>NW_026652283.1:82114234-82510696 GCF_009828535.3 Hylobates moloch | reverse complement strand
AAAAAAAAAAAAAAAATTCAATTTTAAAAGCCTGAAAAGTCAAAGCCAAGGCAGGCAGAAGAGATAGTCACATCACATACACAGAACAAAGGACACATAAGGAACTTCTAGAAATCCATAGGAAAAACAGGCAACTGAATAAAAAGAAGAGGCAAAAGACATGAACAACAGGCACTTCGCATAAACATATGAAAAGATAATGCAACTTCATTAGGTAGGAAATACAAATTTAAACCACAAAAGGATACCACTATACCTCCACCAGCCTGGCTACCAGGAAAAAAACTAACTATACCAAGTATTAGAGAGGAACCGCCATACAGTGCTGGTCAGAGTGCAAAATGGTAGAGCCATTTTGCAAAAGTGTTTGACAGTATCTGTCCTATATACACCCTACGGCCTAGCAATTCCACTCCTAGGCATAGATCCTACAGATGTGTACATATGTTCACCAAGACATGTACAAGACTGGGAAGAGCAGCACAATCCATAATAGTTCCAGCCTGAAAATCCAGAGGAGAATGGATAAAATCTGGTCTGTTCAAACAATGGAATACTATACAGAAAAAAGAATGCACTAATTCCACACCCAACAACTGACAAACATATGATGAATGAAAGAGGCCAGATACAGAAAACTACGTACTGTTTAATTCCATTTATATAAGGTTCAAAAGGAAGGAAGGCAACTTCTTGTGTTACAAGTCCAGAGTGGTTCCCCTTGGAGAGTGAGCACCTGAGAGGTGATTCTGGGATGTTATCATGTTTCTTGATTTGAGTGACTGATGACATGGGCATGTTCACCTTAGGAAAATTACTGAGCTGATTTGTGTACTTTTCTCTCTGTATAGTTTGTATGCTTAATGAAAAGGATTTTTTATGCCGCTATGAAGTCATTAAAAAGAAAAATTTAGGCCGGGTGCGGTGGCTCACGCCTGTAATCCCAGCACTTTAGGAGGCCGAGGCGGGCAGATCAAGAGGTCAGGAGATCGAGACCATCCTGGCTAACACAGTGAAACCCCGTCTCTACTAAAAATACAAAAAAATTAGCCGGGCGTCGTGGCGGGTGCCTGTAGTCCCAGCTACTCGGGAGGCTGAGGCAGGAGAATGGCATGAACCCGGGAGGCAGAGCTTGCAGTGAGCAGAGATCCCGCCACTGCACTCCAGCCTGGGCGACAGAGCGAGACTCCGTCTCAAAAAAAAAAAAAAAGAAAAATTTAAGCCCACTTAGAAACCAAAAGTAAAATCATTAAAATCTAGAGAGAACTAACTCAGTCAAGAGGACCATAAGGAAAAAGTCCTCCAAAGAGAAGACTAAGGACTCCCAAGCACACCCAGAAGACAGCTACTTGGACACTGAGAGGGAAGCACACCCCATTCACAACCTCCTGACTCCAGGAGACAGAAGAAAAAAACTGAGGGATTCACCATCAAGACCATGCAAATTCTTTTGTTGCAAAAGCCAACAGAAAGATTAAAAACCAGCTTGAATTTCAAGATTCCTTTGCTTTCCAATTCCCTGCCCCCTATCAGTGAGGCCTGGGAAACATGACTTACACCTTGTAATACCACAGAAGTCAACCAAACGGGAGACTGTGATGGAACAACTGTGTCACTGGCACAGCAAGAAAGAGGAACCTTGTCTTGTGGCTGTCTAGTGCCTCTTCTGCTACATGGAGGGTGCTTCAGCCACCACAGGTGAGCTAAACCGTGAAGGATCCCGAATGGCCACCTATCTGCCTCAATGGAAACCGTGCCCTCTAAGGGAAATCCAGAGAGAGGCTCACCCTTCGCCCAGGCCCGGTGTTTCTCCCCAGCATATCAGACCAAGCCAAATGGAGGTCCCATTCTCTTCCCCGTAGCTCACTGCAGAGCCTCTCCTTGCACAGCTCCAAGGGATGAGGGCAGCACCAATTCTATCCCAGAGGAAGAGAACCCCCAAACTTGGCCAGGAGGCAGTGGGCTCCCTGGCCCATCCCTCTGGCTCCATCTCCAGAGAACAAGGGATTGGCCCTGTGTGATTGTGTTTGGTCCCTTACCTCTCCACATCCGTGCTGTCTCAGGTGTAAGTTAATGGGGCCCTCAACCAGGGGTAAAATAAGAGTATAGGAGAAAGAATAAAGGCACACATCACACTTCCCACCTCTCAGCTCCCTTCTGCACACACCATCTCACTTAACCCTTATCCTGGGAGGGAGGAGGTACTGTGGCCATCTTCCAGCTGAAGAAGGATGTGAAGAGACTTACCTATCTATACATCCCAAGGTGAGCAGGGTGGCGGAGCCAGGTGGGCAAAGCAACCTGTCCAGAGAGCAGGGAATCATGAGAGAAACGGCCAGCCTGACCCAGAAGCAGTGGTCATATTGTAGGAGCTGCAGTGCAGCCCCTAGGACCTATGTGCAGGGACAGAAAGGAAAGGGGAGGGGGGAGTGTACATTTAGGGCAACCTGAATCTATGCTCCCAGGTTGAAAAAAGAAAGAAAGAAAGAGAGAGAGAAAGAAAGAGAGAGAGAGAGAGAGAGAGAAAGAAAGAAAGAAAGAAAGAAAGAAAGAAAGAAAGAAAGAAAGAAAGGAGGGAGGGACAGAGGGAGGGAAGGAAGGAAGGAAAAAGAAAGAAAAGAAGAAAAGAAAGAAAAAAAAGAAAGAAAGAAAGACAGACAGACAGACGGCTTGGCACAGTGGCTCACGCCTATAATCCCAACACTTTGGGAGGCCAAAGCAGGGAGACGACTTGAGACCAGGAGTTTGAGACCAGCCTGGACAACATGGCGAAACCCCATCTCTACTAAAAATACAAAAGTTAGCCGGGCGTGGTGACACACACCCGTAATCCCAGCTACTCAGGTGGCTGAGGCAGGAGAATGGCTTGAGCACGGGATGGGGCAGAGGCTGCAGTGGGCTGAGACTGCGCCACTGCACCCCAGCCTGGGCGACAGAGTGAGACTCTGTCTCAAAAAAAAAAAAAGAAAGAAAGAAAAGAAAGGGGCTAGAGTGGCAATACGAAGACCTGAGCACTAGCAAGAAGGCTGCCAGCATCCAAATGCCAGGTGAGTTCCGACAGCAAGGCTATAAAGGCACTGCCTCAGCCTGGCGCTACCCTGAAAGGAGGGATGGATGTCCCGGCTGGGGTCCAGTGAGGACTTCAAGCAGTGGAAAGGAGGCTTAATTTACAGCAAGGCTGTGGCCAGCATGCTGCACCTCAACCCAGCTGGCCTGAACTCCACTGGCACCACATACTTCCCTGAAACAGCTGGACCAAGCTCGCCTATCACCTTGTCTTGCCAAAACCCATCCCCAGTCTTCACCTGGCTTCTCTCAGCCCCACCGTCCTCATCCCGCCCCACCCCACCAAGTTTCCTTGGATTCTTCCAACTCCTGCTAAATACCTGCAGGGCAAGCCTCAGGGCACAGAATGATCTCCCAGTCCTCTGTCTCTGTGGTCTAAGCTCTGTCACCAGAGGGCCTCGTCTATCCCCAGGGCTTGACATCCTGTATCTGTTTCTAGTCCAGATGCCTGCTTATGTCTCTCTTCATTTACCTGTCTAACAGTCACCTCTGGCTTAACGTAGCCAAAGCCAGACTCTTGCTTTCCCCTTCAAAGCCCCTCTCCCCTGTACTTCACCATCTCAGGAACCCTGTCTGTGTGCACTGCCTCACACCTGGGCTCCTGCAGCTGCCTCCTACCTCCACACACAGTCATCCAAGGGCATGTCAGCTTTGCTCAGGCCTCCGGTGGTTCCCCATCACCCTTAGACTGAGGTCCAGTCTTGGTGGTCTGCAAGGTCCCCCTCTAACTAGACCAGCCTCCCAGGCCCTCTCTACCCTCATCCCCCTTCCATACCTCCCACTGTTCACTCTACTCCTACTCCTCAAACATGCCAAGCTAGTCTTGCTCAGCTTGGAATGCTCTTCCCTAGATCTTGGCATCTCACTCCTCCACCGCTGTCTCAGAACTCCCAGGTGGTGGTCTTCCCGGCCTGGGCAGCTGCACAGCCTCTCCCCCAACACACACACCACATTCCCAAGTTTCTGGGACACATAAACAGGGACACCATGTTCCTTGTTTCTAAGTATTCCCACTCCTTCCCCACAAGCCCCTTGAGGCAAGGAGGAAGTCTTGTTCATAGCTGTATCCCCAGGGCCTGTCATACAGCTGGTACTCAATAAATACTTATTAGTGGCTAGCTGCAGAGTTCCTGCAGTGGGCATGGGCAGCTAAGGTTCCAGGGGAAAAAAAAGTATTCTTCTTCCAATGAGAGAATGCCAGGGACTGATCAGAGATGTCCAGAAAAATGCATCAGAATCACCTGGGGAACTTTAAGAATGCATGAATTTATAGGCTATATACCAAGACCACAATAGGTCTGAGGTAGGGCCAGAAAAAAGGACTGCAAATTGTCTCTTGAGACAACCCAACAAACAGGTAAGTCTGAGAAACTCTGATAAATCCAACACCATCATTTCATGCATGAACATATTGAGGGCCTCAGAAGGAAATGCTGGCTCACCATAGGTGTGTGTTGGGAACCCCAAATCTCCCACCCAGAAGATTCTCCCTCTCACTGCCTCCACAACCTTGGAGTCTGAGAACTTGGGCAGAAAAGGTGAGTCCTTAGGAAGAACCAGCACTCACACTCCACTTCGGCTGTGGCTCTGCAAATCCATTTTCTTCTTAATCTAACACTTTGCACTAACACTCCATCTTCAAAAAATTAGGGCTAGGATGAGTAAAGCCAGGGTGCAGGAGAAAGACCTCTTTGCTTCCAGTGGAACCGGGGCCAGTTCCACCCACTGTCACCCAGTGGAGAAGGCTGCAGGACCACCTGGATGTCCCCACTTACAAGAAGGTAAGGAAGGAAGGACAGGCACCAACATTTATAAAAGGCCTGTGTACAAGATCTTGAGCTAGACGCTTCATAGACAGCATCTTTCTCTGTTCTCTAGCTACTGATGAGTTCAGAAGCTGTATCTCGATTTCATAGACAAGAGAGAGGCTCGGATTTTTCAAGGCTTGCTCTGAGTCCCATAGATGTGATTAATGGAGCAGAGGTTTAAATCAGATCTGTCTCCAAAGTCCATTCTCTCCACTCCACAACTCGGCCTCCACCTGGCAGCCTGGTTACAGTTTATATGTGTGATGGGTGGAGGCTCCTTCCCGGGGGGTACTTATTCCCAAGCACCTGGGGGTGAGAGGTGTAGAGGGATAGAAGGCCAGAGCCTAAGGGACAATCTAGGGTCAGCAACAACTCAAAGCATGACTGTGGGATGTTCCTTCAGCCCAGGGTTTCCTGGTCTATCAGACAGGGATGAAGCAACATACCCTGCTTCAAAGTCCTGCTTCAGGGATGGAACACGATTCTGCTACAACTGCCATGCAAATGTTATGATTGCCAACCTGCCAAAGGCTGTCAACACAGGAGGCAGTGATCGCCTTGGCTGACTTTGCAACCAGGCTGCTGGGCCTGGGGATGTGGCCACATGGGATGGAGATAGAGGCAACTTCTTGAGACATGATCAGGACATGGACAAGTCTGACTCCTCACCCAGCATACTAGGCTCTCACCCACTGCCTCTGTTCCTCCAGCAAGACTTGCTAGCCCTTCCCTCTGGTTCCATCTTTTACCCTCCCCCAACCTGGCCAGGGACCCTCCCTAGTATCCCCAAGTCAGAGAGTACTAGTACATGCACTCTACCTCTACCTTGGCATTGCTCCCACTCTCTGCACTGTGCATTTTTTTCTTTCTGTTTTTTAATCCTCCCACCTCAGCCTCCCAAATAGCTGGGACTGCAGGCGCAGGGCCACCATGCCCGGCTAATTTTGTTTACTTTTATTTGTAAAGATGGGGTCTTGTTATGTTGCCCATGCTGGTCTTGAACTCCTGAGCTCAAGCGATCTGCCCACCTCGGCCTCCCAAAGTGCTGGGCGTGAGACACCACACCCGGCCCGCACTCCCATTTCTTGAGTGTGTAAATCACAACTATACCACTCTGAATCACCAGCACTTAACTCCACAGGGTACATACACAGATGGCCTCAAATCAGCATCTGATGGAGATAACAGCCATGAATATGGCCAACTTCCAAGCCCTCTGCCCAGCTTCGGGCTCCCAAGGCTGATCTGATGGTCATCTGGGTTTCCACCTGCCCCTTAGCTCTCAACAACTGCAGCTCAGGGAGACACACAGTTTCTTGTAAGTCAGGCTGAAGGGAGCAAGTCCTCCAGAGATGCACCGTCCAATAAGGCAATCATGAGTCAAGTGTGGCTGTTTAAATGTAAACTAACTAGAATTAAATGTCACAGTAGCCACATTTCTTTTTTTTTTTTTTTGAGACAGGGTCTCACACTGTTGCCCGGGCTGGAGTACGGTGACGTGATCTTAGCTCATTGCAACCTCTGCCCCTACCAGGCTGAAGCAATTCTCCCTGCTCAGTCTCCCAAGTAGCTGGAACTACAGGTGCACGACACCATTCCAGGTTAATTTTTTGTATTTTTTGTGGAGATGGGGATTTGTCATACTGCCTAGGCTGGTCTCAAACTCCTGGACTCAAGTGATCCTCCTGCCTCCACCTCCCAAAATGCTGGGATTATAGCAAGCTTGTCCAACCCGCAGACCAAGGCCCAGGACCACTTAAAATGCAGCCCAACACAAATTCGTAAACTTTCCTAAAACATTGAGATATTTTTTGTGATTGTTTTTTAAAGCTCATCAGCTATCATTAGTGTTAGTGTATATTATGTGTGGTCCAAGACAATTCTTCTTCTTCCATTGTGGCCCAGGGAAGCCAAAAGATTGGACACCCCTGGATAATAGGCATGAGCCACTGTGCCTGGCCAGTAGCCACATTTCAAGGGCTTGAAAGTCACAGGTGGCCCATGGCTATAGTACTAGACAGTGCAGATTAGAGAACACTATCACTGCACAAAGTTCTGCTGAGCAACACTGCTGCTCTAATCTCTAGAGCCAGGTGACAACCAGGAATTGCTGGTTGCCTGGAACCTGCAACCTGACAGCCAGACCTCAGCCCCAAGGGCTGGTCAGACAGACAGCCGGTCACCCTGTCTCAGAGCAGCAAGAGACAGCCCAATTCAGGGCAAATGCTCAGGAAAGCTTGGCAGGTTTATGCCAAGTTAATCATCACCTTTAGAGAGCCTCCATTTGGCTGCTGAGGAAGAAAGAGGTCAAAGGAGGACAGAGTGGCCTCACACTGCCCTGCCGGACAGCACTGTAAAGAGATGCCAGAGTTTCATCCACACAGCCTTGAACTGTTCACCTACTCACCCAGCCTGGAACTTCTGGATGAGCATCAGGAAATGAGCTTCAAATACAATACAGAAAAGTGTGCCCAGGCTGGCTACCATCCCTGCTGGAAACCCTGGCTCTTGCAAAACTTGGCTACCAGAGTACCCCAGTCCAGCACTTTCAGACTGTACCCCTGCCCCAATCACTGCCAAGTGCTTGCTGTCAAACTCCCTGGAGCATCTCCACTCTCACCTCTATGCACCTGAACGTTCCCACCTCTAAAATGCTCCCTGGGAACACTCTCCTTTCCAGCTACTTCGATGACCTTCTCCCACTTCCCCACCCTCCATGGCTCAGCTCAAGTTCCACGCTGCCTTCCCATGAAGCTTCCTCAGGCTCTGCCTGGCTTTCCCAGAAAATGAACCCCAGCAGTACTGTCTTTCTACCTGTCAACGGGAACTGGCTGACCTACAAGATGCTGCTTCAGGCCGTGCTGTGTCCTCTACAGAATCCCCTTCCCCCAGAGGGTCTTACATGGGCTGGAATCGAGGAGACATTACTTCCCCTCCTCGGCCTTGGACATTCCAGCTCTTCTCAGCCTCTTGCCTTGCTCCCCTCACTAATAAGTGGCATCAGGTGGGCTGACCAGGAAGTCTTTGTAAAACTACAGCTGCATGACTACAAGAGAGCTTTGCGCAGAATAATACACGGAAACACTGCAACCCCTAATCTTGTCTCTTTCCATCTGCCACAACCTCAGGACCCTGATTTGTCATAATATCACGAAATTATGAGTTTATAGCCTGGTGAGAGTTAGAAAGAAAGATAAAACTGTGAGGAAAACCAACTCCATGCCTGAAATTCCTAAGACCTCCAGCAAAACCATGCACACAGTAAGAACTCAATGAAGGACCTGCCACTGAGTGCTAGGAAACCAGCAAGATGCCATCCTCATGGGGCAGACAGGTGCTCTCCAAGTGCAGGCAGAGAAGATGCTTAATCCTGGTGTCTGTTGTCACATCAGAAACCTGAACTAAAAATGTGAAGCCACTTCCTCTCTGAAGGAGGAGACTCAAGGGGTTTTACCTGGCCACAGCAGGCAGTCATACTTCCTCCCCAGACTCCCCACTTAAAAGGTCCGGCAGAAAGGGCCATAGGCTGGAAAATCAACTCAAAGTTTAGACCCTTACCTGTCCTGTCCCCAGGCATTCACCTTAATAAAAAAATCACTCAAAAACTATCGGGATTAAATATAACACTAAAAATACATGCAACAAAAGCAAAAACAGATAACTTGAACTTCATCAAATTTTAAACTCTTTGTGCAGCAAATGAGACTATCCACCAGGTGCGGTGGTTCACACCTGTTATCCCAACACTTTGGGAGGTCAAAGCGGGAGGACTGCTTGAGGCCAGGAGTTTGAGACCAGCTTGGGAAACACAGTGAGACCCCCATCTCTACAAAAAATTAATTTTTTAAAAAAATGACACTACCAAGAGAATGAAAAGATAATCCAGAGAATGGGAAAAAATATCACTAATCTCATCTCTAATAATGATTTAATATCCAGAATATATGAATAATTCAATGACAACTCAATAACAAGAAAAAGAGCCCAATTAAAAACATGGGCAAAGGGAACCTGGATACTTCTTCAAAGAAAATATATATACAAATGGCAAACAAGCCTATGAAAGGATGTTCAACATCACTCATCACTGGGGAAACACAAATCAAAACCACAATGGGATACCACCACTTCACACCCATTAGGATGGCTATAATTAAAAAAAACAAAAACAAAAAAGAAGATGGCTGGGCTTGGCAGCTCACACTTGTAATCCTAGCATTTTTGGAGGCCAAGGCAGGAGGATCACTTGAACCCAGGAGTTCAAGACCAGCATGGGGCAACACAGTGAGACTCCTGACTCCTTTAAAAAAAAAAAAAAAAGAAAGAAAAGAAAATTAAAGAAAATAATAAGTGCTGGGGAGGATGTGGAGAAACTGGAAGCCTTGAACACTGCTGCTGGGAACGTAAATGGTGCAGCCACTACTGAAAACACTATGGTGTTTCCTCAAAAAGCTAAACAGAGAATTATCATATGATCCAGCTGTTTTCCCTACACATAGTTACATTCTTCTCCCTGCTATATAAACCCCCGATTTTAGTTAGTCGAAAAGACAGATTTGAGACTGATCTCCCTTCTCCTCACCTGACATCACTCAAATTTAAAAAAAAAAAAAAAAAAAAAAAAAAGGCCAGGTGTGGTGGCTCATGCCTGTAATCCCAGCACTTTAGGAGGCCGAGGTAGGTGGATCACCTGAGGTCAGGAGTTTGAGACCAGCCTGACCAACATAGTGAAACCCTGTCTCTACTAAAATACAAAAATTAGCTGGGCGTGGTGGCATACACCTGTAATCCCAGCTACTGGGGAGGCTGAGGCAGGAGAATTGCTTGAACCCAGGAGGTGGAAGTTGCAGTGAGCCGAGATAGTGCCATCGCACTCCAGCCTGGGCAACAAGAGTGAAACTCCGTCTAAAAAAAAAAAAAAAAAATTAATCCCAGCTACTCGAGAGGCTGAGACAGGAGAATCGCTTGAACCCAGGAGGCGGGGGCTGCAGTGAGCTGAGATTGCACCATTGCATTCCAGCCTGGGCAACAAGAGCGAAACTCCATCTCAAAAAAAAAAAAAAAAAAAAAAAAGAATTACCATATGATCCAGTAATTCCACTTCTGGCTATACACCCAAAAGAATTTAAAGCAGATACTCAAACAGGTATCTGTACTCCCGTGTTTTTTCTTTTTTTTTTTTTTGAAATGGAGTCTCACTCTGTCGCCCAGGGTGGAGTGCAGTGGCGCGATCTCAGCTCACTGCAAGCTCTGCCTCCCAGGTTCACGCCATTCTCCTGCCTCAGCCTCCCAAGTAGCTGGGACTACAGGCGCCCGCCACCGCGCTCGGCTAATTTTTTGTACTTTTTTTTTTTATTTTTTATTTTTTTATTTTTTTTTATTTTTTTATTTTTTATTATACTTTAGGGTTTTAGGGTACATGTGCACAATGTGACAATGTGCAGGTTTGTTACATATGTATCCATGTGCCATGTTGATTTCCTGCACCCATTAACTCGTCCTTTAGCATTAGGTGTATCTCCTAATGCTGTCCCTCCCCCCTCCCCCCACCCCACAACAGTCCCCGGAGTGTGATGTTCCCCTTCCTGTGTCCATGAGTTCTCATTGTTCAATTCCCACCTATGAGTGAGAACATGCGGTGTTTGGTTTTTTGTCCTTGCGATAGTTTACTGAGAATGATGTTTTCCAGTTTCATCCATGTCCCTACAAAGGACACGAACTCATCATTTTTTATGGCTGCATAGTATTCCATGGTGTATATGTGCCACATTTTCTTAATCCAGTCTATCGTTGTTGGACATTTGGGTTGGTTCCTCAGTGGTAGTCCTCAGTGACCTACAAAGGGACTTAAACTCCCACACAATAATAATGGGAGATTTTAACACCCCACTGTCAGCATTAGACAGATCAACGAGACAGAAAGTTAACAAGGATATCCAGGAATTGAACTCAGCTCTACATAAAGTGGACCTAATAGACATCTACAGAACTCTCCACCCCAAGTCAACAGAATATACATTTTTTTCAGCACCACACCACACCTATTCCAAAATTGACCACATCGTTGGAAGTAAAGCTCTCCTCAGCAAATGTAAAAGAACAGAAATTATAACAAACTGTCTCTCAGACCACAGTGCAATCAAACTAGAACTCAGGATTAAGAAACTCACTCAAAACCGCTCAACTACATGGAAACTGAACAACCTGCTCCTGAATGACTATTGGGTACATAATGAAATGAAGGCAGAAATAAAGATGTTCTTTGAAACCAACGAGAACAAAGACACAACATACCAGAATCTCTGGGACACATTCAAAGCAGTGTGTAGAGGGAAATTTATAGCACTAAATGCCCACAAGAGAAAGCAGGAAAAATCCAAAATTGACACCCTAACATCACAATTAAAAGAACTAGAAAAGCAAGAGCAAACACATTCAAAAGCTAGCAGAAGGCTACAAATAACTAAAATCAGAGCAGAACTGAAGGAAATAGAGACACAAAAAACCCTTCAAAAAATTAATGAATCCAGGAGCTGGTTTTTTGAAAAGATCAACAAAATTGATGGACCGCTAGCAAGACTAATAAAGAAGAAAAGAGAGAAGAATCAAATAGATGCAATAAAAAACGAAAAAGGGGATATCACCACCGATCCCACAGAAATACAATCTACCATCAGAGAATACTACAAACACCTCTATGCAAATAAGCTAGAAAATCTAGAAGAAATGGATAAATTCCTCGACAAATACACCCTCCCAAGACTAAACCAGGAAGAAGTTGAATCTCTGAATAGACCAATAACAGCTTCTGAAATTGTGGCAATAATCAATAGCTTACCAACCAAAAAGAGTCCAGGACCTGATGGATTCACAGCTGAATTCTACCAGAGGTACAAGGAGGAACTGGTACCATTCCTTCTGAAACTATTCCAATCAATAGAAAAAGAGGGAATCCTCCCTAACACATTTTATGAAGCCAGCATCATCCTGATACCAAAACCTGGCAGAGACATAACCAAAAAAGAGAATTTCAGACCAATATCCTTGATGAACATTGATGCAAAAATCCTCAATAAAATACTGGCAAACCGAATCCAGCAGCACATCAAAAAGCTTATCCACCATGATCAAGTGGGCTTCATCCCTGGGATGCAAGGCTGGTTCAACATACGCAAATCAATAAATGTAATCCAGCATATAAACAGAACCAAAGACAAAAACCACATGATTATCTCAATAGATGCAGAAAAGGCCTTTGACAAAATTCAACATCTCTTCATGCTAAAAACTCTCAATAAATTAGGTATTGATGGGACGTATCTCAAAATAATAAGAGCTATCTATGACAAACCCACAGCCAATATCATACTGAATGGGCAAAAACTGGAAGCATTCCCTCTGAAAACTGGCACAAGACAGGGATGCCCTCTCTCACCGCTCCTTTTCAACATAGTGCTGGAAGTTCTGGCCAGAGCAATCAGGCAGGAGAAGGAAATAAAGGGCATTCAATTAGGAAAAGAGGAAGTCTAATTTTTTGTACTTTTAATAGAGACAGGGTTTAACTGTATTAGCCAGGATGGTCTTGATCTCCTGACTTCGTGATCTGCCCACCTCGGCTTCCCAAAGCGCTGGGATTACAGGCGTGAGCCACCGCACCAGGCCTTGTACTCCCATGTTTATAGCAGCATTATTCACAACAGGCAAAATGTAGAAGCAACCCAACTAAACAAAACATGGTATACACAACAGAATATTATTCAGCCTTTAAAAAAGGACTGAGATTCTGACACATGCTACAACATGGATGAAGTGTGAAGACATGCTAAGTAAAATAAGCCAATCACAGAAGGACAAATACTGCATGATTTGATTATATGAGGTACCTAGAGTAGTCAAATTCAGAGACAGGAAGTATAACAGTGATTGCCAGGGGCTGGGGAAAGGGGGAATGGAGAGTTATTGTTTAACGGGTACAGAGTTTGGGATGATGAAAACGTTCTGGACGTTGAATTATACATTTAAAATGGTTAAAACAGTAAATTGTATGTGTATTTTCCCACAATTTTAAAACACAGAAAAATTAACAATCAGGCCACACTTCCAGCCCACTGAGAGGATCCCTCTTTAAAAGCCAGTTCTCCTGATGATGTAGCACGTCTTTCCCTGGCAATGGGCTCTGTGGATGCTATTTTGTCCTTTGCATTCCGACCTCAAACCCGGCCCCAATAACCTGAGCCCTAAATCCAAGCAAATAGCTCAGGTGAACTAGCCACTGTTTGAAAGGCTGAGGTTTGAGCTTCTCTGGGACAGGCAATTTAGGGGATAACTGTCTGATATGTTCGACGTGCAGCCAACAAAAGCAGAAGCCACTCTAGCCAGCTTTCACTCTCTATTACTTCCCTTTTCACTTTCACACAGGACCCCAGACTGCCATGCAGTAAGGAAAATAGAGGTCAGACTGTCCAGCCTGTTTTGTTTTTCAGTTGGAAAGTGGGAAGCGCCCCCCATCTCTGACAGGTCTAGCTATTTAACATTCTTTGTACTTCATACACTGAAGGACACAGTTTTCACCCATCTAAAACTACAGCCCTCATTGGTCTGTCTCTATAGCCCTTTCACACAGATTATCCCATTAGATCTCACAATAACCCAATGAGAATGAATGTGTAGGGATTGTCATTCCCCACTGGAGACATGAAGAAACCCAGCTCAGAGAGATGAAGCAATGTGTCCCAAGTCCAAGTAAAAAAGCAAACTAGGGTTTGCACACAGGTAGTGAACTTCAGAATTCTTCTTCCTCTCCATTACGTTGGAAAGATGAACAAAGTAGAAATGGAACTTTTCATTTGCTGTTAAACGACAGCAAAGAAAAACGCCTCCGAATATGGCAGTTAATAGGCTAGTAGGCCCATCCCCAAAGAAAGAACTAAGGCCCTCTTCTTTTTTCCCAATTTTTTTTTTTTTTTTTTTAGACCAGTCTCACTCTGTAACCTAGGCTGGAGTGCAGTGGCGCGATCTCGGCTCACTGCAACCTCTGCCTCCCGGTTCAAGCGATCCTCCTGCCTCAGCCTCCCGAGTAACTGGGATTACAGGTGCCTGCCACCACACCTGGCTAATTTTTGTATTTTCAGTAGAAATGGGGTTTCACCATGTTGATAGGCTGATCTCGAACTCCTGACCTCAGGTGATCTGCCCGCCTGGGCCTCCCAAAGTGCGGGATTACAGGCACGAGCCATTGTGCCCGGCCCTCCTTCCCAATTTCTAAGGCCCACTTTAAGTTAGAAATAGATCTTTTCTTTTCTTTTTTTTTTTTTGGAGACAGAGTCTCGCTCTGTCGCCCAGGCTGGAGTGCAGTGGCAGGATCTCGGCTCACTGCAAGCTCCGCCTCCTGGGTTCACGCCATTCTCCTGCCTCAGCCTCCCGAGTAGCTGGGACCACAGGCGCCCGCCACCACGCCCGGCTAATTTTTTGTATTTTTAGTAGGGACAGGGTTTCACTGTATTAGCCAGGATGGTCTCGATCTCCTGACCTCGTGATCCGCCCACCTCGGCCTCCCAAAGTACTGGGCGCGTGAGCCACCGCGCCCGGCTAAATCTTTTAAGATTTTTTTTTTTTTTTCTTTTTTGAGACGGAGTCTCGCTCTGTCGCCCAGGCTGGAGTACAGTGGTGTGATCTCGGCTCACTACAACCTCTGCCTCCCAGGCTCAAGCGATTCTCCTGCCACAGCCTCCCGAGAAGCTGGGATTACAGGCGCGCACCACCATGCCCGGCTAATTTTTGTATTTTTAGTAGAGGCGGGGTTTCGCCATGTTACCCAGGCTGGTCTCGAACTACTAACCTCAAGTGATCCGCCTGCCTCGGCCTCCCAAAGTACTTGGATTACAGGCGTGAGCCACCGCGCCCGGCCTCTTTTTGATTTTTGCACGAAACGACTCCGGCTGTGTACCCATTGCTGTCACTTGCTGCCTTGTCCAAGGGGTGCTGCCGGACTGGGGAGTCTGACTCAGAATCGAAGGCAGGGGTTAAAGACCAGCTAGGCCATAGAGAAACGGAACAAATCACGCCTAACCCAACAAGCATCTCAACCTACAGGCAGCCCTAGACACCCACACGAGCAACACCTGGGAAGCAGAAGTCAGGTGGACTGCGGGTCGCTGACTACTGCCTCAACCACCCTCGCGCATGCGCAACGACCGCACCAGCGCCAGAAGGCTCCCACACCAAGCAGCCCCAGACTTCGTGGGCGGGCGTCGTCTTCTCGCGCAAGCGCTAGCGCCCGCGCATGCGCGCCCTCGGCAGCTGTCTTTCCTTATTAGCCCTCTGCTCTCCTCAAGCCCGACGCGGACCCCGAACGCTAGCCGCCTCAACTACGACCCTCACTCCACATTTCTCACCTTGCGCCCGGTTTTCTCCCGTAGGGCCTTCAGCCGTTCCTTTCGCCGCAACGCCTCTTCCTCTAGCCGGCCCACACCAGCCGTAGTCGCCTCCATCTTGCCCGCCTACGCCCCTCCTTTTCTCCCGTCTTGCATCGCGCAGGCCTAAGGAGAGTGGATAAATGTCTCGCGGCCAATCCAAGCACGAGAATGAGAGACTGGGAGGTCCTGAAAGCCAATCAATATGGGGTTATTATGGGCGAGCCTCGCCCTGCCCCGCCCCTCCCCGCCCTTATTCTTCCGGGCAACTTGCCCAGTGGGTGGGGAGCCAGCAAAAAAAAAAAAAAAAAGCTAAGGCTCGATTTATCCAACGCCGAACAGTGAAAGAGCAGCAAGTGGAATTCAGACCTGAGAGAAGGAGAAAAGAGTGCGTCGATCGCTCCGGTTTTGCCTAAGTACTAACCACACTAATCACTCCATGCTGGCCTCATGGAATGCCCTGACCCATCCTTGTCCACTTGACCTGACAAGGCTCGAATGCCTTCAAGAAACCTTCCCCTGGGCCGGGCGCGGTGGTCACGCCTGTAATCCCAGCACTTTGGGAGGCCGAGGCGGGCGGATCACGAGGTCAGGAGATCGAGACCACGGTGAAACCCCGTCTCTACTAAAAATGCAAAAAATTAGCCGGGCATGGTGGCGGGCGCCTGTAGTCCCAGCTACTCGGAGAGGCTGAGGCAGGAGAATGGCGTGAACCCGGGAGGCGGAGCTTGCAGTGAGCCGAGATTGCGCCACTGCACTCCAGCCTGGGCGACAGAGCGAGACTCCGTCTCAAAAAAAAAAAAATTAAAAAAAAAAGAAAGCCTTGGGGTGGCCTCGACTGCAAGTCGCTACAAGATTCATGGCTCCCCAGCAGAAGCTGCCAGAGTCTTCTTTCCTGCATGAACTAGAGTGTCCTGATAACCGAGAGACCACTTAGGCTGAAGTCAAGAAATTCTTTCAGTATGTGGGGGTCCCCAAAGCCACACCCCCTCTCACTTGGGAATAGGAGACCATGCCGCCCCCTCCCCACCTCCACTGCCAGGGGACAACTAGCCTCTTAGGCTGTTCCCTCCCTAAGGCTTCCCTTCCCAAGCTGGCTACAGGTGAACATCCACTCTTCCCCTTCCAACTCGCTTCAGAGGCCCATGGGCCACAGACTGCAGGTCTAGCCCTCCCTTCACTAACCCTCTTGTCCTCACTAACCTGGGTCTGTCTAAGCCTTCTTCCCTGTAGTGGATGGGTTGTTCTGCCAAGGCCTGGCATGCAGGTTGGAGGTGCTCAGGAAACCTCAGCTCAGAGCTATGATGGATGGAGCAGGACAAAAGGCCAGAGGTGGACCAAGAAGCTAGGAGAACAAAACAGGACAGGGTCTCTGTTCTCTTGGCCACCCAAGGTCTAGGAGTCTCCAGACTGGTCAACTCCTGGAACCAGTAGCACCTCTCTGGGCCCAGAAAACGTCTCCCCAGCCCCAACAAAGGGCCTGACCCCTGCCCAACGCCAGGGGTTGGGTCCCTGCCCCTGCTGCCCTTTGCTGCCCAGGTGGTCCTCATTTGGTCAACCTGGGCCTCAGTTTCTCCATCTGTAAAACAGAGCTGGTCGGGTGCGGTGGCTCATGCCTATAATCCCAGCACTTTGGGAGGTCGAGGCGGGGGGGTCAGGAGGTCCAGACCATCCTGGCTAACACGGTGGAACCCCGTCTCTACTAAAAATACAAAAAATTAGCTGGGCCTGGTGGCACACTCCTGTAGTCCCAGCTACTCGGGAGGCTGAGGCAGGAGAATCACTTGAACCCAGGAGGCGGAGGTTGCAGTGAGCCGAGATCGAGTCACTGCACTCCAGCCTGGGCGATAGCGTGAGACTCTGTCTCAAAAACAAACAAACAAAAAACAGAGCCATGAGGCACCCACCTCTTGAGGTTAAAGAAACAACATATGTAAAGCAAGTTCTGGGCCCAGGAGTTGGGGAGTGGGGGGAGCCCCTCCACTGGAGCGTTTGGGAAGGCTTCCTGGAGGAGGGAGGGGGACCCATGGGAACGGTCTAAGCCTCTCTGGGATCTAGGAGAGCACCGCGGCCCCGAAGGTATTTCAGGCTAGTCCTGCTGCTCTCTAACTTCCCGCCATCACACTCCACAAACAGCTAGAGCTCAAAAGTTGCGTTTCGGTCTTCCCATAAAGCGTCAGAGTAGCACCTGGCATTTGACAAGCGCTACAAGGGGTCGTCATGGTGGTGGTGGTCATTATTGTTGAAGGACCCTCGCCACCCCCACGCGGCCCGCCGCCCCTTCCCTGAATGGCGGCAACTGCAGTCAGGCGAGCAGCGTCCTGGGCGGATTCAGACCCTGGGGAAGTCTGGAATTCCTCACCCCGACCCTCGTCCCGGAGGCTCAGGTTGGCCTTTCCAATGGCACTGGTGGGGCAGGGCGGCGGGGCACCCTCCCGGGCCGCCCGGCCCATAGGCCCCTCCTCCTGCCAGGCTCTCCGCCCTTTACACGGTCCCAGGAGAGGCGGGGCGACGGTGACTGCAGCGAAGTGCAGGAAGCCGGGCGGCGGCCGGCAGTGAGGAGGAGGAGGAGGAGCGAGTAGACTTGGGTGGCTCTGCGCCGCGGAGGCCACAGCCGCAGACTTCCCCAGTAGTATCGCGCCGCTCCGCCCCGGAGTGACGCCCTCCGCCCATGGGCCTGGCCGAGGGCAACCGGCGGGCGGCGCGGAGGAGGCGGCGACAGGTGGCGCGCAGCAGGGCCGGAGCCGGGCCGGGCCATGGCCGCCTCGGAGCGGCTCTACGAGTTGTGGCTGCTCTACTACGCGCAGGTGAGCCCGCCCCGCCCCGCGCCCGCGCCCGCACCCGCACCCGCGGTGCCCCCAGCTTCGCACGCCGCGCGCCTGCTGCACCTGCGCCCCGCGCCGCTGGGGCCGCGTAGCCGCGCGCGCGCGCAGGGCATGTTCCGGCTCTGCACACACGTGTGTGCCCCCAGCCCGCCGGGTGCCTCTGGCACTTATGCCTTGGGGACAGAGCTCGCGGTCGTGCACTTCATAGCAACCCACCCCCTCCCCCGAGCAGGACCGTGCAGCCTGAGTCTTTCTTGCTAGAGGAGAGTGGCCTGGGCCGAGGCGGCCGGACACTTCGCCTTTTTACAAATGGGGAAACTGAGACCTGGAGACTGGCCAGGAGGCTAGGGGGAGGGGGACTCAATTTGTTTCTGAGCTGCCTCTCCCTTGGGCGCGGCCCGATTGGGTGGTCGTGGCCAACGGGTCTGGGGGTGTGGGCCCACGTAGGGAGGTGTGTGGAAGGGGAATGCTCCCACTTCAGGTCCTTCTTGAGTTGCATTCCCCCAAACCCCCAGCGAACAGGCTGTGATAAGCTCCTCCCTGACTTGAAATGACCCACCCCACCCCCATTCTGACGGGTGGACCCAGGACCTCTCTAGGAGCAGAAGAAAAGGTTTTCCTCTGGATGCCCAGGGTGAGGGTGGGGCATTGAGGCCCTGAGGGATGTCTGAAAAGGTTAGAGGGAGGCCCTTTCCTCCTGAGCTCCCCACCCATCTCAGAAAATACTTCAGGTGGCCTCAGAAGGTGAGGGGAGTGACTCAGACCTGGGTGTCCCATCAGCTGAGAACCTGGTGTCACTCACACCGTCTCACACACATAGTCTCCCTTTTTCCTTCTGTACCCACAGCAGGGAGGGATCCCAGAGTAACACTCCCCTCCCCTTCACCCAGCACCTCCCTCCCTGCACCTGCCTGGCATCATGCTCCTGGCTCAGGTGTGCCCTGGGCACAATGGACCATTGTGTGCCCTGAACAGTTTGTCAGTGGGGGGAATTCATGCTCAGACACGCTGGCCCTCCATAAGGAGGCTGGCCCACTATCTTCCACGGACCTGGAGTCCAGGCCAGAAGGACCACAGCCTCTTCAGTCCGCTCAGGTTGTGAGAGGTCCAGGCCCCGGCAGGAGGCCAGGCATGGAGTAGAGTCCCTCTTTGGCATAACTCATATAGACTTCTGAGCCTTTGCTTCCTGCCTGTAAAACTGACACAGCCCTGGCCAGGCACGGTGGCTCACACCTGTAATCCCAGCACTTTGGGAGGCCGAGGCAGGCAGATCGCAAGGTCAGGAGATCGAGACCATCCTGACCAACATGGTGAAACCCCGTCTCTACTAAAATACAAAAATTAGCCGGACGTCGTGGGGTGTGCCTGTAATCCCAGCTACTCGGGGGGCTGAGGCAGGAGAATCGCTTGAACCAGGGAGGCAGAGGTTGCAGTGAGCCGAGATCGCGCCACTGCACTCCAGCCTGGTGACAGAGTGAGACTCCGTCTCAAAAAATAAAAATAAAAAACTGACACAGCCCTGACCTCAGGGGCTTCCTGGACTCTGCGGAGAGGTAGCCATTATACCTGGTCCAGACCAGAGAAGGCTCCTGTTTTCCTGGCCCCACTGGGTCCCCTCACCCCAGCTTCTCTGCCTCCATCCCCAGTGGTTGTGAAGGAGCAGAGGGTTTGAAGAGAAGCCTACCCCTAGTCCTCCTTCCTCTGACTGCCCTATAGCTATGGGCAGGTTCTAGGTGCATGGGCAGGTAAAGGGGGCTTAAACCAGGTGATGAGTGTGAGGGATGTTGATGATAGGTCTTCAGGCTGGGTGGCAGGCTGCTGGGAGTGTCTTGGTATCTCCCAGGACAGTAACTCCAGCATGGTTGCCTCCTGATGCCCCATCTAGCTGAGCTCTGTACATGGCCACCCCCCATCCCCTCAGGAGGTGGTTATGGCTCATATCTGTGCTGAGCCTCCCCCTCCCGGATCTCACCACCTCACAGGGCATGTATGGAGCATAGGCTGGCAGGTTGTAGCTTTGGAAGCCTGAGCAGACAGGGGGCAGCCTGGGGCCAGGCAAACAAATCCAGGATGTGACAGCAAACCCAGGAGCCAGGCGGGGCCAGGCTGCCTGGGAAGAGGAAGCTAGGGCCAGCCTCCCAGCTCGCCTTCCTGCCCGCCTGCTCCTGCCCCTGCTCCTGGAACCCCCAATCCAGGGAGGAGTAGTGCTATGCAACGTTGAGTCCTGTTAGGGACCTATTGTGTGTGTGCTTGGGGAGGAGGAGTGCAAGGTAAGGGGCGGAGCTGAAAGTGGGTGTTTAGAGACCCTTTAGTTGGCCAGCCACCCAGCCAGCAACACCTGCACCCCTCCCTTCAGCAGTGAGAGCTGACATCAGCTGGCAAACCTGTTTCCCCAGTTGTGGGTCTGGGTGGGGATGGAGAGGTGGGAGTAACTCCTTCCTGCCCTTCCTCTTTCTTAAAGACCCCAGGTTTAGACCCATCCACCCCCTCCCCCTGTGGGCCCGGCTCAACTGGGGTCTCATAGTGAAGGAGGGGGCTGTGGGTGGCTGCTGAGGGAAGAGGGAAGGGTCAGAGCATCCCAGGACTTCACTCAGTTAGAGCTCCTTAGGGCCCTGGTGGGGAAACCAAGGCAGGATCCTACCACGATTGTCAGACCTGACATGTAGTAGGTGCTCCTTGGGTATTAGCTGAATGACTGGATAGAGGAGGTGGGTCCCATGGCAGTGACCAGTCAGGAAGTCACCCCAGAGGAGGCTGAGTTTGGGCTTTGAGGGCTGAGAGGAAGAAACAGCAGGAGCAGTGGGACAAGAAGCAAATTGTCAGGAGTTGGGGCAGGGCAGAGCTGGCCTGGTGGACAGGTGGGGGCTCATCTAGAGGACTCCGAGCCCACCAGAGCTCCCCCAGGGAAGGCAGAGGAAGGGCATGAGAGTCTTGGGGGACTGGGGACAGCACCTGACAGGCTGGCGGTTGGGCAGCCCATAAAAGTTAATGCCACATAGCATGCAGATGAGTGGCCCCGGTTCAGGCCGGAGCAGCAGTGATGTTCAGCAACCCCTCCAGTGAATAGGGTCACAGAGTGAGGGGGCACTGAATGTGGAAGGGCACTCAGGGTCACAAAGGTCAGGGCAGAACAAACGCTCAGGTGACAGGAGGGAGCAGAAGCTGACCTGTCCAGCTATGCCACTGAGGCCTCAGAGGGGTTCAGGGAGGTTAGGTCAGGCTGGAGGCAAACTCATCCTGCCCACACTTCCCCAAGAGTTCCCTCTCCCTAACTGATGATCTCTACTGCCTCTCAGAAGCCTGGTCAGGCCCTCCACTCCCCCTGGTACTTTACCTGGTCATATTCCTTTATTTTATTTTATTTTATTTTATTTTTTAGACAGAGTCACTCTGTCACCCAGGCTGGAGTGTAATGGCATGGTCTCAGCTCATTGCAAACTCTGCCTCCCGGGTTCAAGTGGTTTTCCTACCTCAGCCTCCCGAGTAGCTGGGACTACAGGCGTGTGCCACCACACCTGGCTAATTTTTGTATTTTTAGTAGAGACAGGGTTTCACTGTGTTGGCTAGGCTGCTCTCGAACTCCTGATGTCGTGGTCTGCCCACCTCGGCCTCCCAAAGTGCTGGGATTACAAGCGTGAGCCACTGTGCCTGGCTTTATCTGGTCATATTCCTTTTTGGGCTTCAGTTTACCTTCCTGAAATGGGTAAAGGGAAGGTGGAATCACTTCCTTGGTGCTTGGTCCCCTGCCTCTATTACCAAGGCACCTGAAGGAGAAGGGCCTGTAGTGATAGGGAGATGAGCACACAGCCCAGGCTTGGGTGGGCACTGGTAATTCCTGGAGTTGTTATGACAAATGGGGAGCTGATGGGGAAGTGTGGGGTCCCCGTAGTCGGTTACCATGGGATCTATGGGGACCCTGGAAGGAAATTCCCATTTTCCATAGTGATAGTAAAAGGGGTTGGTCGGCTCTTGAGCCGCTTGCTTGACCTACTTCCATTCTGTGGAGTGTACTTTCATTTCAATAAATCTGTGCTTTCCTTGCTTAAAAAAAAAAAAAAAAACAGTGGCTGGGCGCGGTGGCTCACGCCTGTAATCCTGGCACTTTGGGAGGCCGAGGTGGGCGGATCACGAGGTCAGGAGATCAAGACCATCCTGGCTAACACAGTGAAACCCCGTCTCTACTAAAAAAAAAAAAAAAAATACAAAAAATTAGTCGGGCTTGATGGCGGGTGCCTGTAGTCCCAGCTACTCAGGAGGCTGAGGCAGGAGAATGGTGTGAACCTGGGAGGCGGAGCTTGCAGTGAGCTGAGATTGCACCACTACACTCCAGCCTGCGCGGGCGAGACTACTCCGTCTCAAAACAAAAAAAACAATAGTACAAGGGGATGGTCAGGCCCTGGGGCAGGGTGGGTGTCATGGAGATCAGAAGGTCCACCCTTTCAGCACCCCCTCTCCAGGTAAGGGGGAGAGACTGGCCCAGCCACCCAGGCACTGAAACCACTATCCTCAGTTGTCCCTGCCCCAGCAAAGTCCCATCTTCCTGCTTCATCCCATGGCCTAACATCCTCCAAGCCGGACCTCCAGTCCTGGTGATGTAGCCAGAAGTCACGTTTAGCTTGACATTGTCCTCCCCGTCCTGATACTGAATGGGGGGACCCCCTAGGCCTGGGATAGGCTGTTCCACATAGACCCCACCCTGTCCCACTTCTGCTTGTCTGTCCCTGAAGATGGAGTGCTCACTACCACCCAGGCAGCTCTGACTGAGAGGAGTCACCCACTCTTGAGCTGTGCTTTTCTCTCCCTTCCTGCTCTTAGCTCTTCCCTGGGGTCCATTAATACCTCTTACTGTCACTCACAGAGGGGGCTGGGGGTTGTTGCCTGGAATTCAGGGAGCTCAGGCAGGCCAGAGCCCCTGGATCTGGAACTCCACTCACCTTACCCTGACCTCAAGGTGGGTAGGTGTGGCTGGAGAACTTTTACCCATGAAGCAAAGGGATGGTTTTAAAGAGGTTAATGTTAAGTAAGAAGCTACTGAGAGTTAGAACGGGGACTGGACTCCGGAAACCATGCCCTCACCACTGATTCTGTTGGTGAGAGGCACCAGACAGGAATGGGTCTTACAAAGGGCACTGATGCCCCTGATGGGGGCATTTCAGCAGAGCAAACAAGAGCAAAGCACAGGCAGACCTGTGGGGGTAGAGACAGTGAGTCACGCCCTTGGGCCCAGGCATCCAGCAGGTTTGGGGTGTGAAGGCTGGAGGTGAGGTGGGTACCACCCACGCACGGCCTCAGATATGAGCTTGTGATAGGGCATGTGACTGGCTGATCAGGCCGTGATGGTGACAGACGTCTACTCGAGGCCCACTGTGCGCTGGACTTGGGGTACATCAGGCACGGTCTGGGAGCAGCATGGTGTCAGGCAGCTCAATGATCCCTGTCACCTTGGCAAACAAGGTGTACTCCCTGTACTCCCCACCAATGTCACAACCACCAGCCCTCAGCCCTCCAGGTTACTTCAGAATTCCAGAGGAGTGGCAGTTCCATGCCCACCCAGGGACTGTTTGAGCCTAAGCAGCCCTCGGGAGCCCTCACCCCCAGCACTCTCAAGTGCCCTCACAGCTGGTTGGGCATAAGTTGGGGTCTCTGTGGAGGTGAACATGAGACCCCCTCTTCCCAGGAACACTGGCCTTCCGCGTTCCCACAACCTTCTCCCCTGCTGCAGGACCTGGGCATCACTTACCCATGGGCCCTGGAGAGGGCTTGGCAGGTGTGGCTGCTCCCGACCTGCCTTCAATGGGGGACAGGGTTGGGGCCCTGACCCAGTTAGGTTGGGGCAAGGGGCTGGACTGTCCCTGACCCGTGTTCCTGCTCAGAGCTGGCACAACCGACCAAGGCAGAGGCTCTGAGAGGGGCATGGGAAGCCTGAGCATCATGGCCACCCCTCCCAGGCCCTGGACCCTCACATGCAGCACTGCCACCATGCTCTCATCCCCTGCCATTCTCTGCCCTCTGACCCTGGCTCCCTGAGGGACTCCCATACCCCGACACATTGCAGTCTCAAGCCATGGGACCTAGGTCAGAGTTGGCCTGAGGCCTTCCAGGGAGAAAAGGTGAGACCCAGGGAGGCAGGACAGGCAGCCACCCCACCCCTGCCTAATACCGTGCTTTGGAGACCTCCTCATCCCCTTTCAGAGCCCCTGAAGGCTATCTTGATTGCCCCAGCCCTGAACCCAGCTAAGCCCAATCTGCTGAAAGTTTACAGGACTGGACAGGCCAAGGGTGTGGTTCTAGGGACAGAAAGCAGGAGTATGTAGAGATTGAGGGACCCACCCTTGTCCTGGGAAGGCTGATTAAGGTGATGGCCACCAGGAAGGTGGGAGGTTCCTGCTCAAGTACCAAAAGCCCAAGTCACACGAGGCAGTGGGGCATAGGGTGGGCAGAGGCCTGGACAGGAGGATGTGAACCACAGAGGAGGAGAGGTGGAAGCTGGAGAAGCAGGTCCTGGTTGGACCAGCAGCCTGGAATGCTGCTCAGCAGTCGAGCCTTTATGGGGAGGGGTTAGACACAGTCAAATTTGGGCTTTCAGGTGCTCAGTAGAACTGCAGCTGGCAGGAAGACTCACATTTTGAGTGACTGGCTTGACTGAGGGACAGAAGAGAGGAAGACAGTACTGGGACATTTTTGAAGGCAGCCAGGGGTCTCTGTGGGGCCACTGAGGCAAGGATCGGGGTCACATGGTCTGCATGGGCTGGCTTGCTAGCAATCATGAGTGGTCCTGGCCTAGAACTAAGGTCTGGCTTTTAGCATCCTCAAAGGTACACTGAAGACAAAGTAGTAGATAAGGCATCCCCTGTGGGACCTCCTGTTTCCCCATCTGCAATGGAGGAGGTTCAGAAGAAATGGTCCAGGGCCGCTGGCCACCTCTGCTGTCTCAGGATCTGGGTATTTTGGGCTCCTTGCTGATTGTTCAGGAGGAGGCTGCCAGCAGGAGAGGGTGGAGAGGTCAATAAATGTAACCGACAGACAAAATGTCATGGTTGTGTGGGTCTGCACCATAGTGGCCCTGGCACCTCTCTGAGTTGTCTGGGCTTCAGATCTGCACTAAAATGTACCAGGGAGTTCCCCAATCACAGGGTGGATGGCTGCTCTTTCTAGGTTTTGGGGGGATCTGGCTCAGGTCTGCTGCAGTCAGGCCTCTTGCCCTGGGGCCATTCAGGCCTTGCCCTGTGGTCTGGGCCCATAGGCTGCAAAAATTAGCCATCCATCCAACGATAGTTCTGGAGGTCCTTGGGTATGAGATCCATGGCCCCTGGGGAGCGGGCTGAGGCGTGCTGAGTGCTGACCATGATGTGTCCCTTGCCTCTTCATCCTTTTCCACTCTAGCTCCCCCTGTCCACCTTTCTGACTCTAGGAAAGAAGGCTGCCTTTTGGACTCAGCTGGTTAGAAGCTCCAGATGGGGCCAGCCTGGAGGAGCTCCTGTATAAGCCACAACCCACCCCTGTCCCCTGTGAGGGGCTTAGAGGTTAGAGCAGATACGGGCTAGGCTAGGATTTATCAGCTGTGTTCCTGAGCGAAGAGAACTGCAGAGTCCAGATGAGGTGGCCAGGACATGGCAGGCAGGGGGGCGGGACAAAGGTATGGCTGAGTCTTCTACATCAACCCCTGTGGCCTGAGGCCTTGGGCGCCGGTCAGGGAGCTGTGGGTGCCTTAAGCGAAGGGTACTGCAGCAGCAGGGTCGGAACCCTCACCTGGATAAGAGCTCTTCCAGGCGCTGACCTCATGCTTGTAAAACTAGTCTTGGCCCATAAGCCCCACCCAGGACAGGTGACTCCACCCCTCTGTAACAGGTCCCACCCTCAGTGCAGGCCAGGTCGCTTGCAGCCTCTCTCACTGGGGCCCAGGGTGCCCCAGCCCCCCCACATCCCTGCGGTCTGCCGGGAGGAAGCGGTCCCCCTCCCCCACCGTGACTCTGCGCTTCCTGCCCCAGCCCCGGGGCGGGAGGAGACGTTTCCCGTTCGCACCAAAGTTTTCCTGGCAGCGCCTAGACCTGGGCTTAGCCACTGCCCCTCTTGCCCATGGAACCAGCTCTGGGGCCTGGGGTCCAGGTAACCAGCAAGGGTGGGTGGAAGTTCCCAGGGCAAGGCAGGGCCACACGTGAGGATGTGCGCATGTCTGAGTCTGCCTGTCTAATGGTACACATGTGTCCTGGGATCCACAGTTAAAGAAGGCTACTGAAGGTGGTGGCTGCTGGGCTGGGTGAAGATGGCAGATGAGGACTCAGCCCAAGGCTCTTGGTAGGGGGTGGCTGCTGTGTGGGACACCTTCTCCAGCCCTAGCACCAGTGTGGGCCACAGCTACACCCCACTTAACGCCCCTCCCCTGGCTGTGTCAGACCTGCCTAGGACTGCAGGCATTAGGGAGGTGGGAGCAGAAACTAGGAGGCTGAGAGAAGCAGTGGGGTGCCTGGAAGAGTGGTCAGTATGTACCTAACTCTCTGATGCTGACCTTCAAATGTCCTGCCCTCCCTCCCCCATCCCCCACTCCCCTCCTCCACACCCTCCACTCTGCCTTTAACCTGTTGTCCATGCACTGTGTCCACCTCCATTCATTCTTCACCTCTGTCCACATCCCCTTGTCCCTGCCCTGTTTACTGCACCCCTTCTGCCCCCCACCACTGTTCCCCTGTTCTGCCTACAGAAGGACCTCGGTTACCTGCAGCAGTGGCTGAAGGCCTTCGTAGGTGCCTTCAAGAAGAGCATCTCACTGTCCTCTCTGGAGCCAAGAAGGTGAGGCTGGATCTGCACAGAGGGCAGAGACAGAGCAGGGAGATTGAGGGGTCCTCAGCACCCATGTCTCCCCTTTCCTTGCAGGCCAGAGGAGGCAGGTGCAGAGGTCCCGCTGCTACCACTGGATGAGCTGCATGTGCTGGCTGAACAGCTGCACCAGGCCGACCTGGAGCAAGCCCTCCTGCTACTCAAGCTCTTCATCATTCTCTGCAGGTGTCCCTGTTGTCCACTCTACAAGCAGGGGCCCAGAACTGTGGGCCAGAGGGAGTGGGGGCAAGGAGGGGCATGCTGTATTATTGTGACCTCTCTCATCATTGACTCCTCCAGGAACCTGGAGAACATAGAGGCAGGCCGGGGCCAGGTGTTAGTGCCCCGAGTGCTGGCACTGTTGACCAAGTTGGTGGCGGAGGTAAAGTGGCCTCTACCTTGGGGGGCAGTGGGTGTATGCAGGGAGGCAGGCAGTAGCCATGGCAGGGCTAACCCTCTCTCCCCACACCTACAGCTGAAAGGATGCCAGGGCCAAGGGACGCAGTTGGAGAATGTGGCCCTACATGCTCTGCTTCTCTGCGAGGGCCTCTTTGACCCTTACCAAACCTGGCGGCGCCAGCGCAGTGGGTGAGACCCAGCCCACAGGCAGGGAACCCAGAGGAGGGTGGGAAGAGGATGGCTGCACTGAGCCCAAGGAGGGGTGAGAGCCAGGAGTGGTGAGAGCCGGGCTGATGTACTTGGCCTCACCGCCCCCAGGGAAGTCATCAGCTCCAAGGAGAAGAGCAAATACAAGTTCCCTCCCGCTGCTTTGCCCCGGGAATTCAGTGCCTTCTTCCAAGGTCAGGCCCCACCCCTGCCCCCACTTGGCCCCACCCCCAAACCTAGGCCCCTTCCTGTAGTTCCTTGATCCTGCCATACACAGGAACCACTTGGTGGTGGCTGCATGCAGGACTGGGAGAACCAAAGACCAAGCAGGAGTTTAGGGACAGAAGAGAAAGGACATCTTGGGCTGGAGCGAGGGCCTCCCATCAGGTGGAGGGGTGGGGTCCACCTGCCTATCCAGATCTCTCATCCTCTTTCCCTCCCATCTCCTGGATCCTTCTAGCCACTTGTACGCTACTGTGATCTTAAAACTCTCTGGTCCAATCCCTTTGCCCCATAGCCTCCACCCATCTCCACCTCCTGTTGCCTGGCTGCTGGAGGATCTGATGCCCAGGACAGCTGTGGCCGCCTGTTCACAGGTGGTCCTGTGAACCTGTTCTCCCTGGTGACCCTCCTCCCCTGGGTCCCCTCTCTCCTCTCATTGGAGGGAGACTGGCCAGGACTTTAGATAGGCTCAGGGCGGGATATGGCCTGGACAGAGGTGGGCAGGGCTGTGAGAAGGTGGTGAACTATTGGAATATTAAGTGTCTCAGTGATGCCCCTATGGAGCTGTGGGCCTGGATCTAGAGTTGGAGCAGCAGCTCCAGGAGGGGAGGCACCCCAGGGAGCTCCCCGCCTTTATTTTCCCATAGCCTGGGTGCTCTTATTAAAACAAACTGGATTTTATTTCTCCTCCCATCATATCCCTTGATGTCAACCTGACGCCCTCAAGATGAAATCCTACTCCTCCCACAGCCTTTCTCTCCACTTGCCCTGCTGCTCAGCCTGGCTTCTGTCCTCTCATTCCCAGACTGCTACCACTGACCCCACCTCAGGGTCTTAGCCTATGCTGTGCCTTCTCTCCTCCAACTGCATTCTCAGGTCTCCCCTCAAAAGCCCCATCCCCAAGGAGGCCTCCCACCCATCCAGCGGGAATCACTCCCCAGCCCTACTCTTCCTCCTCCCCTAGGCATGTGTGTGACCCAGGGCTAGTCCCTTCTGCCCTCTGAGTTTCAGTCCCTGGCCTGGCATCCCATCCAGCTTTGCTGGCGCAGGGCCAGGTGGGCCTCCTACGTATTAGGCTGTGAAAGCCCCTAGAAGTCCCAAGCAAAGGCATGGGCATGGGGGGAGGTGGTATCAGTATAGTAGATACAGCAGAGTCCCCAGAGCACGGCATGGGAAGCACCAACCGTCACAGGGGCAGAGGGAACAAGAGATTTGCATCTGAGAAACTAAGCCCTGGTCATCATGGGGAAGTGGAAGGGGATGTGCTCATGCTGGGGCCCTCACTTTGGGTTTTAAGGATCTGGGAAGCTGGCTAGACTCTCAGGGCTGGGCTTTGCCCCCTTAAGTCCCCCAAAGAAGGGTTGTCCCTTTCAGACCCTCTACTATACAGCCATAACTCCTTAGATGCCCCCCAGGGCAGAGCCAGCTCTTATCCCTCACACTGGGTCTTTTACTTGGCCCAGCTCCCTCTCCCCTCCACCCCAGGGCACCCACCTCTTGTGCAGCCCCCTGGGTCCATAGCCCTGCAACCTTGGTGACATTACGCTGCCCACACCCCCCTACCCAGAGAGCCTACAGAATGCAGACCACTTGCCTCCCGTACTACTGTTGCGTCTCATCCAACTCTTCTGCGCCATCCTCGCTGGAGGAAAGGTAGGCCGGGAGGTGAGCCTGTGGACTAGAGAGCGGCTCTTTCAGTATCTCTTTGCTAGGTGAGCCCCTTGCCCACTGCCTATCTCTGTCCACACCTGCAGGAGAATGGGCAGATGGCTGTAAGTGACGGCTCTGTGAAGGGCCTGCTGAGTGTGGTGCGGGGCTGGAGCCGTGGGCCAGCCCCGGACCCCTGCCTAGTGCCACTGGCTCTAGAGGCACTGGTGGGTGCAGTCCATGTCTTGCATGCCAGCCGCACACCTCCTCGTGGCCCAGAGCTTCGTGCCCTGCTTGAGAGCTACTTCCATGTCCTTAATGCTGACTGGCCAGCTGGTCTGAGCTCAGGCCCCGAAGAGGCCCTTGTCACCCTCCGGGTCAGCATGCTCGGTGGGTATGGGCTCCCAGGCTCTTGGGGAAGGGGCACCATGAGGGAAAAGCGTAAGTGATGATGGAAGGTCTGGATAGGGCAGCATGGGAAGGAAAGCTTAAGGCTGCCTAGAGGGGTCTGAGCAGGGCCTGACCCTTGACCCTTCCACAGACGCCATCCCCATGATGCTGGCATGTGAAGACCGGCCAGTGCTGCAAGCCACCTTCCTCAGCAACAATTGCTTTGAACACCTCACTCGGCTCATTCAGAACAGCAAGGTGGGTAGGGCCCAGCCTGGGGGTGAGGGTCTGGAAGCCAGAGGCTAGGGGAGCCACGTATAGGTGCCAGGCTGCTGCTGAGCAAACATGGGCTAGACAGAGTCAGTTTTTTGCAGCTGGTGGGATGGCCTGCAGTTCAGTGGGAGAGTCTGAGGCATGGACAAGGGCCCATCCCTTGGGGCCTCCATAGGACTGGGCTTGAGGCTTAGGTCAGCTTTGTGCCCCATGGAAGCAGGGCTTGTTTTGGAAGGAAGGGAGCTGCTCTGGCACCTTGTTTCCCTTTCCGTGGCCCCAAGTACAGGGGCTAGAGGAGGGCACCACTGCTTTCAGATGCAGTGCCTGCTCCCACCCACTCATCCCCCCGACTGCCCATCTGAGCAGGGCACAGGGGGCTCAGCACCCTACTCTTCCCTAGTGCCGGGCAGGGCACCTGGCAGCTGCCCCTGGTCCTGCTCTAACCCCGCCCTCTCCCATCTTCCTCCTCTCTTTGCCTCCTCCACCCTGTGCCTCCCCCCTTCCCCACAGCTGTACCTGCAGTCCCGGGCGCCCCCTGAGGGGGACAGTGACCTGGCTACCCGGTTACTGACTGAGCCCGATGTCCAAAAGGTACCATCCTGGGGCTGACCAGCTCAGACACCCCCTGGGACTCCTTCTTTGAGCTTTTCCTGCACTATAGCTGGGGGAATGAGCAGATGTGTATAAGGCCTGGTATGGTCAAGCAATGGGTGTGGATCCTCCATGCTGTCTTGCCTGCCTTCCAAGTCCCCATCCTAGGGAACAGGACAGAAGGTGGTCTATTGCCTGCCTGGTGTTTGATTGGGTGTTGGGGTCTGGCTGTGCCAAGCTGGATGGAACCTTCGAAACTCAACCACCTACCTCATTTCTCAGAAGGGGAGACAGAAGCCCAGACACTCAAGGATTTGGCTATAGTCACAGAGAAAGGGGTCTCCCTCATGGTGCCATTTCTTTCTGTAGATTCTTGCACCCACCCTCAGCGGGTCACTGGGTGTCCCCCAGCCCCTGATGATGTGCTCCCTGATTCACCTTGCATGTGGGCTGTAGGAGGTCAGGGTGTCAGCTGGCAGCTTCACAGCGGGCACCCTTTCTGGGGGCTCAACCTGTGGGCCCCAACCTCCATAGCCCCTACCCTGGCTCTGTCTTCATGAGGTAACCCTACGTGTTCACCGCACGTGGTCATTTTCTGAGAGCTTGCACGTCTATTCATCTGCAAAGCAGGCAGGGCAAAGTGACTCCCCTGTTTTTACAGATGAGGACACTGAGGCCTGGAGGGGGAAGACTGATGCCTGAGGTCACTTGGGGAGTCAGGCAAAGCTGGGACCAAAGTCCCCATGGAGCCGAATATGACCTAGTCTCTGCTGAGAAACTCTCCAAGCCCTCTCAACCCCTGACCCCCTCAGGGTGGGGCAGGAGAGGCAGCAGCATGCCTCTGGCTGTCAGGTTCAGCCAGGCTGAGCCTCAGTGTCCCCACCTGGATCTAGGGGGAAGGGGCAAGGTGAGACTTAAAGGTCTCGAAGGTTCTTCTGGTTCTAACATCCTATGATTGATTGTCCCTAAATCTCTGACCCCTGTCAATCACTGTGGGTGATGGGGCACTTGCTGGCCTGTCTGTACTCATGTGTCTAGCTTTAGGGAGACAGGTTGGGGGTAGGGCCCTAACTCCACTACAGAAAGGGGGACTGGAGGGTGCAGTGAGAGTGTCCACCATTAATCTGTCCCAGTGAGGCCCTTCCCAGCCTTTGTTAGAGTGGGTCTTGCTGAGCTGCTCAGAGAGGGCCCTAGGTGGTGATAGGGTCACAGCAGTTGGGGCAAGGAGTAGAAGACCTGGTGCTCTGACAGAGTTGCTGATCCAGCACATGCCACATGCCTTGGGGTGTTTGGCTCTGCACCTTTTTTACTGCAGGGGGCTGCCAGCTGTGATACCCTGGCCCCTGCCTCTCCTGATGGCCCCTCCCCACCCCAAGGTCCTGGACCAAGACACAGACGCCATTGCAGTCCATGTAGTCAGAGTGCTGACCTGCATCATGAGTGACTCCCCCTCGGCCAAGGTGAGGCTGCTGCACTGCAGCTTTAGTAGGGGTGTGGGGTGGAGTTCAACTGACCATATCCCCAGAACAGGCCTGGCCAGTGGCTATAAGCATCCTGCTCCCTGGAGCAAAGCAAGCGAGCTGGGAGGTGACTGCCCGGCCCTAAAGCTCACTGGGCAGGTGTGGTCGCCAGTCTGTCCTGGGAGCTGCATCTTCTCTATCAGGGCTGGATGGGGAATGGACACTTGTAGGCCCACCTCCATCTACAGCCTTCTGAGATGTACTCATGTCCCCCCCATCCCTCTGCAGCCCACTGCCCACCAGCACTGTCACCCAGAGGCAGAGCCATGCAAGGGAACCCCAAAACATGATGCCCCTCCAGAGTTTCCAGGGGGTCTGAATTTGCCCTCCGGCCCATGTATATGTTCACTTCTTCCCCATACTACCTTACACAGGAGGTGTTTAAGGAGCGCATCGGCTACCCTCACCTGCAGGAGGTTCTGCAGAGCCATGGTCCCCCCACCCATCGGCTGTTGCAAGAGCTGCTCAACATGGTGAGGGAAGGGGCTTGGGACCAGGGTCCCAAAGGCAACTAGAACTGAGTCAGGGTTACCACAGATGGTGAGCTCTCCATCCTGGGGGACCATGTTGACTGCGGCCAGTACATAGTGTGACCTGTAGCCTGGCCATGTCTGTCAGTGTCACTGGAATGAGGATTCTGGCCCTGTAGGGGTCCTGGAAGCAACTGCATGTTAGCAAGCCCCAGGATTATCTTAGGAACGTGCAGTTAGGGGTTAGGCCAACCCAGGCTGAAAACTAAAGCTGAGGGATTAACAGTGCTGAAGGACTCTTAGTAGTAGTGATTGTCATCTGTGCCCCTCTGACTTTCCTGAGCCTCACACACAACCTGTGGGCAGGATGGAGTAGATCATGTTGCTGACTGCTGCCGTAGCAAGTAAATGGAGCCAGAAAGTCCCACTGTTGACAGGGTGCCACAGCTGACCAGGGACTGTCATTCTCTTCACCCACAGGCTGTGGAGGGTGACCACAGCATGTGCCCACCTCCACCAATCCGCAACGAGCAGCCGGTACTGGTGCTGGCGCAGTGGCTGCCGTCATTGCCCACCGCTGAGCTGCAGCTCTTCCTAGCACAACGCCTCAGGTGGCTCTGTGACAGCTGCCCCGCCAGCCGTGCCACCTGCGTGCAGGCAGGCCTGGTGGGCTGCCTGTTGGAGACACTCAGCACAGGGCTAGCCCTGGAGGCCCGCTGCCAAGAGCAGCTGCTGGCACTGCTACAAGCACTGGGCCGTGTATCAATAAGGCCCATGGAGCTGCGTCACTTGCTGCGCCCCCCGCCAGGATTGGACTCGGGACCAGGTGGAGCTGAGGCTGGAAAGGCCCGACATGCAGGTGCTGTCATCCGCGCATTATCAGGCATGGCCAGGCACCAGGGTCCTGCACGTGCTCTGCGCTACTTTGACCTCACGCCCAGCATGGCGGGCATCATGGTACCCTCTGTACAGCGATGGCCAGGGCCTGGCTTCACCTTTCATGCCTGGCTCTGTCTGCACCCTATGGATACAGCACCAACCCCTGCCCCCACCCGACCACTCCAGCGAAAGCAGCTGTACAGGTGGGTGACTGCCAGGGGCCAGGGACCTCCTGCCAGGGTGAGCAGGAACAAGCAGACATTAACTGGCTTGCCTGCCCCCAGCTTCTTTACCAGCAGCGGCTCAGGGTTTGAGGCCTTCTTCACGGCGGCTGGGACCCTGGTGGTGGCTGTGTGCACACGGAAGGAGTATTTGACCATGAGTTTGCCCGAAGTGTCCTTTGCCGACTCTGCCTGGGTGAGACCCCATCCTTCTCATGTGGCCCAGTAGAGAGAGGGTGCTGAGTCCCAAGTATGGCCTAATTTGAGGCTTCTGTTCTAGCACTGCGTGGCTATCGTCCATGTGCCTGGGCGCCGGCCCTTCAGCCAGAACCTGGTCCATGTCTACAAAGACGGCCATCTGGTCAAGACGGCACCCCTTCGCTGCCCCTCCCTCAGTGAGGTGTGCCAAGCAAGGTTTGGGGAGGCCTTGGGTAGATGGGAGGACTTGGAACACAGAGGGCAGGGTGTGACCTGGAGCCCTTGTGTCCCGTGCTGCCCCACAGGCCTCAGACTTTAGCCGCTGGGGTCCATGCAGCCATGGGGGTCACTGTGAGGAACTGGTTGTAGGCGGAGCCCCAGGTTCTGCTGTGACCTGACCGCTCCCCCAACCCCGGCCCCACAGCCTTTCTCCTCCTGCTGTATCGGCTCCGCTGGATACCGCACAACGACCACCACCACGGGGCTGCCCACACCACCAGTCCCCGCTACCCTGGCTTACACTCACCCCGCCCTCACCCGCTCCCAGTCAGTCCCAGCCTCCACAGGCCTTGGCTGGGGGTCCGGGCTGGTGGCCCCCCTGCAGGAGGGCAGCATCGACTCTACCCTCGCAGGCACCCAGGACACTCGGTGGGGCAGCCCCACATCCCTGGAGGGTGAGCTGGGGGCTGTGGCCATCTTTCACGAAGCTCTGCAGGCGACAGCTCTGAGGACCCTGTGCACCCTGGGTATGCAGCATCCTCCATCTCTGCCACAACCCCAGGCCAGAAGCTAGGGATCCAGTGGGGAGAAGGCATCTCTGGGGGTCTCTCCTGTGGTCAGGCAGGCTCTGGATGGGGTTTGGCCAGAGGCCTAGCAAGGTCTGAAGCCCCCTGCCCACCTCCCAGGGCCCAATGAGACGGCACCCTTCAAGCCTGAGGGGGAGCTGCATGAGCTCAGCACCAGGCTGCTCCTCCATTACTCACCTCAGGTATTTGGGGGCCCCAGGGGAGTGGTTGGCTTGACTGTGCTACTTCCCCGGCTCCCACACTCCGCCTGCCACCCCCTCCTCCCTCTGACCCTGGCTGCCTGCGCATTCCCCTGTCCTTAGGCTTGTAAGAACAACATCTGCCTGGACCTTTCCCCCAGTCATGGGCTTGATGGGCGCCTGACGGGCCACAGAGTGGAGACCTGGGATGTGAAGGTCTGTGAGGTGGTGTGTGCAGGAGGCATGAACATGGTGCACACGTGCGCTCGGAGTCAGCTGGGGAGCAGCACTGTGCCTGCGGAGGATTTGGACAGTCCAGTTCAAGAGAGCAAAACTTCCCTTCTGGGTGGTCTGCTGGGGTGGAGTAGGGCAGGAAACTGGCTGGAAGGCCCCCCTCACTGCCATCCTCCTTCCCCCAGGATGTGGTGAACTGCGTTGGGGGTATGGGTGCCCTGCTGCCCCTGCTGGAGCGAGTAGCTGCACAGCCCAAAGAGGCTGAGGCAGGTCCAGCTGAAACGCATGACCTTGTGGGTCCTGAACTGACCTCTGGTCACAACACCCAGGGCCTGGTTCTCCCATTGGGTAAATCTTCAGGTAAGTGTTCCTGGTGCCTATGTTGTGGAGAGGGAATCTTGGCATGGTAGGGGGGTGGAGTACCCAAGGTCTCCTGGCCACTGGCAGGCCCTTGACGCACATCTGTCCCCTTCCTGATGGCTGGCAGAGGAACGCATGGAGAGGAACGCAGTGGCTGCTTTTCTGCTGATGCTGCGGAACTTCCTTCAGGGTCACGTGGTGAACCAAGAGAGCCTGGTGCAGTGCCAGGGGCCTGCCATCATCGGGGCCCTCCTGCGAAAGGTGGGGCCTGGTGAGGCAGGCATGGGGGATTAGGGGTATGGTCAGCCTGTCTGACCGAGGGGACTGAGTGGGGAACCTGCTGCCCTGTCAGTCATGAAGAACCTCCTGGGAGAGTTGCCACTTGAGTGGGGCCTGAAAGGCCGAGCAGGGTTGGGTCTGGAGAATCTGGGGAAAGGCCCAGCACAGGTTGGGGCAGGGACCCGCACAGCAGGCAGGAGGCTTGCATGTCAGAGGTGGCAGGAAGCCCCCAAAGGGTTCTGAGCAGGCCGGTGGCCATGTTTGTGGCCATCATGGCTGTGCAGGGAAGGGTGGCAGCTGAAAAGCTCAGACAGCAGATGGTCAGAGCCTGAGCCCTCACTCTAGCTCCTGTCTTACCCCAGGTCCCAAGCTGGGCCATGGACATGAACGTGCTCATGTCCGCCCAGCTGCTGATGGAGCAGGTGGCAGCTGAGGGCAGCGGGCCCCTCCTGTACCTACTCTACCAGCATTTGCTCTTCAACTTTCACCTCTGGACCCTCAGTGACTTCGCCGTGCGCCTCGGTAGGTGTGAGGACCTGAGCAAGGGGCCGGCCATAGGGCAGCTGAGCACTGACAAGTTAGAACTCTGCTCTGGGGGATCTGAGGGACTCACCTGATAGGAATCCAGAATGCCATGGGGCGGCTGAGGGGACTATGACCCTGCCCTGGAAGTCTGACAGGCACATGGCCCTGGCCTGGAGAATCCGAAGGGCCCAGCTCAGCCTAGTGGCCTGAGTCCTCTGCTCATTCCCACTAAGGCCACATCCAGTACATGTCCAGCATAGTTCGGGAGCACAGACAGAAGCTGCGGAAGAAGTACGGCGTCCAGTTTATCTTGGATGCTCTGCGCACCCACTACAGGTGAGGCCAGTGGGGCCAGATGGGCCATGGGGGGCTGACACAGTGGCCTCCGGCCTTGGGGACTGGGCGGTGCGCTTCCCTGACTCACCTGCCCACCCTCTCTCCCCGCCTTTCTCTGGGACCTGGCTGGGTGTGCCTGCTGACCTGCCAGCCCGCAGCGGGAGCGCCCCCTGGCTGCTGATGACCTACGCACCGTGCAGACCTCCCTCCTGGGCCTGGCCAGGGAGTTCCTGGTGCGGAGTCTCTCAGCAGATGACGTGCAGGTCACACAGACCATGCTGAGCTTTTTGGCGGCCACAGGCAATGATGGTCAGGTAGGCTGGAGGTTGGGGAGGGGGAGGCTTGGGGGAGGGGGGTGGGGGCCCGGCACAGTGTGAGACCCTGTATCCCCAGGTGGTGGGTGTGCTGGACCTGCTGCTGGACCTGCTGCATGGTTCCTTGGCACAGGAGTCCTTGGCTGTCTTTCTGTTGGAGCCAGGGAACCTCGAAGTGCTACTGGCCCTGCTAGTGCGGCCAGGGTCACTGCCCCTGCTGCCTGATCGAGTCTGCAAGGTACACCCAGCCCACCCCCTCCCCTGGCATCCCATTCACTGGGGCCCCTGCCTGGGGTTCAGGGAGGTACAGCAGGCCTTGGGCCAGCGGACGAAGCTGCCTTCAAGGACCTCTTGAGCCACACACCTGCACGGTGACTTCCCCTCCTACAGTAACTCCTTCCACATGATGACAGTCCTCCGATGACCCCCACACAGATCCTGCGCAGACTGCAGCAGAACGAGCGGCTACCTGAGCGGAGCCGCCAGCGCCTCCGGCTGCGGGAGTGTGGTCTCCAGGGTCTGGTTGCCTGCTTGCCTGAGGGGACTGTTTTCCCCCAGCTCTGCCAGGGCCTCTACAAGCTGTTCCTGGGGGCAGGTACAACCTGGTTAGGGCCAAGTGGAGGGGGTGACATGTCAGAAAAACAGGGCAGGCAGGACGGAAGAGGGAAGGTAGTGGCATAGGGGCCAGGGCTGAGCCCTGCCCTTCCTAGTCGCGTCAGTCCCTCAGGTCCCGCCAACCCATCCCCCCAGATTGCCTGAACCTCTCAGATCTGCTGGCTGTGGTACAGCTGTCCCTCCAGGCTGACCTCAGCGTTCGCCTAGACATCTGTCGCCAGGTGAGCATGAGAGGTAAAAGCTTTGGGGGAGGGGGAGGGTGGCTTCTACCCTCTGGCCTTCACCTTGCCTGTCTCATGAGGGGGTCTCTGGAGCCCTCCTCTGCAAAGGCCCTGGATGAGGGTCTGGAGCAGGCAGCTGGATGTGTCCTCACTTGCTGTGGTCTCACCTGCAGCTCTTCCACCTCATCTATGGACAGCCAGATGTAGTGCGGCTTCTGGCCCGACAGGCTGGCTGGCAGGATGTGCTGACCCGGCTATATGTCCTGGAGGCTGCCACAGCCGGCAGTCCCCCTCTCTCTTCCCCAGAGTCACCTACCTCCCCCAAGCCAACCCCACACAAGCCACCCGCTGAGTCACCTGCTGAGCCTTCAGATGTCTTCCTGCCCTCAGAGGCCCCCTGCCCTGACCCTGATGGCTTTTACCATGCTCTCTCCCCATTCTGCACGCCCTTTGACCTGGGCCTGGAACGGTCTAGTGTAGGATCAGGCAACATTGCTGGTGGTGGCGGCAGCAGTGGGACTCTTACTCCAGCCAGCCAGCCCGGCACTCCTTCCCCACTGGATGGGCCGCGGCCCTTTCCTGCTGCTCCTGGCCGCCACAGCTCCAGTCTCTCCAATGTGCTGGAGGACAGCAGCCTCCCGGAGCCCACCATTAGCGGGGATGATACCTCAAACACCAGCAACCCACAGGTGAGGTGGGCCCACCCTCTGCCACCGCATGGTACCCAAAAGAGGATACTTCTGGTACACAAGGCTGGCAGTGTAGCCTCTCCAAAGGTGTGGCCCTGTCTGACCAGGGTTGCAGCCCCCAGTCAGGCCTGTTGCTGTCCCCTCATAGCTCTTATCTGCAGTTGTGTTCCCAGAGGGCTCCTGGAACAGGGCTCGTCATGACGAGCCACAGTGGGTGACACCAGCTAGGCTTCAGAAGGGCCCTCAAGAGAGCTGTAGGGCAGAGACCTCACAGGGTCCAAGGGCAGCAAACTCCAGTGGCCCTGCCCTGGGCTTCTAGATTTGGGGATGGGCCTCTGCTCGTTCTATGTGAACTGCCTTATCTCCTCTTGGGAGTCTGGCAAGACCCCAGGATTCTGCCTGGAACTCAGGTAGTAGCTGAGACTCCTACACCATTCTTCCAGGCCCTTAGTGCCAGGCTCACTGTTAGCCAAATGCTCTGCCTCCTGGGTGGCTACCCCAGGAGGGGTGCTGAGTAGGGATGGGTGGGCGTCAGCCTGATTCCCTCCCTTAGCCGCCCACAACCCACGCCCACACCACCCACCTGTGCCCACAGCAAACCTCTGAGGAAGAGTTGTGCAATCTGCTCACCAACGTGCTGTTCTCGGTGACGTGGCGCGGCGTGGAAGGCAGCGATGAGGTTGCCTGGCGGGAGCGTGGCCAGGTTTTCTCGGTGCTCACCCAGCTGGGGGCCTCAGCGACACTTGTGCGCCCACCAGACTGCATCAAGCGCAGGTGAGAGGGAAAGTCTGGAGGGGGAGGGGCTTCAGGAAGCCTCGGGGGAAGGAAAGAAGATAGTCAGGTAGACCCTTGAGTTCCCCACTCACCCGCCAGCCTCCTGGAGATGATGCTGGAGTCAGCCCTAACGGACATCAAAGAGGCCCCCGTGGGGGTCCTGGCCAGCCTCACCCAGCAGGCACTTTGGCTGCTGCGTCTGCTGCAGGACTTCCTGTGTGCTGAAGGCCATGGTAACCAGGAACTGTGGAGTGAGAAGGTGCGACCCCTCAAGAGAGGCGTGAGCCACATGAACACTCATGTTCACCCAAGCCTGCAGGGATCTGGTCTGGGAGGTGGATGGGTACACATGCGCAGGTGTGGGTGCATCAGCATGAATGCCTGTGAGCGTGGACTTGCCTGTGTGCACAAACCCTACCTGGCCCCCAGCGCAAACTTTACTTTGCTCCCTTTCCATGGACTCCTGGCCTCCCCTGGTGATGTCTGTTGGGAACCTGTTTTCTGTGGCAGCTCTTTGAAGGTGTATGCAGCCTACTTGATCGCCTGGGAGCCTGGCCCCACCTGGCCAACGGCACAGCCGATCTCCGTGAGATGGCACAGATTGGCCTACAGCTTGTACTTGGCTACATCCTGCTGGAAGACCCACAGGTGAGCACAGGGTGAGCATGGGGGCAGGGGGCATGGGAGGTGTTGGGAGCTCCAAGAATGGCTGGGTGCCACTTATCTCTCTTGTGCCCACAGCTGCATGCCCAGGCCTACGTAAGATTGCACATGCTGCTACAGACTGCAGTGCCAGCCCGCCGCGAGGAGGCCTGCTATGTGCTCTCCAAGCTGGAGGCTGCACTGGGGCGGGCGCTGAACGCCTCTTCCTCCGAGTCAGCCACTGATGAGGCAGGGCCCCCACCTGCAGCCACAGCAGCTGCAGAGCGCTGCTCCTGGCTGGTGCCACTGGTGCGCACGCTGCTAGACCGTGCCTATGAGCCGCTGGGGCTGCAGTGGGGACTGCCCTCCCTGCCACCCACCAATGGCAGCCCCACCTTCTTTGAAGACTTCCAGGCTTTTTGTGCCACACCCGAATGGCGCCACTTCATCGACAAACAGGTGCCTGGATGTGGGGGCCCAGGAAGAGGAGTGGGGGCTGGGGCCCACATCGAGCACTGTTCTCCTCTGCCCAATCCTCCAGGTGCAGCCAACCATGTCCCAGTTCGAAATGGACACGTATGCTAAGAGCCACGACCTTATGTCAGGTTTCTGGAATGCCTGCTATGACATGCTCATGAGCGGTGGGCAGCGGCGCCAGCGGGAGCGCGCCCAGAGTCGTCGGGCCTTCCAGGTGTGCCACCCGGGGTAAGGGATGGGAAACTGCTCCACACATGCGCCCAGGAGATGGCTGACAATGTGGAGAAATAGGGGTAGGACAGGCAGCAGCCAGGGGACTGATGTGTTTCCCCCACCCCAGGAGCTGGTGCTGGAACCTGCGCAGAGGCGGGCGCGCCTGGAGGGGCTACGCTACACCGCAGCGCTGAAGCAGCAGGCAGCGCAGCACTCCACGGCCCTGCTGCACTGGGGGGTGCTGTGGCGCCAGCTCGCCAGCCCATGTGGGGCCTGGGCGCTGAGGTGGGCCGGGCTTGGGGCAGGGTCGCTGTGGAGGGGTGGGGCTTGGGAGGGAGGGAGCCACCTGGAGCCCCAGACTGCCTTTGGGGTGAGGCCAGGGAGGGATGGGGGTGTCTACAGCCTTCTACCAACCCATGACGTGGGGGACATTCTGCAGGGACCCTCCCACCCTCCGCTGGAAACTGTCCAGCGCCGAGACATACTCACGCATGCGTCTGAAGCTGGTGCCCAACCATCACTTCGACCCTCACCTGGAAGCCAGTGCTCTCCGCGACAATCTGGGTGAGGGAGTGTGCTGAGCTGGGTCCGCCCAACTCGATTGTCCCGTCTCCCGTCCTGCCTTGCTTCAGCTGAGTACCCTTGGCCCCTTGCAGGTGAGGTTCCCCTGACACCCACCGAGGAGGCCTCACTGCCTCTGGCAGTGACCAAAGAGGCCAAAGTGAGCACCCCACCGGAGGAGCTGCAGGAGGACCAGCTCGGCGAGGACGAGCTGGCTGAGCTGGAGACTCCGTGAGTGAGGCCCTGGAGAGATCGGACTGGGGTGGTGGGCAAGGAGTCTGCTCCAGTGTGTGCATGCCTCTGTGGGATCAACTCCCTGAGTGTGTCCTCTTCTGCTGCCCGACTACATCCCCCTGAAGAGACTGTCCAAAGCCAGATGGTGGGTGGGAGAGTCTCTTAACAGGGCTGAGAGTTGCTCTTTTAACAGCCAGGCACCCAAGGACAGCACTGAGAAACACAAACCAGAGCAGGAAGGGGGCCCAGGGAGTGGGCAGGGGCTGGGTGAGGGGAGCAGGGGACAAGGGTTGGCATCCTGGCAAAATATTCAGAAGCTTAGTGGGTGGCAGGTGGGGGACAGGGGCTGGGACCAGTAGGTTCTGGACCCTAGGCAGCCCCTCCCCATTTCTGGGAGCCATGAGAGTATATACCCCATGACTCAATGGCACTTGGATGCCCTTTGGGCTTGTGAAGAAGGGGGTCCCAGAGCCTAGAGCCTGAGGTGGGTTGCTGGTCTTTAGGATGGAGGCAGCAGAACTGGATGAGCAGCGTGAGAAGCTGGTGCTATCGGCTGAGTGCCAGCTGGTGACGGTAGTGGCCGTGGTCCCGGGGCTGCTGGAGGTCACCACACAGAATGTGTACTTCTACGACGGCAGCACTGAGCGCGTGGAAACTGAGGAGGGTGCGTCCTGGTGGTGTGGGTTAGGAGAATGGCAGGGAATGGCTGAGGTCTGGGTGGGGCTGGGGTGAGTGACTCCTGTACCTGCTGTTCCTCCCCATAGGCATCGGCTATGATTTCCGGCGCCCACTGGCCCAGCTGCGTGAGGTCCACCTGCGGCGTTTCAACCTGCGCCGTTCAGCACTTGAGCTCTTCTTTATCGATCAGGCCAACTACTTCCTCAATTTCCCATGCAAGGTGGGTACGACCCCAGCCTCATCTCCTAGCCAGACTCCCAGGCCCCAGCCTGGCCCCATCCCACCCCACACCCAGGTACGGAACCAGGTGTACTCGTGGCTCCTGCGCCTACGGCCCCCGTCTCAAGGCTACCTAAGCAGCCGCTCCCCCCAGGAGATGCTGCGTGCCTCAGGCCTTACCCAGGTGAGAGCCCTGAGTGTGAGGGATGTGAAGTCGGGACCCTGAATCAGGGGGCAGTGCTGGACAGCCCACCTGGCTCACATCTTGTCTGCCCCTGTCCCCAGAAATGGGTACAGCGTGAGATATCCAACTTCGAGTACTTGATGCAACTCAACACCATTGCGGGACGGACCTACAATGACCTGTCTCAGTACCCCGTGGTGAGGGCCCCACTCTGCACCCCTCCACCCTGCCCCTCTGACCTGTCAGCCCTTGGTTCCCCCAAATGTAGGTACCTGCCAGTGGGCCAAGCCCTGAGCTTGGTCAAGGGTAGGTGTGCCAATGAAGACCTGGCCTCTGTTCCCTGCCAACCCCCAGAGGTCCCCAGCCTCACTCCCTTCCCCCCCTGCCAAGTCTCTATTCCTCAAAAGGAATCCTGTTCCAGGACAGTCTGTCCTGCTCCCCTGTGACCCATCTAAGTGGTGCTCCCCGAACCTGTGGGCAGGCTCTGTGCCCGCCTTCTTGAGGGTGAGGGCAGGGCAGGGTGGGCTGGTAGGCCATCAGGGCCCTCATGCAGCCCCTGCTCGGGTGGGCGGCCAGTTCCCCTGGGTCCTGCAGGACTACGTGTCCCCAACCCTGGACCTCAGCAACCCAGCCGTCTTCCGGGACCTGTCTAAGCCCATCGGTGTGGTGAACCCCAAGCATGCCCAGCTCGTGAGGGAGAAGTGAGCATGCGGGCAGGGCTGGGCTCAGCGGGTAGGGAAAGGCGAAGGGAGGGCTTCTGCTGACACGTCCAACTGTGGCCCCAGGTATGAAAGCTTTGAGGACCCAGCGGGGACCATTGACAAGTTCCACTATGGCACCCACTACTCCAATGCAGCAGGCGTGATGCACTACCTCATCCGCGTGGAGCCCTTCACCTCCCTGCACGTCCAGCTGCAGAGTGGCCGGTGCGGCCCAGGGGCTGGTGGGCAGACTAGGAGCAGACAAGGGGAAGAGGCTGGTCCTCCCCATATCCTGGGCCCACCCCTGACTCCCTTCTTCCCTCCAGCCAGAGCATCTCCCTCCCTGTCTCCATTCTCCCCACCTCACCTTGGCCCCGTGCCCCTCCCCCAGCTTTGACTGCTCCGACCGGCAGTTCCACTCGGTGGCGGCAGCCTGGCAGGCACGCCTGGAGAGTCCTGCCGATGTGAAGGAGCTCATCCCAGAATTCTTCTACTTTCCTGACTTCCTGGAGAACCAGAACGGTAGGTGTGAGGTGCTTGCACTGGAGTGGGCAAGTGTGGGGATGGAGAACAGATGGTGGAGTGGCCAGGGGGCAGTCGGGATGGACAGGGAGACAGCTGACCCAGTCCTCTGTGCCAGGTTTTGACCTGGGCTGTCTCCAGCTGACCAACGAGAAGGTGGGTGATGTGGTGCTGCCCCCGTGGGCCAGCTCTCCTGAGGACTTCATCCAGCAGCACCGCCAGGCTCTGGTGAGGAAGCAACCACAGGCAAATGGCAGGCAGCTGGGGTTCTGAAGGTCATAGGGGGTCAGCTGTCCCTGCACTGATTGCTGCCTCCCTACTCCCAGGAGTCGGAGTATGTGTCTGCACACCTGCACGAGTGGATCGACCTCATCTTTGGCTACAAGCAGCGGGGGCCAGCCGCCGAGGAAGCCCTCAATGTTTTCTATTACTGCACCTATGAGGGTGGGCAGTATGCTGGACTCCAGTCGGGGCCAGGACAAGATCAGGTCGGGTGGATGCAGAGGGCACGCAGGGAGCCCTGACTGCTCTGCCTGCCTTCCCAGGGGCCGTAGACCTTGACCATGTGACAGATGAGCGGGAACGGAAGGCTCTGGAGGGCATTATCAGCAACTTCGGGCAGACTCCCTGTCAGCTGCTGAAGGTAAGGCCAGCTTAGAGGATAGTGGCCAGGGATGCCCATGCCATGGTGCTGACCAGCCACTTACCTACAGGAGCCACATCCAACTCGGCTCTCAGTTGAGGAAGCAGCCCATCGCCTTGCACGCCTGGACACTAACTCACCTAGCATCTTCCAGCACCTGGACCAACTCAAGGCATTCTTCGCAGAGGTGAAAGGAAGACAAGACTTCAACTTTATATTCTGTGAAATGGGTTTAACCCCACTGTCCTTACCGACCATTTGGGGCAGATGGGAATCCTAATCAAAGTCACTGATTTCAAGGCACCTTAGAAAATGAGCTAAACATGGGAGGAGTATGGGGGCAGGAGGGGTGCCTTCTTCATCAGGGCCAGGATAAAGGGTTGACTCACCTAACAAGCTCTGAAAGCCTTAGGAAGATCAGGAGGGAGGAGATCTGTCCTTGGACCCCTTCCATCGCCTTCCTAGACAGGAACATTCCTGAATGTTGCCCCCAGGCCTGACTTTTTTTTAGGTTTCCCTCTCTTCCTGCCTTTGGGCTAGGGGGACAAGGAATAACGGGGTGAGAGGACCAAGGTTGAAACTAAGTGTGATACTCTGGAAGCATCTTCCATGTCTGTCTCAGCTTCTCACTCACTTTCTGAGATGCCCTCCTAAAGTCTCTGCCTGTTTCTTGGTGGGAACCTCTGCATCTGTGACACCTAGTCTGTGACCCCTGGGGACTGAGGGTAAAGGAAGGGATGATGCTTCAGGGAGCAGATAGTGTAATCTGATAGTACTCAGGCATAGCTAGGCCTGCCCTTGCCCCTGCAGGTTGTCAGTGATGGTGTACCCCTGGTGCTAGCCCTGGTCCCCCACCGGCAGCCCCACTCCTTCATCACCCAGGGTTCCCCAGACCTGTTGGTAAGTGCATTGTGCAGAGCTCCAGCTCAGCTCCACTCCCCCTCTGCCTCTGCCAGAAACCCACCTCTGCCCCCTCCTGCCTGCAGGTGACCGTGAGTGCCAGTGGGCTGCTGGGCACCCACAGCTGGTTGCCCTATGACCGCAACATAAGCAACTACTTCAGCTTCAGCAAAGACCCCACCATGGGCAGCCACAAGTAGGACAGAGGGCTGTGGGTGGGGTGGGCTACAAATGCCCTGCACCCGGAATTATTCCCCTCCCTAATCAGAATGTAGGCCAGCTGCAGGGGAAAGGTCTGGCCAGGCTCCCTGGGTGCCTGGGTCTCTTCCATGTGGCCTGGCCTCACTTGCTATCCCCCTCACTGGGTCAGGACACAGCGACTGCTGAGTGGCCCGTGGGTGCCAGGCAGTGGTGTGAGTGGACAAGCACTGGCAGTGGCCCCCGATGGAAAGCTGCTATTCAGCGGTGGCCACTGGGATGGCAGCCTACGAGTGACTGCACTACCCCGTGGCAAGCTGTTGAGCCAGCTCAGCCGCCACCTTGGTATGAACAGCCTTGGAGCTGGGGAGAATGAGGCATGCAGGTATGGGGCCGGGTTCTGCGGCTGGCCAGGGCAGATGTGACTTCTCCGTTCTGCCTGTACCCTCCCCTTCCCATGCAGATATAGTAACCTGCCTTGCACTGGACACCTGTGGCATCTACCTCATCTCAGGCTCCCGGGACACCACGTGCATGGTGTGGCGGCTCCTGCATCAGGTGTGCCTGGTGGGCAGCTCTGTGGGGTCCCTGTAGCCCAGACCTACAGCCCATCTGTCCCTCAGTGGCCCTCCAGTCCTGCCCTCCTGTCTTTCCCTTCCCTTTGCTACCATGAGCAAGTCTGGGGCTCCGTGACCCTCCAGCTCTCTAGTCTTGGACAAGACCTTCATTTCTTGAGCCTCAGGGGACAGTCCTAAGCCAACCCTGGTCCTCCACAGGGTGGTCTGTCAGTAGGCCTGGCACCAAAGCCTGTGCAGGTCCTGTATGGGCATGGGGCTGCAGTGAGCTGTGTGGCCATCAGCACTGAACTTGACATGGCTGTGTCTGGATCTGAGGTGTGTGTATGCATGTGCCCTGGGGAGGGTGAATTTGCTGGGCAATCCCCCTGGAGCCCAGACTCCTGCCCAGGACCCTAAGTTGCCTTCCTGCAGGATGGAACTGTGATCATACACACTGTACGCCGTGGCCAGTTTGTGGCGGCACTACGGCCTCCGGGTGCCACATTGCCTGGACCTATTTTCCATCTGGCATTGGGGTCCGAAGGCCAAATTGTGGTACAGAGCTCAGCGTCGGAACGTCCTGGGGCCCAGGTATGGGGAAGGGGTGCCCAGCAAAGATGGAGGGGCAGTTGGGATCCTGTCCTTGCTGACACTCCCTGTTTCCTCCAGGTCACCTACTCCTTGCACCTGTATTCAGTCAATGGGAAGTTGCGGGCTTCACTGCCCCTGGCAGAGCAGCCTACAGCCCTGACGGTGACAGAGGACTTTGTGTTGCTGGGTACCGCCCAGTGCGCCCTGCACATCCTCCAACTAAACACGTAAGCCTCCCCATTTATGGGTTCATGGCCCCTGAAGGTGGTGGTCATTGGTGTAGGATAAAGGCTGTAGGAACCCACACACCATACATGTTTGTAGGCACATATTTCAAGGTTTGTTACCTGTCCCCTCATCTTCCCATGGGGAGGTCTTGCCCTGGGCCTCCGCTTAGCCACAGTTGTGGGAGATTTCTTTGTGTATAAGAATTTCAATTTAACCATCCTTAAAATGAGGACCGAGAGGGTATATGGGATAAGGGATATCTGCTGGTCGCAAAGCCCCCTTGCCGTCGCAAGTTGGTGTATATCCCCTCTCCCTTCCAGACTGCTCCCGGCCGCGCCTCCCTTGCCCATGAAGGTGGCCATCCGTAGCGTGGCCGTGACCAAGGAGCGCAGCCACGTGCTGGTGGGCCTGGAGGACGGCAAGCTCATCGTGGTGGTCGCAGGGAAGCCCTCTGAGGTGAGGATGGGGCAGGGGTGGGGAGGCCCCTCGAACGGGGCGGGGCGCGGCGCGGCGGTCCCAGCTGACCCTACTCAACCCTTAACGCCCACCAGGTGCGCAGCAGCCAGTTCGCGCGGAAGCTGTGGCGGTCCTCGCGGCGCATCTCCCAGGTGTCCTCGGGAGAGACGGAATACAACCCTGCTGAGGCGCGCTGAACCTGGCCAGTCTGGCTGCTCGGGCCCCGCCCCCGACGGGCCTGGCCCGGGAGGCCCCGCCCAGAAGTCGGCGGGAACACCCCGGGGTGGGCCGCCTAGGGGGGTGAGCGGGGCCCACCCTGCCCAGCTCAGGGATTGGCGGGCGATGTTATCCCCTCAGGGATTGGCGGGCGGAAGTCCCGCCCCTCGCCGGCTGAGGGGCCGCCCTGAGAGCCAGCACCGGCGTCTGCGGTCGCAGCAGCACTTTTTGCACAGTCTGGGGCGGGGTTCCCCGGCTTCCAAGTCTCTTTCGTCAAAGCACGAGGGCCGCCTGTGGCCTTAATTCCTAACGGCGGCCCCGGTTCTCCCTTCTCGGCAATAAACCAGGCCTAGTTTTGTAGCTGCTCCGTCTCCGAGTGTGCGTGAGCGCGCGGCGTCTCGGCCTGCGGTGGCCACCGTCCCAGGGTCGCCGTCTCAGTCTGGCCTGGCTCGAGTTCCCATGGCCCGTGACCCCCTCTGGGCCCACTCGTCCCCCTCCGCGTGGCCGTCGCTGAACTGGGGCCTCAGTTTCCCCGACCGTGTAGCCCCTGCCCCACATCTCGCCCCGGCTCGTGGTTTCCCCACGATCTCTTCATCGGGTCGCCTTCGCACGCCATTCGTCCACAACCGCAACCCGGCCAGGCGCCCCGCAAGCACGTTTGCATTCCTTCGCCGGGCAGGGGCGACAACACCCGAGGCCGCGCCCCTCCAGCTCGGCCCTGCCCCCTCATTGTCTTGCCTACTTCTTGGGCCGTCCTGTGGCGCCGCTGTGGTCTCGGGATTGGGGGTGAGGGGCCAGAACCACCCCAGAGACCCCACGTTGTCTTCCCGGAGGGCTCGGTCCTGCCCTGCTGAGTGGATCCATCCTGGCGGCCACCGGTCAGGAAGAGTTGGGGGCAGAGCCCTTGCTGAGTGGAGGGAGCCGGGGGCTGCCTCTCTCCAGACTCTCTCCAGACTCGCGATCCTGCGGTGGTTGTATGTGCTGGTGTCGGCGTGTGCGTAAGAAGTCAGGGTAGTGTGGGTGTGCGGGGTGGTTGCATTGTGTGTGCGTATTCGTGGGCCTGGAGACCGGTGGGAGGCGGGAGGGGTTCCAGTCCCGCTGCTCAGAGTGGGCTGGGCGGAAGCCAGGCCTGTCTGCTGCTGCGTCCTGGTCACAGGCCCATCCACTAGCCAGGATCCTGCAGGGCCCCTTAATGTGACACAAAGGTACACACCCCACATGTGGCAAGGGCCACCAGGTCGCACCCACTTGGCCACAGCATTGGGTTGCTGACTTAGCCATACACATGGGCATATGTTGTGGGATAGACCGGTACCCAATATGTGGCGGTGGATATTGGGGAGTTGGAGGGCCTTCCCTGGTGTCTCCTCCATTCCTTCTCCAGGCAAGCTCTCCTTAGTCCAGACGAGGAGCTTCTCTTCCCCAAACCTCAGGGAGTGGGTCCCAGCAGATTCAGCCCTATAGGATCCAGGTAGGACTGAGTGGTCCTATCCTTCTCAGGCCCTCTCTGAATTTCTAGATGAAGCAAGATCAACTAGGGGGTCTCTGGGCCCATATCCCCTGTTCTCTCGCTGAACCCACCAGGGTAGCATTCCACCCAGTTCCTGATCAGGAGAGGGCTGGACACTGACTCTTGAGGAAGGAGTGCAAGCATGGTCACTGCAGAAAGTCCTCCTGCCTTGGGGCTTTAGGATGTTGGGTTCCTGAACTCTAGTTGAAAAGCCTGGCGGTGAGCCTCCCACTGGCCAGTACGTCTCTCCAGCCTGGTTCTGGCTAAGATGGAGCTAGAAGGCATGTCTCCCCTATCCTCCCTACCATCCCTGGACTCAGACCAGGTGTTTGGCAACATCTTTGAGACAGGGTGGTTTCCAACCTGCCTTCCATCCTGAGCTGTATCTGACCCTTCTAATTTTGGCCAGGTGGAACCAGCTCTGTCACCTCCACCCCATCTGACACAGGAGAAAACTGGTCCAGCCCTGGAGTATATCAGGTTGAAGTGAGAAAAGGGGGACAGACTACCCCAAGGGACTGCCAACGTCAGGCCTGGAGATTTCCCCCATATTTCTCCTGCACACAGCCCTTTTTGGACTGAGAGAAGTAGCTCCCAGCTCCCTTGCCTGGGCGCTGCCTAAAACTCTCTAACCTCTTCTCCAAGAAACAACCCCAGGGAGTATTACCCACTAACAGAGCCATGCTTCACAACTCTAGCCACAGCAAAGGCCTGGCCTATGTGGGTAAGCATCCCTTAATCCAGATCATGGGCACCAGGCAGGTTGGGAGGTACCCCAAGTGGGTAGGTCACACCCAAGTCCAGCCACACGTTCTGGAGTCTCTGCCCTGTGTGCCCTGACTGCACTAGATTGGGAGGACAAGTCGCTTCCAGGCAGAAGAAAGCAACAACACTTCCTTTCCAGTTCAGCTTTATTTTGCAAAAATTTACAAGGCCTCCTTTGCACAGAGATGCTTGTGGGGACCACATGAATCAATGTGCCCTCACAGTCCAGACTTGGTGGCGGAGACAGGACACAAGTGCCATGGTAGACAGTTCCATGGTCTTTCTTCCTGTGCCCTGGATAATTGGATAAAAAAAAATTGGATTTAGTGCCGTGGTAGACAGGAGGTGCAAATGGACCCCAAAAAGGAAGAGATCAAGGAAGTCTTCCCAGAGCAGAACATTCTTGCCAATATGTCAGATGGAGAAGGGAGATTGGCAGGAGCAGAAGTCTGGAAGGTTAGGAGAACAGGGTGCATCTAGCAAAGACAAGGTGTCCAGAGTGGTAAGCAAAGGGGAAGAAGTAGATGAAAATGGAAAAATAGGCCAGACAGCTCTTGATGCTGTGGTATAAGCTTTTGACTCTACATAGTAGGGACTACTGGCTTCAAACCTTTTTGGCAACAAAGTTTAGGTGAGGCCACCCAGGGACCCTAGCCTTTGTTCCTTGCTCCTGACCTGATCTGTCTTTTCTTCCACAGGTAAGATCCTGAGGAGGCAGGAGAGGGACAGGGAAGGAGTATGGGTAGGGGCAGGGGAAGCCCTGGCCCCCAATACCTCCTCCCTTTTCCTCCTGGAGCCTCCAGGGGTCTCAGGCAGCATCATCCCAGTCTACTGTACCCTCCTGGCCACTGTGGTCCTAGGTCTGCTTGCCTACATGGCCTTCAAGTGGTAGGTGGTCTGGGCACTGCCCTGTGGCACCCCCTTCCCTGTCTGGACTCCCAACCAATTCCCTGTCTTGAAGGTGGGGGCAGGTTGGTAGGTCTCCCTTTCTCCCCACAGCTGGCACTCACATAAACAAAGACAGCAGCTGGCCAAAGCTCGAACTGCAGAGGTGGGAGGTCTCAACAAGGACCAGATGCATGGGGATAGCAGTGTCTTCCTGGACTCTCCTAGCAGTCTGGAGCCCTGTGCCTCCAGCCAGGGTGAGCCCCTTTCCCAGAACTGCCTCACCACCCAGCCCTTGTGTGATCCTCATGTCTCCTGCCCCAGGACCACATCCTGAGCTTGGGTGCCGACTTTACCTTGATCTCCCTCGGCAGCACCAGGAGAAAGTGGAGCGGCTGTTAGAGGTGTCACGTGAACCTGACAAGGGCTGGCAGGGACTGGCAGACCATCTGGGCTACCGGGCTGAGGCTGTAGAAATCATGGCCCAAGGCCAGGTGTGAGCCTACACACTGCTGAGGGACTGGGCTGTCCAAGAAGACAGTGGTTCCACCCACAAGGTGCTACAGAATGCCCTGGTTGCCATGGGCCAGGAAGATGTGGTCCAGGTCCTGGGCCCCCAAGCTGAGGGCTGCTCTGTGGTGTGAATGCTGTCTCCATAGCCTGGACTCTCAGAGCCTGCTCCGGTGCTCCCTTACCCCCATCTCATATATCTTTCCCTTCGTGGGCTTCCTGGGGTTGCTGGGCTCAGCCTGCTCTGTTCTGGGGAAGAAAACCGAAGATCCAGCCACCATTCACTTCCCCTCACCTACCCATCCCCTCCAGAAGAGGGCCCAGGATATGGTGGGGAGTGGGCAGTGAGGAGTGGTCCTGCCCTTTGGATCCCTACTCCACCTCCTCTTATTAAGCCTTAGCTGGTTTTGCTACTTTTGTAACCCATATTAAACGTGATTCGGACTTTTCTGCTGGCTCTATCTGGCTCCTTGGGCCTGTGAGACAGTTGAGCTATGAGGCAGAGGCCCAGAAAAGGGGGGCGGTCCCTAGGCTGTGGGACGGCCCTCTCCAAGCAGCACCTGGGATGGCAGGCAGTGTGATCCTATAGAATATGCATGGGCTCTGGAGGCACAGATCAGAGTTCATATCCTGCGTCTACCATTTGCTGGCTTTATCATGTTTGGAAGCTATTTTACCTTGCTGATTATTTTACCTTGGTATTTTATCAACTTCCTTAGCTGGAGAACAGTAAGTTTAAGTGACACATTCAGTAGTTTCCCCCACACCTAAGACTCCCAAGTTGGTGCTGAGGGACGCTGGGTTTGAGATCATTTTCCTGACTTGTTCTATGAGCAGCAACAAGGGGAGGCTGGAGGCCTGTTCCTCTAGACAGGAGGCAAGAAGCAGGCTGGTCCTGGGCAGTTAATTACCAAGGGCCTCAGGTCACCTCTAGATAAGAAAAAAGAAAACGCTCTCTTTACAAGACCTGAACTCAGGACAAGGAGTTCCAAATGTACTTCCACATCTGCTCATGTGGTTGCTACACACGCCAAGGACAGGTGGGTCTCCTGGGCAGCTCAGGACAAGGCAGGTGCAGCCAAGTCCATGCATATGCACTCCATGCATATGCCCACCCCAAAGGGGGAGGCAGGTAGGTTGGCACAATAAGTGACTTTTGAAGAAGGTGCTATAAAGACAAGCCTTGCCTAGGAAGGAATAATGGCTACCATCCTGGCATCTACCAGCATAAGTAGGCTTCAGAAGCACAGCCATCCAAACTCACTCAGAAGACATGGGTTCCAGTCATGGTCTAGTGGGGCCCAAGGTAGATCCTGTCCCTCTGCTGAAATGAGATGCAACTGAGATTGACTACTCTGTGAGTACCAAGCTCATCAGACTGCTGCTACTGCTACCCTCAGAAATAGCTGACCAGGGCTGCTTAAGACTCTGTAAATCTTTCCCTTAAACTAAGGAAGAACTGGAAGTTTATAGCCACCTTCCTCCTCAGATGACCTTAGGGCAATAACCCTGAAGAATCAGGAGAGAAAGCAGGGAAGATACGCACCAGCTGCTGGAGACATCATAACCTGGAGCTTTGGGTCAAAACCATGCATCTGATTTGGTTGCAAGCAGCAGTGCATGTGGCTGTACCCGTGCACTGCAAACCCACTGAAAAAGAAATGCCCCCTTTCAATGTGCTTAAGCACATTAACTAAAATATTCTCTGTAACAGACATAATTCCAAGACATTAAGAGGGCTGAGCATTACCATCTGCGCATGTGATATAATAATATGCTTTAGGCCAGGCGTGGTGGCTCACGCCTGTAATCCCAGCACTTTGGGAGGCTGAGATGGGTGGATCACCTGAGGTCAGGAGTTTGAGACCAACCTGACCAACGTGGAGAAACCCCATCTCTACTAAAAATACAAAATTAGCTGGGCATGGTGGTGCATGCCTGTAATCTCAGCTACTAGGGAGGCTGAGGCAGGAGAAATTGCTTGAACCTGGGAGGCAGAGGTCGCAATGAGCTGAGATCGTGCCACTGCACTCCAGCCTGGACAACAAGAGCGAAACTCCGTCTCAAAAAAAAAAAAAGTGCTTTAAACAGTTTTGAAGGCTGCAATATCATGAGAAAACAATAGCACATCTAAGTTTAAAATAAGGATTTCCGGCCGGGCGCGGTGGCTCACGCTTGTAATCCCAGCACTTTGGGAAGCCGAGGCAGGCGGATCACGAGGTCAGGAGATCGAGACCACGGTGAAACCCCGTCTCTACTAAAAATACAAAAAAAAAAAATAAGCCGGGCGTGGTGGCGGGCGCCTGTAGTCCCAGCTACTCGGAGAGGCTGAGGCAGGAGAATGGCGTGAACCTGGGAGGCAGAGCTTGCAGTGAACCGAGACTGTGCCACTGCACTCCAGCCTGGGCGACAGAGCAAGACTCCGTCTCAAAAAAAAAATAAGGATTTCCCCCTCTTTTAACACTTCCTTTAATATAAGGATATTAGAAAAGTTACTGAACCTCTCTGACCCTTAGTTTTCCTCATCATAGTGCCAATTCCTGTGCCTCAGGACTGTGACCACAACCTGAGCTCTAAGTGCTCAGCACAGTGCCTAGCAGGCAGTGACTGCTCCAATTGCTACTCACCCTGCCAAAGATTTGGCAGGCCACAGCCTGACCTGACCTCAAGAACACTGCTGCAGTGGGCAGAATAACCCTGGTGAGACACAGGTGGGACCAACCTTTTTGCAAAGATGGGCCCCAGTCTGGCCTGAAGCCCTCAGCCTTCCTCACTGCCTAGATAACTGATCCAACAAGTGGGAGAGAGGTCTCTCACCCAAGCCCTGCATCTTCCTGAAAATGTTCACTATCATCATAACCTGTGCACTATACCTCTTTTATAGGGGTCCTATCCTGTCCTCTAGTGTCCAACCCCAGTGTTAGGGAGCACAGTGGGAAGCTAGGGAACCCAAACATCAAATGAGCATTTCAAACCAGGTGTCCAACACTTTGGGAGTCTAAAGCAGGAGCATTACTTGAGGCCTGGAAGTCAAGACCAGCCTGGGTAACATAGCAAGACCCTGCGTCTCTACAAAGATTTTAAAAATATATTAGCTAATAGTCCTAGCTACTCCAGAGGCTGAGGCAAGAAGATTGCTTGGGCCCAGGAGTTGAGGGATGCAATGAGCTATGATCACACCACCGCACTCCAGCCTGGGCAACAGAGTGAGACCCTTTCTCCCCACCCTCCCCCCGCCCCCCCAGAAAAAGCATTCCAGTGGGCTTAGAAAAATCAAGTCCATGGGGGGAAAAAGATTCAATGCTTCTCTCCAGCCAGGAGAAAGTATCAAGGGAGAAGATAAATTTGCCTTTCTCTTGACTGATGATTAACCAAAATAAAGAAGCCTAGTGCCAAAGAGGCCCTAGATGCTGCTGCTTTTGCTCTGGAATGCATGTGCAAATTGACCCAATGCCTGAGCACAGCCAAAAGATCCCAAGCCTACAAGTGTCAGTCACCTGGCAAATGTCTGCCTCAGTCATAGTAGGACCTGTGGAGAATGAACAAGTCCTGTAATAAAATCCAATCACAGGGATTAACCTTGGACTTCACACACCTAAGGCCACTATCTCTCCTTCTTCCAGTGACATCATTACACACAAATATGCTTGATTAACTTTTAGGGAACACACATGCCAAGTTCTTTAATTGATTTTATTTTTTTACATAAAAAGTTCAGTAAAAATTGGATAAAGTAAAGTGATTTTAAGCAGTAAATCAATCTTATCAACATAGCACAAGGCTGGCCAAAACCACAAGGCAGCCTGCTTTGGAATATTTACATGATAACAAATTAAACCTTGCAGGAGAACTTAAACTGTCCTTACAAAGTCTTCCTGTGATCCTAGCATGTAGACGCTAAAAGCAAAACGAAAACCAAACAAAAACCAGGAAAAAACAAATTATTTTCAATATATTCACATATACATTAAAATATAATACAGATCATCAGGGTAAAGGGTTGTGGGTGGGGATGCGCATGGGTCTGTGCGCTGACAGCACCGCCAAGGAGGAGACCCAGGTTTAAGAGTGGAGTCAGGTCTGGCCAGGGTCTTTTCTAAGCCCTTGCACCTCTGATGGCTTCTAACCGCATGCCAACAGCTCACAACTAGGTAACCACTTGTAGATGGAGTTCATTTTTGTGGCCTTCGGTTGACATCTGCAGGGTTGAATTCCCCAGGGTGATGTGTCATCAGTAGCACAGTGCTGACAGGGATGGGACAGAAAGGCCCACAGGATTTCCTCTCCCTAGAGTCTGTCTTACCTGACCACCCATCCTCCCACCCTGGCCCAACAGTCACTCTAATTCAGTGTCCTCTTTGGGTTTGTAAACAGCCCCAAACTTCTGCATGTACTTCTTAATGTACTCCTTGGTTTTGTGTTTCACATTCTCATTGCACTCCAGGTCCTCAGGATTCTTACAGTACTTCAGCTCCTTATTCATAACACCGTGAGTCAGCTGTCCAGGGCACAGGAAGAGAGACCATAGCCACCAATCAGAGCAGAAATGATATGAGGGGGAGGACAGGGGTGGTAATCCAGCCTGCTGCTTCAGGGCCCTTCTCACCAAGACAGGAAGTTAATAAGGGGGTAGATGTTGGGGCAGGCTGGTGCTATGATCACCAGAAAGGACAAGCTGAGCTCTGAAAATTTCGTAGAGAACTACTGATGTCATGTAAGGTGTGCATCCCTCCCCAGACCTTCCCTCCCCGTTCCTGGGTCCCCATCCCTGACATCTGACAAGAGAAAAAAAAAATACTTTCTATGATGAAAAGGGCTTCTTAGAAGGTACACAGTTTGCCCAGAATGTTGCCTGGTGGGCTACCAAAAGCAAGGGGAGTACCTTGCGAGCCAGATGTTTAAAGTCTTCAGTTGTGGTAATTCTTCCCACTTTGCAGTCAGGTTTCCGGTAAGGGTTCAGGCACTGGACGATGAATTGGGACATCTGCAGGCAGAGAAAAGAGAACACGTTGCTCAACAGTCCAGAGAGGGCAAGGAGTTGTACTGAGGAAGTAACTAGAAAAAGTAGTGAGTAGAGCCAACCAATCCTTCTCCTTTTCCTCCCTCAGGTTAACTGGTTTGGACAGTGGAATACTAGTAAGCCAGTAAGATCTGAGAAAAGGATACGGGCTCAGCCTGAGAGGGAAAGAGCTCCCCTGGATGGACTAAGCAAGCCTTAAAGGAGGCTGGAGGGACTCAACAGCATGACTTCAATGCTGAGTCCTTCAGCAGCCCCAGGTTTCAGTCAACAAATTTTGTGTCCTTGGCATAAAGACAGTAGCTGGGTTCTCTGGGCCCTGGAGGCAAGGCAGGGCACGGCAGGTGTTCCAGAGCTTCTATGAGGCTTAGCAATCCCAGGAACCACAGGAATTTTGTCATTGAAGGGTAGTTAGATTCTTTAAGTGGTCATACCACAGCATGTGAAGCAGATAGAAGCATGATATGACAGCCAGCAAAGGAAAACCAGAGCAGAATCCTTTTCATTCCACCACTTACTATGTCCTCCCTGGGCTGTCTAAGTATGGTCTGTCCTACCCAGGTGCTCCCAAACACTCTAGAAATAGGACCTTCAGAGGTATCTGTGGTGCTAAGATCACAGGGGACAAAGAGAATAAAGAGGCCAGCCATAGCCATTTCATCAGAGAGCACTTTGAACAAAGTCTACCCATCACTAAAATTCAGTGAGCCTTCAGGTGTTCAAAGAACAAGGCTATATCACAAGGTAGGTAGGCACTAAATAAACAGCTGCTGGTTGAATGAGCTGAAATACCAGTATGTTCACAAAGGGATCATAAGAAACTAAATTTTATCCCTGGATAAGCCTTTTAACTCAAGGTTTTTCTGGGGTTTCCTGGCCTCCAAACTCCCTTCAGTCTATCCCCTCAAACACAGATAGGGATTTCATTACCCCCTGCTTAAAATTCTGCAATGGTTCCTGATAACCCACAGACATATAGTTCCTATATGAAGAAGCACAATACCATTCCACCTCATTTTCAACAGCCCTCCCATACCTTGTGCTATAGCCCATCGGGCCACTTACAACTCCCTGGAAGGGAAGATGCTCTATCTTGCCCCTGTACATTCTATTGACATAAGTTAGATCCCCTGCTGATCCATCCGGCCAATTCCTACCCCTGATTCAAGCACCCTTCCTGACAGCCCGGATTGTGGCTCCCAGCCCTAATATGGCATACTTTTCACACAGCTGCCGCTACTTATTTACAGGTCTGTTTCTTCCAAAACACTACAAGCCCCTTCAATGAATGAAGATTGGAGTTTAGAACCTAGATGCTATGAAGCAGACAAGTTTAGTGTCTTGATGGCTGGTAAGACACACTTCTGATAGCATAAAAAGCATAAAAAGGAGCAGCATTCTCCCAAGCCCTGGAGAATTAGGCAGCTACCAAATGAGATATTACAGAAACAGAAGTGGACTTTGAGCCAGAACGCCTGAGTTCAAATCTTTTGTCTAGAACTTGTCTTCTCTGAACCTTAAGAGTTCTTTCACCTGAATAAGAGGAAAGGCAATCTGTCTTGCCTACCTCAAGGGCTGTTGTGGGGACAAAATGAGTCAATGGGTATTAAAGTGCTTAACCAGTTGAAAAAGGCCACACCTCTTTCGCCAATGTGTCATTCACATAACAACTAAGTCAAATCACAGAAGCAAGAGGAATACCCAAAGACACAGGCAGCCTACCACTACATATAGCTTTCTTTTGCCATAGATGCTACAGAAGGCCCACAGTCAAACAAGCAAATGTGGTCTGAGAGGGGCTCCTGTCAAGCCAAGAAAAGATCGCTGAGGAGTTTTCAGTGCGAAAAGAAGCACTTCAGCAAGACACACACACAAGGAACACCTTGTGTTCCTGCCTATCTTGGGGCAAAGGAGATACTCGATATACTTAGGACAAGAAAGGAAAGGGTTCAGGTTTAAGCCTGAGAAGCTTAGTGCTTATATCCACCAAACCTTACCTCTTTTCTGAATACTTCTTTGCTTTTCTTTGCTAGTTCACTGGAGGTGTCTGCTTCTGCTGTCTTGGGCTTTTTCGAGGCCTAAAAATGGAGAAGAAAACACAGCAGTGCTGGCATGAGAAATCAGTTTAGTGATGCCCTACTGTCCCAGAACCCTCCTTTCTTTCCCCTAGGAGGGATACCTGATTCTTGGTATTAGAATCCATTTAGAGGCCCTGACTCAGGTATAAGGCCTGGAGTCAACTTGGCTATTATGTTTCAAATCCTGTTACATGGTTTGGCTCTCCTTCTTATAAGTTAAGTTCCAATTCTCTACCCTAAGTCAAAGCTACAACTTTGATATAGCCACACATTTCAGAGTCACTCATGTCCCTGTTCTGGGTTCAGCTCCCTGAACTATCAAGCAAGGCCTGCATAAAACAAGCTCCATCTCTCCCACCTCTGAAACTCTAGGATTCCAGGACAGAGGCAAAATGCTCTGTTCTGAAGATTCTTGAATACTCATCACCTTTCCTCCAAAGGTGGAGTTGGCTAGACTGTAGAAGACAGTCTCAGCATGCAAGAGAGGCTCCTTGGAGGTTGGTACCTTCAGTTTAGGAACAGAAAGATTAAGGAAGTATCACGATATTGACGGGAGGTGATGAAAGTCATCAAAGTCAGTGAACAGATAAGTAGATGATGACACAGAAGGTACTCTATGTCCCCAGCTGGCAAGATAATGACAAACCCAGGAACATTCCCTTCCAGCACTGCTGGAAGGAGGCTTCCAAGTTCCCTCTAACTAGGTACTGCACCAGGAGGGGATGAGTTGGAAGCTTTGGTATTCAGAGCACCTGTCATGCAGGCCATCTCCCCATACCTTTGCCCACCACTAGCCATCAGGCCCCTTCCCAGTAAATGTGCTTTTCCATGGAAAATAATAATTATGAGCATTCCCCTCCAAATATAAGTTACTTCATAATGGATCTAGAAGCTGGAGTTGATATTATAGGTACTTCACATTTTTTTGTTAGGGGCATAGGGCAGAATAATTTTCCTGCTCCCCACCCATCTCCTGGTTCTGTTTCTTCCATTTCCATAAACAATATGAAGGCTCTGGTTCTAAAGCAGCTGGACTAGCTCCAGAGAAAGGTGGCACTCCCTTGGCTTTAGGCTGTTACAAATCAACTTTCTCTGCTGTGTCATAAAAGCTTTACGTATTTTCCATTTTTCCAATTTCTTCATGTAGCTGTATGGGGAGATTAGGGGGCAGAGTAAAAAGAACATAAAGATCCAATTTGTTTTTTAAGAAAACAAAACTAAGCAAAAATAATGCTAATAATATAAGTTAAGTCTATTTGCAAGTGTTTTGCTTTGGGATTTTATTTTTTTTTCCCCCAGTTGTAGAGGGTATGAGTATGCTCCACAATAAGACCTCAGGTAGCAAGGGATCAAGCATTATTTGAGTAAGTCAAGAAAACTTCAACACATCCCCAGCTGTTCTCTTGTAGCTCTCAGAAGTGAGTAGCAACAGAAATGAGTACAGAAAGCCCCTTCAGGTCTGGGTATCTCAAAGATCTGGGTCCTATGGAAGAGGCCAGGCTCTCAGTGAGGGTACTATGTAAATAGGAATGTCCTGTTTCACTCTGGATAGGGTATGCACTCACAAAGCTAAATGAACCCAAAGCACTTTTAATAGATTTATAATTTAATCCCTGACTTGGTGAGGTTGGCTGGGGGGGGGGTGACCTTTAAAAACACAATTATAGAATACAATCCACTGAGCTCTGTCTAGGAGCTTTCTTGGTCCTCCTGAGTGCTGAGCAATTGGGATCGAGAAAAGAAATGATAAAATGAGGGGTCCCAGACTTACATCATGGAAATCATGAACCAAAATGGAATACTCTTGAGAGTACTGAAATTCACAAAACCTTCTCTTCATGGTCTGTGATTTGCAAATGGCATGGGAAATAATTTCAGAAACTGGCTAACATTTACTCAAATCCAATGCCAGGCAAAGTAACCAGAGTCAGAGTTGAGGACAGCACTTGTTATTGACATGAACTACCTTCGGACCCCCCACTACAAAAAAGTCCCATTTAAAAATTTAGCAGGTAAGGCTGGGCACGGTGGCTCACGCCTGTAATCCTAGCACTTTGGGAGGCCGAGGCAGGCAGATCACGAGGTCAAGAGATCAAGACCATCCTGGCCAACATGGTGAAACCCCATCTCTACTAAAAATACAAAAATTAGCTGGGCGTGGTGGCGCGTGCCTGTAGTCCCAGCTACTCGGGAGGCTGAGGCAGGAGAATCGCTTGAACCCGGGAGAGGTGGAGGTTGCAGTAAGCTGAGATCATGCCATTGCACTCCAGCCTGGGAGACAGAGCAACACTCTGTCTCAAAAAAAAAATTTAGCATGTGGGGCACAGTGACTCATGCCTGTAATCCCAGCACTTTGGGAGGCCAAGATGGGGAGACTGCTTGAGCCCAAGAATTCGAGACCAGTGTCTCTATAAACAAAATTTAAAAATTAGCTGGGTATGGTGGCTGTGCCTGTGGTCCCAGTTACTTGGGAGGTTGAGGTTGGAGAATTGCGCGAGCCTAGGAGGTTGAGGCTGCAGTGAGCTATGATCAAGCTACTGCACTCCACCCTGGGCAACAGAGTGAAATGCTGTCTCCAAAAAGAAAAAAAGCACTTTTAAGGAAACCACCAGAGAATAGGGTGGGGGCTCTGATATATAAAAAAGCAAGTGCTTCCAGATCCTCAGCAATAATCAGTTTGTCTTTTCTCTATGTTGGCTTATATAGAGTATCAGTCAATTAAAGATTCTGGTGGAAATCTATGTGAGGCTGTGGACAGTTAAGAGTACACAATGAAATGAGCAGGCAAAGCGCCTGGCAGAAAGCCAGAGTTTATTGCCTTTAGAAGCTGACCCTGCTGTCAGCCTTCATCTGTGGCACATTTGGATTCCTAGGAAATCTGTTCTAATTATGACAAGGCAGGCCTGAGTACCTTTATATTACCCAAGGTGAAGCTTGAGACCTTCTGGATTAGTTGGCAATGGCCTTAAGCTTATTGGGCAGTTCTGGTAACCATACACAGGCTGTGTAACACAACAGAATCATCCTTTATTATAAATATGGACATGACTATGTCACAAAGCCCATGTGACTTGGAACCAAGAGGATATGGCTTGAGTTATAGAAATGAGTCCTAACAAAGGCAGAGCAGGACATACCCAGCTAATACTTCTCTCTCCCTGTATTTAATTAAATACTGTTTAGAGGGCCGGGCATGGTGGCTCATGCCTGTAATCCTAGCACTTTGGGAGGCTGAGGTGGGTGGATCATGAGGTCAGGAGTTCGAGACCAGCCTGGCCAAGACGGTGAAACCCCGTCTCTACTAAAAAATACAAAAATTAGCCAGGCGCGGCAGCGTGCGCCTGTAATCCCAGCTACTCGGGAGGCTGAGGCAGGAGAATCGCTTGAATCCAGGAGGTGGAGCCTGCAGTAAGCTGAGATCATGCCACTGCACTGCAACCTGGGCGACAGAGCGAGACTCTGTCTCAAAAAAAAAAAAAAAATACTGTTTAGAACATAAAACATAAATCATCCAGTGAGGAACTACATCTTTTGTGCAGCACGAATCTAGAAGCAGGAGGAGAAGCTGAGCCATCATAAACACTATCCACACAATTCAACCTAAGCTCTGCAGCACATGAACCTGTACATGTCAATTTTTAAAAGGTTAAGATCCTTGAAAATAATAAAAACTTAGTACAGCTGGTGTTCTGCATCTGTAAGGCCAGCCATGGATAGGAAATATTGAAAAAAAAATACAATAAAAATAATACAAATAAGAACCAATTTTTAAAAACCCCAATGCAGTATAACCACTATTTACATAGCATTTACATTGTATTGGGTATTATACGCAACACAGAGGTGATTTACAGCATATGAGAGGATGTGCGTAAGTGACATACAAACACTACGCCCTTTTATATAAGGGACTTGAGCATCCTTAGACTTTGGCATCCACGCTGGGGTGTCTTGAAATCAATCCCCTATGGTTACAGAGTGACAACTGTAATGTGTCTCAAAGTATTCTTCTTTTGGTTGATTTTACTCGGGATCCTTTAGGCTTCATGAATCTGGATGCCTATGTCCCTCTCTCAAGATGGGAAATTTTCAACATTATTTCTTAAACAAATTTTATATAGGCTGAACGTGGTCACTCAGGCCTATAATCCCAGCACTTCGGGAGGCCGAGGCGAGCAGATCACTTGGGGCCAGGAGTTCGAGATCAGCCTGGCCAAAAAAGCAAAACCCCATCTCTATTAAAAATACAAAAAAGCCAGGCGTGGTGACTCACGCCTGTAATCCCAGCACTTTGGGAGGCTGAGGTGGGTGGATCACAAGGTCAGGAGATCGAGACCAGCCTGGCTAACACAGTGAAACACTGTCTCTACTAAAAATACGAAAAATTAGCCAGGCGTGGTGGCAGGCGCCTATAATCCCAGCTACCTGGGAGGCTGAGGCAGGAGAATTGCTTGAACCTGGGAAGCAGAGGTTGCAGTGAGCCAAGATCACGCCATTGCACTCCAGCCCGGGTGACAGAGTGAGACTCTGTCTCAAAAAAACAAATAAACAAACAAACAAATTAGCTGGGCCTGGTGGTGCATGCCTGTAATCCCAGCTAACTCAGAGGCTGAGGCACGAGAACTGCTTGAACCTGGGAGGCAAAGGTGGCAGTGAGACGAGATCACACCACTGCGCTCCAGCCTGGGCGACAGAGCAAGACCCTGTTTGAAAAATACATTGGCTCTCGATGCCACCTCTCTGCAATTCCCTCAATGCAACAAATACTCTAAAACTACTATTTTAACATAACATAGTTAGAGGAGATCTATTATACCTTATGACTGTTAATTAAAAGCCAGGAGGTAGCAGTAAATAAACTGCTGCCTCAATTGTGCAAGTAGTAATAATTCAGGTCAGAGGTGCTCAAAGGGAAGATTTGACTTTACATTTTACACTTACCACCACTTACACTTATCTTGATGGTGAGTACAAGACAATGAAGGGAACAACAATGGATGGAAAAGAGAAAAGGAACAGTCTCACAATGTTTAGTCTCATCATCAAAAGCTTTTTACTACCAGACAGCACTCTTCAAAGAATTATCTGCCCATTACATGCCTTCCCCATGTCACTCCATACAGCTCTCTATGTCTCCAACAAGCACCAATTTACTGATGACTCAAACCCAGATTTGCCTGCCTAGCAGCCACTGCAGAGAGCTCAAACTCCACAATGAACTTATCTCCACACCTCCTCCTGCTCTTTCTTTCATTCCCTAGACTGAATGATGGGATCTTATCCACCCAAGCTAAGAATGAGGGTGGCAGGCCATCCATGACTCCTTACTCACTTGTTTGCTAAACCCTCAATCCTGCTTTTCAGTCTTGGCAAGATTCCCCAACATCTCCAGTCGTAGTTCCTAACTTTGCCTAACTATTAATACTCTTCAATTTGATTTCACTATTACTGATCTCACCTTTATTAATGAGCCCATTTCACTAGGACACACATGTGACTGACTCCCTTGCATTAAAACCATTTATTGACTCCCAAGTACCTATTATACAATATTACATTAACCATACTAGCAGAGCACTAAGACTTCAGACAATTTAAATCTAACCTACTTTTCCATATCTTGTCTTGCTAACTTCCCTATATGCATCCAAACTCTCACCAAACCAAATTATTTTTCAGTCTCCTATATATACTGGCTTGTCCTGTCTTAAGCCTTTGCAAAAAATCACCTTATCTACTTAGCATACTCAGTCCTGGTTACCTACAGGTAAAACTGTGCTCCTATACATCTCAAACCATGTATCTCTCTGTTCCCAAAGCATTTCATACATTCTTCTACTATAGCAATTATCCCACTGTATTCTTGCTTTATAGACTTAAATGTAAGACCTAAAACCATAAAAATCCTAGAAGAAAACCTAGGCAATACCATTCAGGACATAGGCATGGGCAAGGACTTCATGTCTAAAACACCAAAAGCAATGGCAACAAAAGCCAAAATTGACAAACAGGATCTAATTAAACTAAAGAGCTTCTGCACAGCAAAAGAAACTACTATCAGAGTGAACAGGCAACCTACAGAATGGGAGAAAATTTTTGCAATCTTTCCATCTGACAAAGGGCTAATATCCAGAATCTACAAAGAACTTAAACAAATTTACAAGAAAAAAAACAAACAACTCCATCAAAACGTGGGCAAGGATATGAACAGACACTTTTCAAAAAAAGACATTTATACAGCCACCAAACATGTGAAAAAATGATCATCATCACTGGTCATTAGAGAAATGCAAATAAAAACCACAGTGAGATACCATCTCACACCAGTTAGAATGGCAATCATTAAAAAGTTTGGAAACAAGAGACACTGGTGAGGTTGTGGGAAATAGGAATGCTTTTACATTGTTGGTGGGAGTGTAAATTAGTTCAACCATTCAACCATTGTGGAAGACAGTGCGGCAATTCCTCAAGGATCTAGAACCAGAAATACCATTTGACCCAGCAATCCCATTACTGGGTATATACCACAAGGATTATAAATCATTCTACTGTAAAGACACATGCACACATATTTTTATTGCAGCACTCTTCACAATAGCAAAGACTTGGAACCAACCCAAATGTCCATCAACTATAGACTGGATAAAGAAAAGGTGGCATACATACACCATGGAACACTATGCAGCCATAAAAAAGGATGAATTCATGTCCTTTGCAGGGACATGGATAAAGCTGGAAACCACCATTCTCAGCAAACTAACACAAGAGAACACAAAACCAAACACCGCATGTTCTCACTCATAAGTGGGAGTTGAACAGTGAGAACACATGGACACAGGAAGGGGAACATCACACACTGGGGCCTGTCAGGGGGTAGGGGACTAGGGGAGGGATAGCATTATGAGAAATACCTCATGTAGGTGATGGGTTGATGGGTGCAGCAAACCACCATGGCACATGTATACCTATATAACAAAACTGCACGTTCTGCACAGGTACCCCAGAACTTAAAGTATATGTATGTGTGTGTGTGTATATATATATATATATATCTATATAGATATATATATATATATATAAATAAATAAATAGAAGAAGCCAATCACAAAAGGCCATGTATTGTATTATTTCATTTATATAAAATGCCCACAAGAGGCACAGCTATCAAGAAAGAAAATGGCTCATGCCTGTAATCCCAGCACTTTGGGAAGCCGAGGTGGGCAGATCACAAGGTCAAGAGATCGAGACCATTCTGGCGAACACAGTGAAACCCCATCTCTACTAAAAAATATAAAAAAAAATTAGCCGTGCGTGGTGGCGGGCGCCTGTAGTCCCAGCTACTCAGGAGGCTGAGGCAGGAGAATGGCGTGAACTCGAGAGGCGGAGCTTGCAGTAAGCCGAGATCGCGCCACTGCACTCCAGCCTGGGCGACAGAGCAAGACTCCATCTCAAAAAACAAAAAAAGAGAACACATGGACACAGGAAGGGGAACATCACACACCGGGGACTGCTGTGTGGTGGGGGGAAGGGGGAGGGATAGCATTAGGAGATATACCTAATGCTAAATGACGAGTTAATGGGTGCAGCACACCAACATGGCACATGTATACATATGTAACAAACCTGCACATTGTGCACATGTACCCTAAAACTTAAAAGTATAATAATAATAAAATTTAAAAAGAAAATGGATTAGTGCCTGGGCTAGGAAGTCACTGCAAATGGGTATGAGAGGTCTTATCAGGAGGAGGAAAATGTTCTAAAACCAGATTATAGTAATTGCTGCATAATTTGGTAAATTACTAAAAGCTATTAAATTGTAAATCTAAAGTGACTAGATTTTATACTAGGTTTATTATACCTCAATAAAGTTGCTGCTGCTGCTGGTTTGTTTTTTGTTTTTGTTTTTTTGAGATGTAGTCTCGTTGTCGCCCAGGCTGGAGTGCAGTGGCACAATCTCAGTTCACTGCAACCTCCGCCTCCCGGGTTCACACTATTCTCCTGCCTCAGCCTCCCAAGTAGCTAGGACTACAGGCGCCCCCCACCACACCTGACTAATTTTTTGCATTTTTTTTTAGTAGAATTGGGGTTTCACCGTGTTAGCCAGGATGCTGTTTTTTTGTTTTGTTCTGTTGTGTTTTGTTTTTTTTTTTTTAAAAAGCTTGTCCAGACTTGTGCTTCTGGTCATGGCAGATTAACTGTTAAATGAATTAGCCCTCTCAGAGTTAAAAACTGGAAAACTAGACAAAATACATGAAAAAGGCAGTTTGCACACATTGGACATTAAGCAGCACTAAACTGATCCTGAGACAAGGGACAAAATGAGGTAAGCCCTATGATTACCTTGGCTTTTCTGCCTGGAGAAATTTACCAGACTCTGGGGCAGAGAGGAAAACCCAAGCACAGCATGGAGTTCTCAGTGAGCTAAGGAGACAGGGACTGGAATTTAGAGTATCTGAGATAAACTATAAGCTAACAATTCTCAGAGCTCACAGAAGGCTGGGAAACATGTGAGCTTCCATCAGCTAAAGTGAAGAGATATCCATTAGATAACCTGTGGCATTCAGTGGAGATCCCAGACAGGCGATGCCTTAGGAGATACCGTAAGAGAAAAAATTACTCTGGACTCAACCCGACAAAGATTAAGAACAGCCTCTAAAAAAATCAAGGTGATCCACAAGTAACCTGACTGGCTATCAGAACAAAGCTCAACATTCTTAATGGAAAGTAACAAAATTCTGAAACTCAACAATGTAACAGTCACAATGTCCAGTGTTCAACTGAAAATAGGCAACTATTAAAAAGCTATTATAAATGTTCACAGTTATGAAAGAAAACATGAACACAGTGAAGAAATTAAAACTACTGGGCCAAAGGGACAGACTCCTGAGAAGCACAGGTGGCATCATGTTCCTGACTGCCCTCGCCAACCACAGTAGCATTCCTGGTAGCAGTAGATTGGTCATCTGGAGAACCACTACTGGCTGAGCATGCCCTACCTGACCACAGGGCAGGAGTATGGCTACACTGTAGTGCACAGGGCAGAGGCCTTTGAGGCCATGAAGACAGCCAACACTTCCAAGTTCCCCTCAGATAGATTTGTTGTAGACTAGCTCGACCATCTCAATGTCACCAACAAATGGTCTTAACCCTGAGCTATCAAACACCCCCCCCAAACTCTTAATTTTTTTTTTTGAGACAAGGTCTCACTCTGTCACCAGGCTCAAGTGCAGTGGCATGATCTTGGCTCACTGTAGCCTCGACTTCTGGGGCTTAGGTGATCCTCCCACCTAAGCCCTCCAAGTAGCTGGGACTACACATGTGCACCAACATGCCTAATTTTTTTTTTGCATTTTTTTAATGGTTTTGCCATGTTGCCCAGTCTGGTCTCGAACCCCTGGGCTCTAAGGATCCACCTGCTTTGGCGTCCCAAAGTGCTAGGATTATACAGGTGTGAGCCACTGCAGATCACAGGGCTGCCCTGTCTTTATCTGGTTATGGAACTCAAACTGTAGCTTCTATAAAAATGTAAGCCTATGGATCAGAAACTTATTAAAACACACAAATATAAAACAAAAAAACAAAATAAAAAACACACAAATATGAGTATAGTGGTCTGCATATAGAATACCGGGGACTCTAACCCCATTAATACTTAAAAAATATCAGGGATTTCCTGGGGAACACATGGTATAAAATGTATTTTGAAAAAAGCTACAGGCCAGGCGCGGTGGCTCACGCTTGTAATCCCAGCACTTTGGGAGGCCGAGGCGGGCGGATCACGAGGTCAGGAGATCGAGACCACGGTGAAACCCCGTCTCTACTAAAAATACAAAAAAATTAGCCGGGCGTGGTGGCGGGCGCCTGCAGTCCCAGCTACTCGGAGAGGCTGAGGCAGGAGAATGGCGCGAACCCGGGAGGCGGAGCTTGCAGTGAGCCGAGATTGCGCCACTGCACTCTAGCCTGGGCGACAGAGCGAGACTCCGTCTCAAAAAAAAAAAAAAAGCTACAATAAAGCTACAAACTATGATTTGCAGGTATTTGCTTAAGTATGAGATACTTGATAGGGGCTTTATCATGCAAAGTTAGTTTGCTTAACTGCCAACACTTAAATGCAGTTTTTCAGTTAAACATATTCCTAAAAATAGCATTTTATTCTGGGACTTGACTACAAAAAGTGGACATTTAAATGAAGTAAAAATGGCCACGTGCGATGGCTCACACCTGTAATCCCAGCACTTGGGGAAGCCCAGATGGGCAGATCACTTGAGGTCAGTAGTTTGAGACCAGCCTGGCCAACAGGGCAAAACCCCATAAAAATACAAAAATTAGCTGGGCGTGGTAGCAGGCGCCTGTAATCCCAGCTACTCGGGAGGCTGAGGCAGGAGAATCACTTAAACCTGGGAAGCAGAGGTTGCAGTGAGCCGAGATCACACCACCGAACTCCAGCCTGGGCAACAGAGTGAGACCCTGTCTTGAAAAAAAATAAAATAAAAAATGAAAAACACAATGAAGTGAAAGGTATTTATCAGCACTGTTAAAAATAAAAAAGAAATTAAAACTATTAAAAAATATGCAAATTAAAATTTGAGAGCAGAAAAATATAACTGAAATTTAAAAATGAATCAATGGATGAGCTTAGCTAATTCGATATAGCAGAAGGTAAATCAGTGAACTTTTAAAAGAGGCCAACAGAAACCACGCAAACTGAAGCACAGGGAGAAAAGAACTGAAAAAAATTTGACAGAGATGTGGTGCTCTGTGAGACAGTATCAAGCGGTTTAATAACAGGTATATAATTGGAGTCCCAGGAAAAGGGACAATGGTATAAAAAGATATATTTGAAAAAAATTTCCATATTTGATGAAAACTACCAATCATGGATCTAAAATGTACAAGAATCACAAGCAGATTGAACACAAAGAAAACAAAACCAAGGTATATCACAAACCGCTAAAAACTGTTTATAAAAGGCAAAATAAAGGCATATGGGGGAAAAAGATAATTATATTTTTATTATAAACTATTATTAAAAAATGGAAACATCTTTTAAGTGTTGAAAGGAAGAAAATATAAATTTAGAATTCCATATCCAGTGAAAGTATCTGTCATAATAAACCTGTACATGGATGTTTTTAGTAGCTTTATTTATAATTGCCAAAAGTTGGAAGCAACCAAGATGTCCTTCAGTAAGTGAATAATAAATAAACTGCGGTACACTCAGACATTCAGTGCTAAAACCAAATGAGCTATCAGGCCATGAAAAGACATGGTGGAAGCCTCAATGCATATTGCTAAGTGAATGAAGCCAATCTGAAAAGGCTACCTACTGTAGCTAACTATATGACATTCTGGAAAAAGCAAAACTAGGAAAACTGTAAAAAGATCAGTGGTTACCAGGAACCGGGGAAGAGGGATGAGGAGAGAAGGCATGATGAATAAGAGGCAGCTCAAAAGATTTTTAGGGCAGTGAAACTATTCTGTATGTTACTGTGATGCTGTATAGATGACATGATACCTTTGTTAAAACCCACAAATGTACAATACCAAGAATGAACACTAATGTAAATTATGGACTTTGGGTGGTAATAATGGGTCATAGTAGACTCATCAATTGTAACAAATGTACCACTCTTGTGCTTTGATGTTGACAGAAAGGGAAGCTTGTGCGTGTGTAGTGACAGGGGGTATATGGAAACTCTCTGTACCTCCTGTTCAATTTTGCTATGCCAAAATAGAACTAAAATTGATTTAAAAATAAAGACTACTTTTTAAAAAGTGGTAAGATAAATACCTTTCTTCAGACAAACAAAAGCTGACAAAACGCATCAACAGTAGATCTGAAATACTAGAAATGTTAAAGGAAATTCTTTAGGCTAAAGGAAAATGATTCCAGATGGAAATTCAAATCTACATGAGAGAATGAAGAGTGCTGGAAATGGTAAATATGTGGGTAAATATAGGACTTAATGGTAGACTGTGATAAGATAAATATGCATACTGTAAACCTTACAACATTGTTTTTTCAAATGTGTAGGTATAAAGAATATAAAGATCCCTTTATACTCTTAGAACACTGAGGACTGCAAAGAGCTTTTATTCATATGGGTTATGGCTATCAAAATTTTTCATATTAGAAATTAAGTTAAACTGAGAAAAAAATTAAGCATTATTTTAAAATAACATTAGCAAATCTATTATATAACAATACATATAACAATAATATAATTTTTTGTGAAAAATAACTGTTTTCCAAAACTAAAGCAATTCAGTTAAGAGAGGCAGTTTTACATTTTGGAAATCTCTTTTAACATCTCACTTAGAATACAGCTGAAGTCTCATTGCCTTCTGCATTCAAATATGTCATGTGCCCCCTGGAAAATTCTATGGTATATTTGTGAATGTACCAAATGTGACAGAGGCACGTAATGTTTTCATATTATTATTAAAACAGCTTTGACCTTGTGGCTCCCTTGAAAGAGTCTTAAGAACCTAGAGGTCCCCACACCAAACTTTGAGAACCACTGTCTTAAAACAACCACCAAGAAGTAAAGCAGGCCAGGTGTGGTGGCTTACACCTGTAATCCCAGCACTTTGGGAGGCCACAACAGGAAAATTGCTTGACACCAGAAGTTTGAGACCAGCCTGGTTACCAACACCACGAGACCCTGTCTCTACAAAAATGTACAAAAATTAGCTACTTGGGTGCCTAAGACGGAAGGATCATCTGAGCCTGGTAAGTGGAGACTACAGTGAACCCTGATGGTGCCACTGCACTCCAGCCTGGGAAACAGAGTGAACCATGGCTCAAAAAAATAAAAAATAAAAGAAAATAAAGAGGTATGGCTAAGCCAGTAGGAAAAACAAAAACAAAAACAAAAAACAGAATACTTGAAATAAATTCTAAATCAATCCAAAAGAAAGCAAAGACAAATAAAAATTAAAAAACAAATAATAAGGCTGGGCATGGTGGCTCACACCTACAATCCCGGCACTTTGGGAGGCCGAGACGAGTGGATCACCTGAGGTCAGGAGTTCGAGACCAGCCTGGCCAACATGGTGAAACCTCGTCTCTACTCCAAATACAAAAATCAGCCAGGCGTGGTGGTGGATGCCTGCAATCCCAGCTACTCAGTAGGCTGAGGCGTGAGAATCGTTTGAACCCGGGAGGCGGAAGTTGCAATGAGCCGAGATCGCACCACTGCACCCCAGCCTGGGCGACAGAATGAGACTGTCTCAGACCGGAAAAAAAAAAAAGTCATCCTTAAAGACTGAATTGCTTTGCACAAGTACTTGTCAATTCCTTTATTTACAGTACCACTTCTGAATTTTAGGGCCTATAAACATAAGCCTTGAGATAAATTTTACTAAAAAAAAATTCAAAGGTTTCCCACCATACAAAGGTTCATATTCTTTTTTTTTTTTTTTTTTTTTTTGAGACGGAGTCTCGCTCTGTCACCCAGGCTGGAATGCAGTGGTGCGATCTCGGCTCACTGCAAGCTCCGCCTCCCGGGTTCACGCCATTCTCCTGCCTCAGCCTCTCCCAGTAGCTGGGACTACAGGCGCCCGCCACCACGCCCGGCTAATTTTTTGTACTTTTAGTAGAGATGGGGTTTCACCGTGGTCTCGATCTCCTGACCTCGTGATCTGCCCGCCTCGGCCTCCCAAAGTGCTGGGATTATAAGCGTAAGCCACCGCGCCCGGCCTAAAGGTTCATATTCTTTTACATTTTCAAATCCCCAAGATCTATCCCCAACAATGCCCTTCCAACCTCATGCTGGATTACAAGTTTTATGATGCCTATGTTCCTCCTGCAAGTAAACAGAGCTATTCCCCAAACATATCCCGAACACTCCCTTCCTTCCCTGCCTTTGCTCCAGCTTTCCTTTTAGCCTATCTTTGCTTACTGAAAAATTCCTCATCCTTTAAAGCTCAAATGCCACTTTCTCACAAAGTCCTCCTAACTTTCTCTGGTTGAGTTTCTTGTATGCTCCCAGGATGAAAAAGCATGACAGAGCTATAAGCAACCATTTGTACCATGCTGAGGAAGCACATGGTGCAGGACTGCCAGTGTAGGCAGGGACAGGCTTGAAGGAGACGTAATCTAGAAGGAGGCTGGCTTGAAGCCTAGGGGAATGTGTGTATCTCCTAAGAACTGAGGGGGACTCAGCTCTTCAGTATAGAGAAATTAATCTGATTGATTCTATATGTGAATTTCTGACTGAAAACCAAGACCAAATCTTAACACTTGCACTCAAGTAACTAAAGTTATAAGCCCTGTCGTGGTTTGATTTTTTTTTTTTTTTTTTTTTTTTTTTTTTGAGACAGAGTCTCGGTCTCGTTGCCCAGGTTGGAGTGCAGTGGTGCAATCTTGGCTCACTGCAACCCCTGTCTCCCGGGTTCAAGCGATTCTCTTGCCTCAGCCTTTCAAGCAGCTGGGATTACCATGTGCTCAGGCATGTGCCACCATGCCCAGCTAATTTTCCTATTTTTAGTAGAGACAGTGTTTCACCATGTTGGCCAGGCTGGTCTCAAACTCCTGACCTCAGGTGATCCACTCGCCCGGGCCTCCGAAAGTGCTGGGATTACAGGCTTGAGCCACAGGGTTTCACCATGTTGGCTAGACTAGTCTTGAACTCCTGGCCTCAAGTGATTGGGCCACCTCGGCCTCCCAAAGTAGGCTGCTGTGCCTAGCCTATGATTATTCTTTTTGGGAGAGAAGACCTCTACCTTTATTTGTTCACAACAGGAAATACATTTGGCAGCTTAATTCTTTGTGCACTCTCATTATTATTATTTGTGGATTTATTTATGTATACATACAATGGCAGAAAAGAATAAAAGGGCCTCTCCAATCTTCTCTAACAACTGAGCGAAGCTGACACCTTTGAATCTCCATTAGAAGTACTACCCTATAACCCCCCGAGGCAGTTAAGAGCTAGTATTAGGAGGAATGTTTTCTCTTTATAATCTCCCATTCCCTTTCGTTTTTATACATGTACCTCCCCCAACACACATGAGCATATCAATATATCAGAATTAATTGTGATTAAGTGTTAGATTTAGTTTAGTGCTCTTTTCCTTCCTAGGATGGACTATATTTTCTTTTGCAGGCCTCTAAAGTCCTTGTTTGTTGTCTCTACAACAATTTTTAAAAATTAGCCAGGCATGGTGGCATGTACCTATAGTCCCAGCTACTCAGGAGGCTGAGACGAAAGGATTACTTGAGCCCGGGAGTTCGAGGTTACAGTAAGCTATGCTTGCCCCACTGCACTCCAGCCTGGGCTACAGAGTGAGGGAGACCCTGCCTCTAAAAACAAATCAAAGCAAACCAAATGACAAAATAAATAAATCCCTCAGTTTACCACTTAACCACATAATACTGTACATTTTCAAACCTTACCTTCTTATGACCCCTGGGAGCAATAACCTTGCCTTATACTGCTTTTGCATCCCCAGGTCTGGGCATGGCATTTGTGCTGAATAGGAACTCAAATGTCTGATAAATAACCAAAATGTGAAAGAGTGAGATTAAGTTCAGATCTGTGTGATTTAAAATGTGTATTTAGAGATCCAAAGTTCCAAGCTAGTAGATTATAATTCAGGCATTGCCTTTTGGATATAATACTTTCAAGAGCCTACTCCCCAGGCACACATGCACCTACAGTAAAACAGAGGAGTAAAGATCAAACATAACCTGACAAACGCACTCACTCTGGGTGGTTGGATATAGTAAGGTTTTATTATCATACTTCTCTTACAGTTGATCACAAACAATACTGCCAATTATTTAGACTTCAATGTGTAATTACCTTGGGACCTTGTATCACTTCAGATTCTGATCTAGCAGGTCTGGGACAGGGAGGGACAGGAGTGAGAGTCTGCATTTTTAACAGGTGGTGCCTGGTGCTGTTGGGTGCTGAGCAGACCTAACTACTACAATAAGCTCATTGTGAAGGCACCAGCTCCATGGTCAACCCCTCCAGTCCATCTCCAGTAGAGAGCCTTGTAAAAGGCAAATGTCACTGCTCAAATCACTTTAAAGGTTTCCCTTTCTCACCAGCTAGCCAGAGAATGAAGGTCTAATTGTGTAGCATGGCACATAAGCTGCCCTTTTACTTGGCCCCTACTTCTCAGCTCCTACTTTGTGCTTGGCTAGTTTGATGACCTGGATTTCCTAACACAGGTCTTCATATAAAAAAGACAATTCCTTGAGTATTAAATAAGCAACAGTGAACTTCATGCCCATTCCTCATTTGCTTTGAAAGGCCTAATTTAATACGCATATACTAGACCAAAAGACTGAATCAAGATTAATAGTTATGGTGCCCATGAACTTGGGCTTATAAGAAGGGTAAGGCCTCCAACATGCTTTATAAACTTGGCCCCAGAACTCAGCTGTATTGCTGCACCAGATCTTACCTTAATCCCTTTGTTTATTTTTCGAAAGATATAGCTAACACAGTACAGAAGTCTGGAAATGGGAGTTGTGATTTTTGTTTGTATTTAAGCTTACATATAATTTAAATGGCAAGTGCCTAGCAGTCTTGGGCATATTCCTAAATGATTCAGGAAAACATGACAGCCCAACAGCTGGAGTGAAGTGGCTAAGTGATTTATGTGATTCATTTGAAATTTAGCAAACTCCACATGGATTGAACTTAAGTGTGTATCTTTTTGCAAATGCCAAACACATGTGAAAAGAGAAAAACATTTCCTCCAAAAGTGAATAAAATATAAACAGAAGAATGAATTCATTTCTACTTTAATCCCTTCTCACTCCAGCTCCTTTTCTTCCCTCTTCCTTCTTCCACGTATTCCCAATAATTTAACCACTGAAGTACTTAATTATTTTCAAAACTAAAAAACATTATTCAGGTTTTAGAACATAAAAATATGATATCTGATTTCATTCAAGACACTTCATACAGCCAGCTGTCGTGGCTCATGCCTGTAATCCCAACACTTTGGGGGGCTGAAGCAGCCAGATTGCTTGAGGTCAGGAGTTCAAGGCCAGCCTGGGCAACATGACAAAACCTCATCTCTACTAAAAATACAAACATTAGCCAGGCAGGGTGGCACACACCTATAATCCCAGCTACTTGGGTGGTTGAGACATGAGAACTGCTGAAGCCCAGGAGGCAGAGGTTGCAGTGAGCCAAGATCACACCAAAAAAACAAAAAACACAACAACAAAACCCACCCCTCCTATTGGTTTTGAACAGACCAATCATGAAAGCATATGTTATGGGCACTAATAACAAAAAGCAAAGAGAGGCCGGGCGTGGTAGCTCACATCTATAATCCCAGCACTTCAGGAGGCTGAGGCAGGCAGATCACCTGCGGTCAGGAGTTCAAAACCAGCCTGGCCAACATGGTGAAACCCCGTCTCTACTACAAATACAAAAATTAGCTGGGCATGGAGTGCACATCTGTAGTCCCAGCTACTCGGGAGGCTAAAGCAGGAGAATTGCTTGAACCCAGGAGGCAGAGGTTACAGTGAGCCGAGATTGTACCATTGCACTCCAGCCTGGGCAATAGAGTGAGACTCCGTCTCATTTAAAAAAAAAAAAAAAAGGCAAAGAGAGAGAACAAGAGAGGCCCTGAAGCGATCATAGTAATGGGTGTTTTGAACACCCCTCACAATTCTCCCTCAAATGAGTAAGTAGTTAGTATACATCTGAGTCTCTGAATGTCTAAAAAAAGGCCATTCTTTCTCCCTGACTTCATCTCTACATCTTGATACATGCATGGTCACTCACTTATTTTTCAGAATAAAGAAAAAAGAATCCCAAGACCATGTGGGATGGTCTTGGATGGACTCCCAAATGATCAGGAAATACATGTGTAAGCCATACTCACCTTCATGGGGTTTTCATCATATGTTGGAGTTCCCAGGTCCATCTCAGCTTCATGCTCAAGGCTGGCATCATCTCCTGGGCTTTCCCAAGTAGGAGGATCCCACTGAGTCTGCCTAGAAAGAGATAAAAGCAGCCATGCTGTCAGGGCTAGGAAACAGAGAATTCTGACATAAACATCACTGCTCATACATACATAAAATACAACATACAATAAGACATAGAATAAATCAGCTCCATGAGTTAGAGACAAACCTTTTCTATCTTCCTAACAGCAATGATTCTAGCACAGAGACATGCCCCTCCTCAATGACAGTATTGCTGTGGGCAATGATGTGGCAACACTGACTGGGTGTCAAAGAGAGCAGTAAACCCAAACATCCTGTCTGTCTCTCACCTGACTCTTAATGTCATGCAAGTAAGATTGGGCAAAGCTTAAAATGTACAGGAAATAGGTCCCTGCCTATGTCACCCCTCTGTAGATGAAGAGGTAAATAGTGACTGTATCTAGCATATAATTAGAGCAAAATAAATCATGTAACACCTCTCACAATCCTTGACCACGTGAGAAAATTATCCCTTGCTTTAGGAGTTTTCTTTTTAATAGTTCTGCCCCTCTGGCTTAATGACTGACAAGAAAAATACGTACAAGGTTAAAAACTTGTACCCCTGGCCAGGCGTGGTGGCTCATGCCTGTACTCCCAGCACTTTGGGAGGCTGAGGCGGGTGGATCACCTGAGGTCCAGAGTTCGAGACCAGCCTGGCCAACACGGTGAAACCCCATCTCTACTAAAAATACAAAAAATTAGCCAGTCGTGGTGGTGGGCACCTGTAATCCCAGCTACTCAGGAGGCTGAGTCAGTAGAATAACTTCAACCTGGGAGGCAGAGGTTGCAGTGAGCCAAGATCGTGCCATTGCACTCCAGCCTGGGCAACAAGAGTGAAACTCTGTCTTAAAAAACAAACAAACAAAAAACAAAAACTTGTACCCTCTGCTAAAAATATTCTCAACCGACTGCAAAAAGAAGGTTTCAGCCATGTTAACTCATTAAATGTTTACAGTCATTTTGAAAATAAGCAAGCAAAGATTTTTCTTTTTTAAAAAAGATCTGTAGGATAAAAAGTGGAAGAAAGGATATTCACGTTCAGGAGTCTGAAGCCAGCTGTAACAGAGAATGTTATGAGGACAGTGACTTAAAATGTCAAAAGCCTCAAAGGATCTAACAAATCTGGCAGGTCAATCTTGTCACTACAGTCTTCTGCTTTCCCACCACATCAATCTTTAGTCAACAATATAACAACATTAAAGACACTTGATATAAATCAGTGTGTGTATATATATACATATATATACATATATAGATAGATATATAGTAGATAGATAGATAGATAGATAGATAGATAGATAGATAGATAGATAGATAGATGATAGATAGATAGATAGATAGATAGATAGATAGATAGATAGATAGATTATTGTAAAAATAGGCTTACCTCTGACCTATGGAACTCATTTATTTTAAAAGGCTCAAGATTTCTATCATAATAAAAGAACCACAAGCAGCTAAGGGTGTTATTATAGAAACTGAACAAATATATGTATGTCTGTTTTTAGCTACTAAAAAAAACCTAGAAAAGATGGGAAAAGTATACATATAAACAAGAAATACAAACTTTTTTTTTTTTTTTAATTCTGATATAGAGTCTCGCTCTGTCACCCAGGCTGGAGTGCAATGGCGTGATCTCAGCTCACTGCAACCTCTGCCTCCCGGGTTCAAGCGATTCTCCTGCCTCAGCCTCCTGAGTAGCTGGGATTACAGGTGCGCGCCACCACGCCCGGCTAATTTTTGTATTTTTAGTAGAGGCGAGGTTTCGCCATGTTGGTCAGGCTGGTTTCAAACTCCTGACCTCATGATCCGCCCACCTCAGCCTCCCAAAGTGCTGGCATTACAGGCGTGAGCCACCATGTCTGGCCCAAACTTTTTTTATTTTTGGAAGATTGATAGAATATTTAAAATTTGTTTTGGTGTTAAAAAACAAAGTTCTGGCCAGGTGTGGTGGCTCACACCTGTAATCCCAGCATTTTGGGAGGCCGAGGCGGGTGGATCACCTGAGGTCAGGAGTTTGAGACCAGCCTGGCCAACATGGTTAAACCCTGTCTCTACTGAAAATACAAAAAAAAAAAAAAAATTAGTTGGGCATGGTGGCAGGTGCCTGTAATCCCTGCTACTCGGGAAGCTGAGAGGCAGGAGAATTACTTGAACCCTGGAGGCAGAGGTTGCAGTGAGCCGAGATCACGCCACTGCACTCCAGCGTGGGCAACAAGAGTGAAAACTCTGTCTCAAAAAAAAAAAAACAAACAAGTTCTGGTTAAACCACACATGGTTTTTAAAATCATTACACATTCAATTAGCATCATAATGAGGACTCATTTTATAAGAGCCTTTTTGTTTTTTGAGACAGAGTCTCACTCTGTCACCCAGGCTGGAGTGCAGTAGCGCGATCTCGGCTAACTGCAACCTCTGCCTCCAGGGTTCAAGTAATTCTCCTGCCTCTCAGCTTCCGAAGTAGCAAGGATTACAGGCACCTGCCACCAAGCCCAACTAATTTTTGTATCTGGAGTAGAGACAGGGTTTCATCATGTTGGCCAGGCTGGTCTTGAACTCCTGAAATCAGGTGATCTGCCTGTCTTGGCCTCCCAAAGTGCTGGGATTACAGGTGTGAGCCACTGTACCCAGCCTATAGAATCATTTTAATGCGAATAAGGAAGGCCCTTCTAAGCAGAAAGCAGAAAGGAAAAATATATGAAAATTTTAAACTTCTTTATGTCACAAGATATCAGATACAAAACTCTTGATAAAGAAATCTAACACTGGACAGAAAATGGGTAGATGGCCCATACAAGTAACTCACAAAAAATACAAATGACCAACAATCGAATGAAGACATCCCATCTCAATGGTAAAATAACTGAAAACAAAAATATTTCCCACCTGTTAGACTTGCAAGGTTAAAAGAGATGACATGAGGGAAAAGGATTTTTTTTTTTTTTTTTTTGGAGACAAGGTCTTGCTCTGTCACCCAGGCCGGAATGCAGTGGCACAATCATGGCTCACTACAGATCTGACCTCCTGTCTCAAGTGATCCTCTAGCCTCAGCCTCCCAACTAGTTGTGACTACAGGTGCACACCACCATGCCAAGCTAATTTTGTATTTTTCGTAGAGACGGGGTTTCACTATGGTGCCCAAGCTGGTCTCAAACTCCTGGGCTCAAGCGATCCTCCTGCCCCAGCCTCCCAAAGCATTAGGATTACAGGCATGAGCTGCTGTACGTGGCTAAAAGGAACTCATACATACTTTTTTTTGGTGAGAGTCCAAATTGATACAAACTATTGTTTAATGGTAAGCTGACAATATTTCTCAATTTAAAATGTGTACCTGTTTTGCCCAACAATTCCACTTCTAAGTACCCTCTCGAAGAAGTAGTAAGATTAGTGTCACTAAGGATGCCCAGGGTTATAGTTAGATATAAAATAGTGAAGACCTATCAAATCAGAGTGAGTTAAATACAATTTGATATAGCTATACAATAGAGCAGGGGTTGGCAAACTTTCTCTGTAAATGATTAGATGATAAATATTTTGACCTGTGGGCCAAATGGTTTCTATCACAACTACTCTGTCATTGTAGTGTGAAAGCAACCATAGACAATTTGTAAGCAAATGTGCATGGTTGTGCTCCAATAAAACTTTATTTGCCAAAACAAGTGGCCTGTGGCATAGTTTGCCAGCCCTGCAACAAAGTATAAACAATTACTAAAACTAACAGTTGTAGCTGGGTGTGGTGCCTCACGCCTGTCATCCCAGAATTTTGGGAGGCTTAGGTGGGAGGATCACTTGAAGCCAGGAGTTCGTGAAGATCAGTCTGGGCAACAAAGCAAGACTCTGTCTCTACAAAAAAAAGAAAAAAAAAATTTAAAGAAAAAATTCCATAGTTCCATGTTAATTGATAAAGCTCTATAAAATAGATTAGTAAATAAAGAGACTACAAAAACGTGTATCTTAACAATTTACGTAAGATTATATAGAGTGTATATATACACACACACACACACACAGTACATATACCCACATAAAGCTATCTGTCTAAAAGGTATTTTTAAAAACATTAAATGAGTTATCTCTGAGTAGTGGCAGTTCCAGGAATTATACTTCTTTTTTAGTACTTTTCTACTGTATTTGCTTTCTACAGTAAGCATAAATAATGTGTGTCAAAGATAAACAATCTAGCTATTTAATTTGGAAATAGAAAAAGTGCTGTCCGTAAAAAAAATTGAACAGCAGAGTTGAGTAGCTATGATCTAGACTGCTTGGCTGGCAAAACTAAAATATTTATTTTCTGGCCTTTTACAGAAAAGATCTGTCTATGACCCCTGATACTTATACAGTATTAGATGAAGTAACATTTAAAAAATCTCCTTAGCTTTCTCCAAGAGACTTGCGGATTAAAAATACACCAAAACTGCCGGGTGCAGGGGCTCAATCCCAGCACTTTGGGAGTCCAAGGCGGGCGGGGCAGATCACCTGAGGTCAGGAGTTCGAGACCAGCCTGACCAACATACATGGTGAAACCCCGTCTCCACTAAAAACACAAAAATTAGCCAGGCATGGTGGTACATGCCTGTAATCCCAGCTACTGGGAGGCTGAGGCACGAGAATCACTTGAACATGGGAGCAAAAGGTTGCAGTGAGTTGAGATCACACCACTGTACTCCAGCCTGGGTGACAAAATAAATAAAATAAAAATACACCAAAACAAATACAAAAAGAGCCAAAGTCTAAGGTCTAAAATACATTTAAGATGTGATTCTGGAAATCCAGCAGCCTTCAAGCACAGTGAACAGCTAATGACAAGAAGTTTACAACTGTAAAACTCCCTTTATAGTGGCAACTTCTTTGATTAAGTAAAAGCAGACATGGGAATGCCCATACAGCTCCTCTTACCTTGTGATCACATGGTAATAATAAATCTTCCCTTCTGGATCTCGGGCTGTCTTCCAGTTGGGAGGTAAGACAATGGTTTTTGGTTTGGGAGGAGAGGGGGGCGGCAGATCTAAGAGATTATTTGTCACAACCATTTCAGACTACAAAGAAAACACACACATTTTTGATCAGTGATATCTCTCTTAATCTGGCCGAATAGGACAAAATAGCCCACTTAAATATGTAAAAATGTACATCTACCTCCTCTTAAAAAAAAGGATAAAGGAAAGGTACAGTCTGGGAAATAAGGAACAGCATATATAAAGAGCTTTACAGAGCTATCAGAAAATTGACAGTTGGCTCTAAGTTTACCATCCAAGATACCATATTTAAAAACAGCCAGCAGTTTATCATATAGAGCAGCATTTTTCAACTTTAAAACACCAATTCTAAGACATATCGACTGCAGGATACCAATTAACTAAATGGGCTCCAGAAATATCTTTATCTTAAAAAAAAAAAAGAGAAACCAAAAAACCCCGAGAAGCAAATATGACAGAATGTTAACATTTATCAATTATATTTTTTCTGTACTTGAAACCTCAAAACTATAAAATATTAGTGCTACATTCTGAAAAACATAAAAACCTCATAATCACTTATGGACTGATTTTTGTTTCCCCAAAACATGTATGTTGAAGCTCTAATCCTGCTGTGACTGTTACTGGGACACAGGGCCTGTAAAGAGCTAATTAAGATTAATGAAGTCATAAGAGTGAGGACTTTTTATCTAATAGGACGGTGTCCTTGTTAAAAGAGAAGTGACACCAGAGGACACTCGCAGAGAAAAGGTATATACAGCAAGAAGGTAGTCATTTGCAAGCCAAGGAGAGAGGCCTCAGGAGAAACCAACACTGCTGACACCTTGATCTTGGACTTTCAGCCTCAAGAACTGTGAGAAAATTTCTGTTATTTAATCCACTCAGTCTGTGGTATTTTTTTACGGCAGCCCTAGCAGACTAGTAATCACCACAAGGATATATACTTGTTCCTTCTTTCAAGCCTATTAATGAAGAATACTTTTTTCACCTTTACCTTTGCTTGCACAGTTAAAGAGGAACCTGAAGACCCCAGGCTCAGATAAAACGTGTTCACTTTTAAGCAAACACGGGTCTTTGAGCATTCTTGCTTTGTGTATACTCTTCTTTATCTCTTATTTCACCCAGCTGGGGTTTTCTGGTCCAGCTTAAGTTTCAATTCCTCCCTTACCCTATCCTTTAGCTTATAAAGTGACCTCTTTTCCCCAAGCTTCTGTGTCACTTAATATTCCAAACCATTTATCTCTTAATAGTTTAAGGCAAAAAAGAAAAAATATATTCGAAACCATTCAGTACTTATTCCCAACACAAAACTCTATTTTTAGTGTAGTCACCATCTTTCTCTTGTGACCATCATCTTTCTCTTATTTGAAAGATCAGCTTTTAAGAATACAAATGGAAACTTACTTATGTTTGTATTAAAAATGCCTAGTCGGCTGGGCACAGTGGCTCACGCCTGCAATCCCAGCACTTTGGGAGGCCGAGGCAGGTGGATCACGAGGTCAGGAGTTTGAGACCAGCCTGGCCAACAATGTGAAACCCTGTCTCTACTAAAAATACAAAAGTATTAGCCGGGTGTGGTGGTGTGCACTTGTAATCCCAGCTACTCAGGAGGCTGAGGCAGGAGAATTGCTTGAACCTGGGAGGCGGAGGTTGCAGTGAGCTGAAATCAAACCACTGTACTCCAGGCTGGGCAACAAAGCAAGACTTCATCTCAAAAAAAAAAAAAAAAAAAAAAAAAAAAGCCTAGAAGGGCTCAACTCATAACAACCACTCAAACATCTGCTCTAAGTACACATTATCTTATTATCCTGTTGTTTCACATATAGTGTTTTTAGTCCATCTTCACTAACTGTCCTGTCTAAAGTCACCATCATTGCTGGATTGCTACAAGAGCTTTCTCCAGAACTGTAAGTGTTCTAAAGTGCTGATTTGACCATGCTATTCTGTTTAGTTTTTTCAATTGTTTCCCACGCCAACCTCTTATTTTCCACTTTATCCAAAAACAACAACACTTTGAGATTTCACCATATTCTCCTACATATGTTGCAGAATACCAAAAACTTATCTTAATATTAAACATCGTATAAAAAATTTTTTTTAAACATTGTACAACATGTATAGTGAAGTATATCACACAATTCTACATGCCTAGTCCATGGTGACTAGTACAGTATCATATTCTAGTACAGGTTAAGCAGCCCTAATACAAAAATACAAAACATTTTGAGTGCTGACAGGACAATCAAAAGGCCATGTTCAAAGGAAATGCTTATTGGAATATTTCAAGTTACAGATTTTCAAATTAGGGAAGCTCAAGTGGTAATTATAATGCAGATATTCCAGAATCCATAAAATTCTGAAATGTGAAATACTTCTGGTCCCCTGAAGCTCAGATAAGGGATACTCAACCTGTACGCCATAAATACTAATAGATAGCTGGTCTAGAAAATTATTACTTCAGCCAGGTGCGGTGGCTCACGCCTGTAATCCCAACACTTTGGGAGGCCGAAGCAGGCGGATCTTGAGGTCAGGAGTTCAAGACCAGCCTGGCCAACATGGTGAAACCCCGTATCTAAAAATACAAAAATTAAGGTCGGGCACAGTGGCTCACGCCCGTAATCCCAGAACTTTGGGAGGCCAAGGCAGGCAGATCATGAGGTCAGGAGATTGAGACCATCTTGGCTAACACAGTGAAACCCCATCTCTACTAAAAATACAAAAATTAGCTGGGCGTGGTGGAGGGCGCCTGTAGTCCCAGCTACTCGGGAGGCTGAGGCCAGAGAATGGCGAAAACCCAGGAGGCGGAGCTTGCAGTGAGCCGAGATCATGCCACTGCACTCCAGCCTGGGCGACAGAGCAAGACTCCGTCTCTAAAAAAAAAAAAAAAATACAAAAATTAGCTGGGCGCAGTGATGCACACCTGTAGTCCCAGCTACTCAGGAGGCTGAGGCAGGAAAATCACTCGAACCCAGGAAGCGGAGGTTGCAGTGAGCCAAGATCATGTCACCGCACTCCAGCCTAGGCGACAGAGTAAAAAAACAAGAAAATTATTACTTCAAAATTTCATAGTAAAATATAAAAATACAAGGTCAGGGTAAACAACAAATAAAAAGGATCCTAGGAGCATTTTTTTTTTTTCTGAGACAGAGTCCTGCTCTGTCGCCCAGGCTGGAGTGCAGTGGCGCGATCTCAGCTCACTGCAAGCTCCGCCTCCCAGTTTCACGCCATTCTCCTGTCTCAGCCTCCTGAGTAGCTGGGACTACAGGTGCGGAGCAAAAGATGTATTAACAGAACTATAAATTCCACAGAATTAAAAATTTTTTTTTTACGAAATGGTTGAGTTCACGCCCTCAGGGTGGCTCAGGTGAATTTGGTGGCTACACAAATTTAAAAATGGGCTGGGCGTGGTGGCTCATGCCTATAATCCCAGCACTTTGGGAGGCCGAGGTGGGTGGATCACCTGAGGTCATGAGGTCAAGACCAGCCTGGTCAACATGGGGAAACTCCGTCTCTACTAAAAATACAAAATTAGCCGGGCATGGTGGCACGCACCTGTAATCCCAGCTACTCTGGTGGCTGAGGCAGGAGAATCACTTTAACCCAGGAGGTGGACGTTGCAGTGAGCCAAGATTGTGCCACTGCACTCCAGCCTGGGTGACAGAGCGAGACTCTGTTTCAAAAAAAAAATAAAAATAAATAAAAATAAATAAAGAACACGTGAAAAAAAATCCAAAAATAAAACCCAAAACAAAACAAAACCAAAAAGAAAACCTTCTAAAGACAAAGTAGCTAGCCAATGAATTTTAACAACTGAAATATTTCTTACAGGCTGCAAGGGCTGAGGCTGCCCTGGTGCAACTATTGTAGTCACTGCTGCGGCTGGCTGTACCACCACTCCTTGTGGATGAGCTGTGAAAATCTGTTGCCCCTGGATATACTGAAGACTTGGCTGGGCATAACTCTAAAAGATAAAATGAAGAAATCAATAATTTAAGCTTTTGTCACTTTAATAAACAGACTGACTTCCAAGTTGGCACAATCTTAAAGATATACCCATAACATTTTTTAATTTTTTGTTTATATATTTGGACATAAATGTGCAAAACAATTTTTTGTTTCAAATCCCAAGGTTTCTTTTTTACTAATTCCCTGTTCATTTACTTACTTTGATTTTACTTTATCATAAGAAAATAAAAACCTTTTTTTTTTTTTTGGTCATAGAAATTCTCCAATTGTTTAGCTTTCAATGACATTGGAATAACATTGAAAACTAAACAGGTGGACAGTTTCTATAAGCAAAAACCAATGAAGTGCTGCTCCTGGGATATCCAAGAAACAATGCCACGCTGCTCTTTTCAGGAAGCCATTTGCTACCAACTTGTAATAACAAACAGGTTGTTTGGATCAGAAAAGGTCAAAGGGTGTGAATCATAGTAAATAAGATGATCAAATTTTAAGCTACCTTTTGTTTTAGCTTTTTGTAGTCTTCTATGATAAAACCCCTTGGCAGAAAGACAGCAGAATCAATGCATCTGAAATTCTCACAACACACTAACTTATACAGTGTTCTATGATGCAAGAAGACCCTTAACACACATCATCTCATTTAGTGCTGACCACCATCAAAACCAGGTACTGCCCATGCCTGGAGTTTCATAAGAAATAAGTACTATGCTAGGGCTTAAACCTACTCTGTAATTATTTCTCAAGCATAGAAAATCTACTTAAAGAAGAAGTGATAAGAAGACTGAAAAATAGCCTTGCTGTCCTAAGAGGTGGTGACTGTTAAGGAATTGAATAGACATGTATCCTGTGCTTAAGGAGAGATTTTGCTTCTATGGACTGAGATTCTAGCAGGTAAAATGATTACAAAAACATTAAATGGTAAGTACTCAAAATACAAAATATAATTCCAAATGATACCAGTAAAAACTCACGTAGTCTGAATAGGCAATGCAGCTACCTAGCAGGTTTCTGGACGAATAATTACTGACAAGACACAGGAAAAAGGAAAAGAATACTTAATTTGGTATTCTGGATCAGCTTAATCTACTTGGATAATAAACCAGACTGAAAAACATTAATTGTTAAGGCAGAATTATCATCAGAATAGTATCACAAAGTCTGAGAGGAAAATGTACAGTCATGTATTGCTTAACAAGGGGAGTACATTCTGAGAAATGCAGTTAGGAGATTTCATTGTTGTGGTAACATCATATAATGTACTTTCACAAACCTACTAAGTGTATGAGGTACTTACACATCATACAGTGTACTTCATAAATCTATTAGATACCTAGGCTATATGGTATAGTCTATTGTTCCTAGGCTACAAACCTGTACAGCATGTTTCTGTAATAAAGACTTGTAAGCAACTACAACATAACAGTATCTGTGTATCTAAACATGGAAAAGGTACAGTAAAAATACAGTATAAAAAATTTTTAGGCCAGGCACGGTGGCTCACACCTGTAACCCCAGCACTTTGGGAGGCCAAAGTGGGTGGTGGATCATGAGGTCAGGAGATAGAGACCAGCCTGGCTAACACGGTGAAATCCTATCTCTACTAAAAGTACAAAAAATTAGCCAGGCGTGGTGGCATGCACCTGTAGTCCCAGCTACTCAGGAGGCTGAGGCAGAAGAATCGCTTGAACCCAGGAGGTGGAGGGTTGCAGTGAACCGAGATGGTGCCACTGCACTCCAGCCTGGGCAACAGAGCGAGACGCTGTCTAAAAAAAAAAAAAAAAAAAAAAATTAAATGGTACACCTGTATAGGGAACTAACCATAAACAAAGCTTGCAGGACTGGAAGTTGCTTTAAGTGAGTGGTGAGTGAGTGAATATGAAGGCCTAGGACATTACTGTACACTACTGTAGACTATGAACACTTGGGCTACACTAAGTTTATTTATAAAACATTTTTCTTTAATAAATTAACTGTAACTTACTATAACTTTTTTATTTATAAACTTAAATTTTTTCAACTTTTTAACTCTTTTGTAACACTTACCTTAAAATACAAACACATTCTACAGCTGTATAAACAACCCTCCTCCCTCCTCCTTGCCAGGCTGGAGAGCAGTGGCGCCATCTGGGCTCACTGCAACCTCCACCTCCCGGGTTCAAGCGATTCTCCTGCCTCAGCCTCCTGAGTACCTGGGACTACAGGTGCGTGCCACCATGCCCGGCTAATTTTTTTTATTTTAGTAGAGACGGGGTTTCACCATGTTGGCCAGGATGGTCTCCATCTCCTGACCTTGTGATCTACCCACCTCGGCCTCCCAAAGTGCTGGGATTACAGGTGTGAGCCACCGCGCCTGGCCTATATTTTTTTTAAAAAAGAGTCTAATTCTGTCACCCAGGCTGGAATGCAGTAGTGTGATCATAGCTTACTGTAGCCTTGAACTCCTGGACTGAAGCAATCCTCCCATCTCAGCCTCCCAAGTATGTACCACCACACCCAGCTAATTAAAAACAAATTTGTAGAGACAGGGTTTCGCTATGTTGTCTAGGCTAGTGTTGAACTCTTGTGTTCGAGTGATTCTCCTGCCTTGGCCTCCCAGACTGTTGGGATTACAGATGTGAGACAACACTCTGGGCCAAATATTTTCTTTATATCCTTATTCTTATTCTGTAAGTTTTTAATAGAATATATGTTTTCTAAATATATATATGTATTCTTATATATATAAACTTATTCTATGAGTTTATATTATATTATATATAAACTTATTCTATGAATTTATATTATATATATAAACTTATTCTGTGAGTTTATATTATATATATAAACTTATTCTATGAGTTTATATTATATTATATATATAAACTTATTCTATGAGTTTATATTATATTATATATATAAACTTATTCTATGAGTTTATATATATTATATATAAACTTATTCTATGAGTTTATATTATATTATATATAAACTTATTCTGAGTTTATATTATATTATATATATAAACTTATTCTGTGAGTTTATATTATATATATAAACTTATTCTATGAGTTTATATTATATTATATCTGAGTTTATATTATATTATATATATAAACTTATTCTATAAGTTTATATATTTTTACATATATTTATACATTTTTCTTATATATAAACTTGTTTCTTATATACATATATAAACATATATAAAAACATATATATATATATATATAGATATATATATGGGAAAAACATACAGTTTGATAGAGGAAACATGACCAAGTATTTGATAGATCAGTAAGGTATCTATACTTCAGAATAATCTTATTGTATATTTCAAAATAGCTAGAAGAGAATAATTGAATGTTTCTAGTATAAAGAAAAGACAAATATTTATGGTGATAGATATCTCAATACACTGATTTTTACAAATTATATGAATATATTATCACATGTACCCTGAAAATATGTATACCTATTATGTATCAACATAAAAAAAACAAAAACTAAGACATAAACACACACACTAGGCTAGGCTTACACAGTCAGGATCATCAAGATGTCAGAAGGCCGGAAGAATTTTTTACCTCCATAATAATCTTATGAGGATCACTGTCATAAATGCCATCTGTTGTTGACCAAAACGCCATTGCATGGCACATGATTGTATTTATGTACAGGCTGAGCATAAACATTTCTGATTTCCCTAATCAGAAATCCCAAATGCTATAAAATATGAAACTTTTTGAGCGTCCACATGGTGCTCAAAGGAAATACTCGCTGGAATATTTTGGATTTTGGCTTAGGGATGTTCAACCACTAAGTATATATAATGTAAATATTCCCAAATCTGAAAAAAAATCCGAAATACAAAACACTTCAGGTCCCAAGCATTACAGATAAGGGATACTCAACCTGTATACATTTCCTCTCTCTTTTATTTCTTTTTTTTTTTTTTTTTTTTTTTTTGAGACAGAGTCTCACTCTGTCGCCCAGGCTGAAGTGCAGTGGCGCGATCTCAGCTCATTGTAACCTCTGCTGCCTGGGTTCGAGCAATTCTCCTGCCTCAGTCTCCCGAGTAGCTGGGATTACAGGCGTGCGCCACCAAGCCCAGCTAATTTTTTTGTATTTTTAGTAGAGACGAGGTTTCACCATGTTGGCCAGGCTGATCTTGAACTCCTGACCTCAAGTGATCGCCACACCTCGGCTTCCCAAAGTGCTGGGATTATAGATGTGAGCCACTGCACCTGGCCTATTTTCTTATCCCTCTACTCATACCATGTGCAAGTGACCATGTTCTCTTGCCATGACCATTATTTGTCTCCCTATATTTTTTTTTTTCTGAGACAAGGTCTCACTCTGTTACCCAGGCTGGAACACAGTGGTGCCATCAAGGCTCACAGCAGCCTTGACCTCCTGGGCTTAGATGATCCTCCTGCCTCAGCCTCCCAAGTAGCTGGGACTACATGAGCATGCCACCACATCCAACTAATTTTTGTATTTTTTGTAAAGATGAGGTTTCGCCATGTTAACCAACCTGATCTCAAACTACTAGGCTCAAGGGATCCTCCCACCTCAGCCTCCCAAAGTGCTTAGATTACACGCATGAGCCACCATGCCTGGCCAGTCTCCTACTTTTGCCCTTGACTCCTGCAATCTCTTTTACCCAGAGCAGCCAGTGATCCTCTCAAAATACGTCAGATCATGCTATTCAATTCTAACTGCTCCAGTGGATTTCCACATTACTCAGTCTAACAGCCAAAAATCCTCTTAAAGCTCCCCCTGACACCCTATTGTAACTTTTCTGACTTCATTTCCTACTACTGGTACCTTCACTTACTTGGAATAGAATGAGTTTCATAATTACCTAACATATTTTGAGTGTGAACATTTAATATTCTGATACTCTGATTTTATAAAACAATAAAAGAGCTAGTTCGAATTCTAATTTTGAAAAAAAAAAAAAAAAAAATCACCAGGGTAAAACACGTTATTTCTAGAGTGACCAGGAAGTCAATCATCCAAATGTACAACAGAAAACTGCTAATATTTTGGAGGACAAAATTTCTTTGGCCATCGGTGACAATATGTTCATGAAGAATTTTTCTGACAAGATCGGATGTTTAAGTAAGGCTCATTATGCAGACACTAGTATTTGATTCATATGGAATAAAGCAGTGGTTTAGAAGACCACTTCCAAATGTTGGCTGGGAGATAACAACAGCAGTATCTACTTATATTTTTTAAAAAAGACTTCTAAGCTTTTAACAGTATTAATTTGGTTTCTATAAACCAAGAAGGGAAAGTGATTTGCAGTTTGACTAGAATAATGCAGAAGATATACACGTTTGTGAGACATGTACATATATCATGTGACTTATCTATTTGCTAAGGAAAAACCTATATGAGATTTTTGTTTTTTTCTGTATCACAGAAAAACATGAATGTTCTTTTTTTTGTACCCAGGCTGGAGTGCGGTGGCACAATCTTGGCTTACTGCAGCCTCAACCTCCTGGATTTAAGCAATCTTCCCACCTCAGTTCTCCCAAATAGCTGGGACCACAGGCATGTGCCACCACACTCAGCTAATTTTGTTTACTTTTTGTAGAGACAGGGTCTCACTATGTTGCCCAAGCTGGTTTCAAACTCCTGAGTTCAAGTGATCTTCCTGCTTCAGCCTCTCAAAGTGCTGGGATTACAGATGTGAGCCACCATGCCCGGCTGAAAAACCTATGTAACATTTAAAGAGCCCCCTCATTCAAATGTCTTAAAATTACACAAATGTGGCCAGGCATGGTGGTTCAACCCTGTAATCCTAGCACTTTGGGAGGCCGAGGCAGGTTGATCACCTGAGGTCAGGAGTTCGAGACCAGCCTGACCAACATGGTGAAACCCTGTCTCTACTAAAAATACAAAAAATTAGCTAGGAGTGGTGGTGCACACCTGTAATCCCAGCTACTAGTGAGGCTGAGGCAGGAGAATCTCTTGAACCTGGGAGGCAGAGGTTGCAATGAGCCGAGATTGCACCACTGCACTCTAGCCTGGGTGATAGAGCCAGACTCTGTCTCCAAAAATAAAAAAAATTGTTATACAAATGCTAGTTTCTCAAATATATATCCACTAGAAGTATCTTTAAACTGTGACTTTTTTTTTTTGAGATGGAGTCTCGCTCTGTCTCCCAGGCTAGAGTGCAATGGCGCAATCTTGGCTCACTGCAACCTCCACCTCCTGGGTTCAAATGATTCTCCTGCCTCAGCCTCCCCAGTGGCTGGGATTACAGGCACCCGCCATCATGCCCAGCTAATTTTTGTATTTTTGTAGAGATGGGGTTTCACCATGTTGGCCAGGCTGGTCTCGAACTCCTGACTTCAGGCGATCTGCCCACCTCAGCCTCCAAAAGTGCTGGGATTACAGGACTAAGCCACCATGCCCGGCCTAAAATGTGATTTCTAATGGGAATCTGAGAAAGAAGAAATCTGAGAAGGTCCAATAGGTTATAGAGGGAAAAATACAATTTTTCTGTCACCACTTGTAGAATAATAAAAAATCATTATTACTTTATATCTGGATCACTTCACTTTATACTCTGTCAGTGCAAAAGTAGTTTTCGCCATTTTTAACAGCAAAAGCCATGACTACTTTTGCACCAACCTAAAATGAAAAATTATAGTCTAAGCACTCAAACTTTTGAGATGTAATTTTGTATAACTTTGTGAGAATAAGTCACTTACTAGTGTCACGAGACCACCACAAATTACATGACCTCTGTTAAAATTGAGCTTTTATGTTTAGTATGCAGTTGTGTACAAAAATCAGTCACCTCTGATAACACATTTGCTCCAAATATTAAAGATACTAAATATGTAGATACACAGACATAAATGTATATTATATCATGTTACATATTACTTCACCACCAAGGTTATCACAGCTTGCAAACTCTGAGTAGCCATGCTGTATGGTTAATACTGGGCTTCAACAACACAGACTTCAAGGCTCCTAGAGGTCAGATTTTTAGGGCCAGACAACAGATGGATGAACATGACCAGATGTTATTTCACAGCCCATTAATGTCAATAATCTCCCCTCAATACTATTAAGGTAACTATTTGTGTAAGTAACCATCAAGGTATATGGTGCTTTGAATCTATCATTATTAATACCCCTTACCTTAATGCAAATCAAACCATCCTGAGGCATTCTGCTCATTTTATAGATGAGAAAACAAAGACTCAAGAATATTAATGCCTGTTTCTAGGATGCACAGTAAATGATAAACCAGGACTCAAAACACACACTAACAATATATTCTATGTTTCTCAATATCCCCAAAGCCCAGTATCATCTGATCAACTAATCTCACAGAGTGGGGAACGGAAGGATAGTTGAACCACCACAGTCCATTTACATACTACTTAAGTACACACAAAGTAGATTAGGGAAACAGTAAGTACTTCTTGATAGGGACAGACTGAAAGACTAGAAGCAAGTAAATCATGATGCTTGGCTCTTAGGGCTAATGAATAAACCCAAGAGAATCTTTTTTTCTCATTGGGAAGGAATAAATGGATTTTATTTTATAAGAAAAATCATATAACCAGTGAGCTCTTTACTGAGGAGTCTTTAACGGATATCTTTCATTGCTGTTGCTTAGGCTCTAGTACTAAGATGGGACCTATTTCAGGAATAGGAATGGGGATAGACATAAACCATTTTTACTGTATCCCTGATACATATTTTTAGGGAAAAACTCAAAACTAATGGCTTGGTCCAAGAAAGAATATGGCTCAACCCAAGTCAAACTGACAGTAAAACAAAACCAAAACCAAAAACCAAAACATTCTGTAGGAGGCAGAATTAAACATACCCTCTCCCTACACACAGACACACACACACACACACACACACACACATACACACACACAATTCATACCTGATGACCAATAATGCCCATATTTTTACTAGCCTTCTGTAACAACAGTCATTTTAAACCAAACAGCAAAAAAAAAAAGCAGAAAAAAACTATAAGCATGTTTAATGGAATGCTATTTATAATTACGAAAAATAACTTTCTATTTAAATGACTACCCCCAGTAGAATGGATGACTATATAAGCAAATAGGGTATTATATCCATTAAAACATTTACGTATGTGTATGTATATGTACACACACACATAGTATAATAGTAAATAATTTGAAAAAGTGGTTACAAATCATTTTAAGGAATTGAGTCAAATCTCTTTCCCCTACTCCAAGATCCCATCACAGTGGTCCCTATACTTATCCCCACTGGCTCCTCTTAAATAAAGTCTGACTTACTATCTTAAAAAAAAAAACATTTTAAGTAGGAAAACATGGGATAAAAAACTTCAAGTCAAGACAAATATATAAAATATATAAAATGTGCTTTAAAGGCTCATAAAAAATGAAAGTAGTTAATACAGTTAGGGTTTTAGTAATTAAAGCAGGACACCTTGTCATGGCCATTTTAACAAATGTTTTAATACAGCTTCATTATGAAAATATGAACAGAAGCAAAAATTACTGTTTAATACTAAGTATTATGTGCAGGAAACATTGTTGGGAGTCTTCAACATCCACAATAATTCATTTTTAAGGGGTAATGAGGAGTGCTGGGAGACAGACAGAAATGTGGTGATGATAATGCTTTGAACATTTTTTTTTTAAAGCTTTAAACGTACTGCTGGCCAGGCGCAGTGGCTCACGCCTGTAATCTCAACACTTTGGGAGGGCCAAGGTAGGAGAACTACTTGAGGCTAGGAGTTCAAGACCAGCCTGGGCAACACAGTGAGACCCCATCTCTTAAAAAAATTAGCAGGGTACAGTGATGCACACCTGTAGTCCCAGCTATTTGGGAGGTGGGAAGATCACTTGAGCCCAGGAGTTTAAGGCTGTAGTGAGCTATGATTGCATCACTGTACTCCAGCCTGGGTGGCAGAGCAAGACCTAATCTCTTAAAATAAAATAAAAAATAAAAAAAAGTTCTGCCGGCCAGGCACGGTGGCTCACGTCAGTAATCCAAGCACTTTGGGAGGCCGAGGCGGGTGGATCACGAGGTCAGGAGATTGAGACCATCCTGGCTAACACGGCGAAACCCTGTCTCTACTAAAAATACAAAAAATTTAGTCAGGCGTGGTGGTGGGCGCCTGTAGTCCGAGCTACTCCGGAGCCTGAGGCAGGAGAATGGCATGAACCCGGGAGGCAGAGCTTGCAGTGAACTGAGATCGCACCACTGCACTCCAGCCTGGGGGACAGAGCAAGACTCCGTCTCAAAAAAAAAAAAGAAAGTTCTACCTTGTATAATTAAAAAAAGAAAGAAAGAAAGAAAGAAAACGTGATTTTATTTATTTATTTATTTATTTATTTATTTATTTATTTATTTATTTATTTTGAGATGGCATCTTGCCCTGTTGTCCAGGCTGGAGTACAATGACGCTATCTCGGCTCACAGCAACCTCTGCCTCCCGGGTTCAAGTGATTCTCCTGCCTCAGCCTACCGAGTAGCTGGGATTACAGGCATGAGCCACCATGGCCAGCTAATATTTTGTATTTTTTTAGTAGAGACGGGGTTTCACCATGTTGGCCCAGCTGATCTCAAACTCCTGACTTCAGGTGATCCGTCCACCTCGGCCTCCCAAAGTGCTGGGGATTACAGGTGTGAGCTACCACGCCTGGCCTGACCATGATTTTAGAAAACACAAAAATATTACCACAATGAAGGGTTCTCCCTTGGGAGAAATGGAGGCCTGCTAACAACAATGTGAATAGGTTGGAAAGTGAATCCTCTTTATCTAGTTCAGCCTTCAGATGACTGCAGCCATGGTTAACAGCTTGACTGTAATTTCATGGAAAACCCTGAGCCAGATCCACCCTGCTAAGCTGCTTCTGAGTTACTTATTGTCTTAAGCTGACAAGTTCTGGCAATATTTCACACAATAGATAACCAACACATATAAAGTTGATCGATATATACAAGTAGTCCATGGTAGGACTTCCTCCCCTGTACCAGATTTAACTAACATCCCATGAACAGACCATAAAGCGGAAAAGAGAAGTTTCAGAATTAGTTACCTGTACAATTGGTGGAGTTGTCTGTGAATAAGGTGATGTCACACCATAGACTGTTGGACATGTCTGTCCTTGATAATATATGGTTGCTTGAGACTGTGCAGGAGAGTACTGCTGCTGTACACTGACAGACTGTTGGTTTGAATCCCAAACACTATAATTCTGTCCCTGAACTGGACCAGGGGCTGGCACTGGCAAGACAGCAACGCTGGAGTCTTGGTGTACTACACCATCACTCTGGGCCACATACTGGGAACTGGAAACTTCCACAGGAGCTGCCACATGTGGCACCACTGGTACTGGTGGAGGGGCAGAAAGGGGTTCTGTAGAATGTCCCACCAAGGGCTGAGCATGATCATAAGGAGCAGGAGAACACACTGGGTCCATGCTGGGTGTGGGCAGGAGCACCTTTCCAGCATTAGGGTTGCTGGGATCCACATAGGCCTGCATGGGATAACCTGGTGGGTAACCAGCAAAGGGATGATGCGGGGCATTATAACCAAGAGAGTCATAGGGCAGTGGTGATGTCATTCCCAGGTTCTGCATCTGTTGCTGTTGTTTCTGAGCCTCCCGTTGAGCCACCTCTTGCTCAAACAACTTCCGGCGTTCCTCTGTAGAAAGTTTATTGCGGTCTTTAATTCGTACTTTCTTTTTAGAAGTTGGTGTATCATATCTAGAAAGAAAATAAGGACCACAAAAAGTTTCTCCCTAAATCATAGACATAATGAAAGCACTAATAAGTATTATGTCACTCATGACTAAACCACTAACCACACCAAACCCTATTTGGCATTGGTTTAAAACTATATTCAAAATTACTCAGCTTGTCTTGCAGACAGAACAGAATCCCAAGGAATTGACAAAGAGATGAAAATAATTTCATCTCTATCCTTAGTTTCTAGAATTTTAAGATTAAAGATAGATATAGCATCCTATTCTTTATAGCTGGGGACATTTCTATAATCGCAAATTCTAAAATTAAAATAAAAAACAAAATAAGTGTCATAAACCAAGAAATAATCCAAAATTCAATCCAATTTACTGTCCCTAAATTCCACAGTATGGTTAAGCAGGAGATTAGATATGAAGAGAAACAGTTGAAAAATAACCTTCAAATTCAAAAGTCCAATGAATTCCAACTGGGAAAAGAAAAAGAAATCCTCATAAAAACATACAGTAGAAAGCCATATACAAAGAGAACCTCTTAAAAGCAGACCAAGAGAAAAGCCCGATTAAAGAAGGATGAAAATTAGACCAAGTCTCACAAAACCAGTTAAGGGAAGCCAGAAAACTGAAGAATAAATAGAGTCAGAATGTTGAGAGAAATTATTTCCCCAAAAAAACTTCCTTTCAAAAATGAGGGAGAGGCCAGGCATGATGAGGCAGGCAGATCACCTGAGGTCAGGAGTTCAAGACCAGCCTGGCCAACATGGTGAAACCCCGTCTCTACTAAAAATACAAAAATTAGCTGGACCTGGTGGCGTGTGCCTGTAATCCCAGCTACTCAGGAGGCTGAGGCAGGAGAATTGCTTGAACCCAGGAGGCAGACGTGGGAGTGAGCTGAGACTGCGCCACTGCACTCCAGCCTGGGCAACAGGGCAAGACTCCGTCTCAAAAAAAAAAAAAAAAAAAAAAAAAGACAAAGGGAGAATATTCACTTAAGACTTGTACATAGCAGCAATATTCACAATAGCCAAATGTCTCTGAAATGATGAATTTATAAACTATGGTACACGAATACAATGGACTACTCAGCAATTTAAAAAAAAAACCTATTGAGACACACAATAACATAGATGAATGAATCTAAAATGAATACAAGTGAAAGAAGGCAAATTCAAATGCTATATACTATATACCACTTTTTTGACATTATGGAGAAGACAAAACCAGAGGGTCAGAAAGCAGATCAGTGATTGCCAGGAGTTAGGGATGTGGAAGGGACTGACTACAAAGGGGCACAAGGGAATTTTTTTTTTTTTTTTTTTTTTTTTTTGAGACAGAGTCTCACTCTGTTGCCCAGGCTGGAGTGCAGTGGCGCGATCTCCACGCACTGCAAGCTCCGCCCCCCGGGTTCATGCCATTCTTCTGCCTCAGCCTCCAGAGTAGCTGGGACTATCGGCGCCCGCCACCATGCTTGGCTAATTTTTTTTTTTTTTTTTTTGTATTTTTAGTAGAGACAGCGTATCAGTGTTTGCCAGGTTGGTCTTGATCTCCTGACCTCGTGATCCGCCTGCTTCGAACTCCCAAAGTGCTGGGATTACAGGCGTCAGCCACCGCGCACCTGGCCTTTTTTTTTTTTGAGAGGTTATCTCATTCTTGTCACCCAGACTGGTGCGCAATGGGGTGAAAGTGGCTCACTACAACCTCCACCTCCCGGGTTCAAGTGCTTCTCCTGCCTTAGTCTCCCCAGTAACTGAGATTACAGGGGTGCATCACCATGCCTGGCTAATTTTTGTACTCTTAGTAGAGACAGGTTTCACCACGTTGGTCAGGTTGGTCTCAAACTCCTGACCTCAAGTGATCCGCCCGCCTCAGCCTCCTAAAGTGCTGGGATTACAGGCACGAGCCACTGCGCTCAGCCGTTAATTGTTTTTTTTTTTTTTTAGAGATGGAGTCTTGCTCTGTCACCCAGACTGGAGTGCAGTGGCGTAATCTCAGCTCACTGCAACCTCTACCTCCCGAGTTCAAACAATTCTCCTGCCTCAGCCTCCCGAGTAGCCGGGACTACAAGCATGCGCCACCACACCCGGGTAATCTTTGTATTTTTAGTAGAGATGGGGTTTCACCATATTGGCCAGGCTGGTCTCAAACTCCTGACCTCATGATCCACCCGCCTAGGCCTCCCAAAGTGCTGGGATTACAGGCACGAGCCAACACGCCTGGCTGGGAATTTTTTAAGATGATGGAAGTGTTCTGTATCATGATTGTGGTGGTGGTTACAAAACTGTATGGATTTTACTTATTTATTTTTTCAGACAGTCTTGCTCTGTCACCCAGGCTGGAGTGCATGGTGTGTTCTCACCTCACTGCAACCTCTGCCTCCTGGGTTCAAGCGATTCTCATGCCTCAGCCTCTCAAGTAGCTGGCATTACAGGCATGAGCCACCATGCCCCAGCTAATTTGTTGTATTTTTAATAGAGATGGGGTTTCACCATGTTGGCCAGGCTGGTCTTGAACTCCTGACCTTAGGTGATCTGCCAGTCTCGAGACCCAGGAATTCAAGACCAGCCTGGGCAAAATGGAGAAACTCCGTCTCTACAAAAAAACAAACAAAAAAACCGGGTGTCGTGGCACTTCCTTGTAGTCCCATCTACTGGATGGGCACTGAAATGGGAGGATTGCCTCAGCTGGTGCAGGTAACGCAAGGCTGCAGTGAGCCATGATCATGCCACTGCACTCCAGCCTGGGCAACAGAGTAAGATTCTGTCTCAACAGAGACCTCATTAGACAGAGATAGGCATACTCAAAATTGTATCAGTGTCAAGTCGCTACAGAATCATCTCTTTGGTGGGTAGGGCTCTAAGGAAGCAGATTTTAAAGAAGAGTGAAAGTCTGAGAAAAGACAAGATTTCCCAGAGAAAAACCAAGAAGGGGGTAGTGATTTGCTACCAAGACCTAAGAGAAGCTACAGTCATCATGAGCCCCAGAAAGAGATCTTCCCATATATGAAAATTTGTGGGAGAGAGGCACCACTACAGACAAGTGAAAAGAATGGGTTTTCAAGTAAATGGTGCTGGGACAATTGGGTATTAGAGAAAAATAAAACTGAATCCCTCCCTTATAATATATACAAAAATTAATTCCAAATGGATTAAGGATTTAATTCTCTTAAAATACAAAAAAAAATCACCTCCTAAAGGGTAGGGAAGGATTTCTTAAAATACGATTAAAAAAAACCATAAAGAAAACATACCATATATGACACATTCAGCTAAACCATAATTAATAACTTCCATGTATCAAAAGGTACAAAAAGAGTCAAAATACAAGCCGTAAACTGGGAGAAGATATTTGCAACAATTATTACCAAGACAAAATTATATTTAGAATATAAAGGACACATAAAACTAAAAAAGACAAATAAGTCAATGAATGAACAACACATATAAGATACTTCACAGAACGGCCAGGCGCGGTGGCTCACGCCTGTAATCCCAGCACTTTGGGAGGCTGAGGGAGATCACGAGGTCAGGAGATCGAGACCATCCTTGCTAAAATGGTGAAACCGTGTCTCTACTAAAAATACAACAAATTAGCCGGGCATGGTGGTGGGCACCTGTAGTCCCAGCTACTTAGGAGGCTGAGGCAGGAGAATGGCATGAACCTGGGAGGCGGAGTTTGCAGTGAGCCGAGATCATGCCACCGCACTCTAGCCCGGGCAACAGAGCAAGGCTCCGTCTCAAAAAAAGAGATACTTCACAGAACAGGAAACAGAAATGGCCAATACAAAGCTATAGTAACCAAAACAACATGGTACTGGCATAAAAACAGACACATAGACCAATAGAACAGAATAGAGAATGCAGATATAAATCCACCCATTTACAAACCAACTCATCTTCAACAAAGGCACCAAGAACTTACAGTGGGGAAAAGACAGACTTTTCAATAAATGGTGCTGAGAAAACTGGATAACTACATGCCAAAGAAAGAAATGGACAATAAACATATGACAAGATGTTCAATCTATTTAGTAATTAGGGGAATGCAAATAAAAATCACATTACATACCCAGATAGTTTAAAACTAAAAAATTCTGCCAACTGCAGTATATAAATGCTTTATCTCAATTTTTTAAAAAGCAAATTTAATTTAAAAAAAACTTGTCTGGGATAAATGTTTTCTAGCCTCCAGTAAATGCTTACATGGTTTGTTTTTCTACCAGCATAACAAGAGACCTTGTGACTGGATTTATTAAAAATCAGCATTTTAATTAGTATGGCACAAAACTCACAAGAAAACAACAAGTTCTGGCTTTTAAAGAATAACTATTATCTTTGAAGACTTATCTCCCACCAACCCCCATTGCGCTTGAAAGAACAAATCTTTGGCTCCCAAAATGACATTTAAATATTATCAAATAGGAACCATTCAAGAACCAAAACCTATTAATCTTCACAGCTACTACTACTGTCAACAGAGAATCTGTCTTAAGATTTATCAGTAAAGTTGTATACTCATTCATCAAAATGCAAATACTAATTCCAAAAGCCCTTGGTGTTCACAATCAGAAGTATATGACTTGGGTACTTTTTAACTTGCTCAAAACAAAAACAAAAACAAAAAAACTCACACAGGCCACTTACCTGTCATCTGGCCTTTTTGTTCCCCGCTCATAGGCAGAAGAGGGTGGTGAGAGGGAGCTTCTTCGTTTCCTTTTCTCTTTATTTTGAGTTTGCTTGTCTGGGTCTCTCTCTCTTGACCTATTAGGAGTCTTCGGGGCAGGTGTTTGATCTCTGAAGCCAACAGCATCCCTTCCTCGTTCAGTTGCTAAGGGAAAAGGGTGGTTTTGTTTTTTGTTTTTTGTTTTTTTTAAGTTTATTTGGTGGACTTTTCTCCATCATGACAATATATCAACTGTATAATAAAACTTCTATTCAACAAATGTATCTATGGACTCCTCCCTCATCTACCCAGTCCTGAATTTGAATGAGATACAAGGTCTTATGTCTGTGTTCACTCTACTCACTAAAAGTCTCTTTCACAAATGCCCTTTTCTCCTCTTTCCCTCCAAAGACTCAGTCTAAGCCGTTAACATTTCTATAATAAGTTCTGTGAGCACATGCATGCAAGATATTCCCATTACATTTAGCAAGGCAGTTTACTTGTCAGTTCAAAAATGTAAAAGCCTTCAACTACCTTATAACTCTTCATATTTATAATCTATAGAAAAGCAGCCTGATGTGCTAAGCATAAGAACCTCAATGAGAAAAGTCTATTTTTTTTTAAAGGTACGCATGGTGGCTGTAGTCCCAGCTACTTAGGAGACTGAGGTGGGAGGATCGCTTAAGCCCAGGAGTTCAAGGCAGCAGTGAGCTATGATTGCACCACTGCAGTCCAGCCTGGGCAAACAAAGCAAGACCCCAACTCTTAAAATTAAAAAAGTGGCTTATCAGGCAGCATTTTAATGAACTACAGTTATCTCTCAGTATAAATGGGGGACTGGTTCCAGGAACCCCCTTCTCTCCATACCAAAATCTGTGCATACTCAAGTCCCACAATCCACCTCACAGAACCCACATACACAAAAAGTTGCCCCTCCTTATAGGCTGGTTTCAGATCTTATGAATACTATATTTTCTATGTAGATTTGGTTGACAAAAAAATCCACTGTATATGTGGACTTGTGCAGTTCAAACCTGTGTTGTTCAAGAGTCAAAGGTATAAATATAAAAGGAAAATATCTCAAACCCAGGTGATAACTTTGAAAGTCATCAAAGCCAGAGAGCTACATCTTTAAAAAAAAACATAGTATCAGGCTGAGCATAGTGGCACACACCTGTAGTCCCAGCTACTTGCAAGAGGCTGAGGCAGGAAGACTGCTTCAGCCCAGGCATTCTAGGCTGCAATGAGCTCTGTTAACACCACTGCACTTCAGCCTGGGCAACAGAGCAAGATCCTTCCTGTCTCTTAAAAAAAACAAACCAACAAACCAAAAAATCAGAATGCCAGCTTCCTATACAAAGATGGTATTAATAACCTTCTTAATTTACAGTGTCTCTCTTTATCTAGAATCATTCTTAATCTCAATGTTTTCACTTACCCAATTCCATTCCAGTGCTCTCCAAAGCTGTCCTAAGTACTACTTTTCACTGATCACACCTCCTAGTTTCTCATCTCCTTAAGAAGTCTAAATCTCGGCCGGGCGCTGTGGCTCACGCTTGTAATCCCAGCACTTTGGGAGGCCAAGGCGGGCAGATTATGAGGTTAGGAGTTCGAGACTAGCCTGGCCAACACAGTAAAAACCCGCCTCTACTAAAAATACAAAAATTAGCTGGGCATGGTGGCAGGTGCCTGTAATCCTAGCTATTTGGGAGGCTGAGGCAGGAGAATGGCTTGAACCCGGGAAGCAGAGGTTGCAGTGAGCAGAGATTGCGCCACTACATTCCAGCCTGGGCGACAGAGCTAGACTCTATCTCGGGAGGAAAAAAAAAAAAAAAAAACAACTAAATCTCACCACTAAACATTTCGGTATAAACTGACTGGCAAAATATGCTGTTGCTTTGTGTATGTTAGTATTGCTCTCTTATTGAGAATTTCTCTCATAGGACAAGGAAGAGTCTCAATAAACATTTACTGCTTTTTCTTTTTCTCATCTCATAAAAATGTGCTATGGGTTGTTTTACTCATCAGCAACCGAGTTAGGTTTCATAAGCCTTTCTCACAGTTCCTTTAGGTGGCCCAAAACCCCAAATATTTGCAACATGGTTACTAATCTACAGCCAGGTATGAGCATTTGTCAATGAGAAGCTAACAGAACTCGTTTGTACCACATGCTGGTAGAAAATGCAGTATAATTAAATTAACTGCTCCAGTTCACAAGGTATTAGCACTACATCCTTTTATGAGGTACCATTATCCAGTTGCATCTGGATCTACCCATGTCTATCTTGTTTCCTCCTGCAAACCCAGGTTTCTTACCTAGTATAAATTTCCTTAAAATGTGACTATTTCTTCACTATACCCTGATAAAACAAAAAAGGAATCATACCAACAGTTCATATTCTGACTCTGCACCTTAGAATATGTGAGGCAGACAAGTCATTCCATTTATTCAGGCTGATTTCCTAATATTATAAAAATGAGGGTAAAGTTAGACTACGTATTTCCTGAAGTGTTTCACAATCCTTCCGAATTTTAAAGGTTCTATGCTTTAATTGTTTGACATTAAGAAGTGGAAACCAGGCTTATATATATTATATATACATAAATATATATATAATATATAAAATAATATATAATATATAAAAATATAAAATAAATAAAAATATAAAATAATTATAAGCATTATATATTATAAGCATTTTCTTATTTAGAAACCTGAGACTCAGATGGAGGGTTCTACATGTGAAAGAGAGACTAAGGTTGGCAGAAAAGAGGCTACTCCCTGAAAAGATATAGTTGTTCATTACAGATCACCCTCTGCATCTCATGGATGCAAAATATTTCTCCACAATATTTTGCAAATATCTAGCCACACCAGACTAGATATTTGCAAAATATTATGGAGAAATGCTCATAGGCATTTAAGCTTTGCTTGTGTTGCTACTAATAGTTTTAACTCAGTGATCCCAGAAAGCTAGCTTCTGATAATCAACCCTGTAGTGGTGCCACTGGTTTTGCCAACCACTATTGCCCAGTCCTGCCTTCTTTTTTATAGGAAGAGTTATTTGCAGCCCTAAGTAGAATGTGAGGCTATGAAGAGACTAAACCAGAGAGTGGAACTAAAAATATTCGAAAGACAAACAATGGTGCAAAGGGTATCTCACAGGTCTTTAACCAATAAGACTAAGATTATATAAAAAGTTATGCACACCAAAAATAAAAAGACAAAAAAAACCATACTGGCTTCTTCATTCTACTTATAGTGGGTCAGTGGTGGAGGTACTCATGAAACCAATAACCACCATAAGTGATCCCATTCCTTGAATCTCTAAGTAAGTTTGCTGGAGGAAAGGAAGGAAATTCTTAAGGCTGGGCATAGTGGCTTACATCTGTGATCCCAGCACTTTGGGAGGTCGAAACAGGAGCACTTAAGGACAGGAGTTCAAGCCTAGCCTGGGTAACATAGCGAGACTCTGTCTCTACAAAAAAAAATAATAAATAATTAACCAGGCATGGTGGCACACACCTATAGCCTCAGCTACTCAAGAGGCTGAGGCAAGAGGATTGCCTGAACCCAGGAGTTCGAGGCTGCAGTGAGAGCTATGATGGTGTCACTGTGCTTCAGCCTGCATGACAGAATAAGATATTGTCTCTAAAAAATAAATCAATAAATAAGTTTGTTGAAATGTAACTAAGTGGTAAAGTCCAGAAACCAGATTCCCATGGCCTCCCTGCTATCCATTCTGAAACAATGATTCTAACCTTTTCAGGGGTGACTGAGAATCTGATCAAAGTTTTGAACTTGCCTCAGAAAAGTAAATACAGTCAACCCTTGAACAACATGAGTTTGAACTGCATGAAAGTCCACTTATATGTGGATTTTCTTCTAACTGTGCCACTCAAGACAGCAAGACTAATCCCTCTTCTTCCTCCTCAGTCTGCTCAAGGTGAAGATAAGGATGAAGACCTTTATGATGATCTATTTCCACTTAATGAAGAGTAAATATATTTTCTCTTATGATTTTCTTAATAACACTTTTATCTAGCTTACTTTATTGTAAGAATATAGTATATAATAGACATAATATACATAATATGGGGAGTCACAAGTTATGTGGAATTTCAACTACACAGGGTATCTGTATCCCCTATGTTGTTCAAGGGTCAACTGTGTACATACAGAATTTTACATGTAAACATCTTTTTTCCTTTTAGAGACAGGGCCTCACTTTGTTGCTCAGGCTGGAGTACAGTGGCATGATCATGGCTCACTGTAGCCTCAATCTCCTAGGCTCAGGTGATCCTCCCACCTCAGCCTCCTGGTAATTAGGATTACAGGCACACGCCACCATACTTGGCTAATATTTTTGTACTTTTTGTAGAGACAGGGTTTCACGATGTTGCCCAGGCTGGTCTCAAACTCTTGGGCTCAAGCAATCCACCTGCTTCAACTTCCCAAAGTGCTAGGATTACAGGTGTGAGCCACCCTGTCCAGCTGCATATAAATATCTTGAGGTAAAGATCCTCCCAAAGACATCTAGAAGTATAGGTTTAAGAATGTCTGCTCTATCCGGTGTTAAGGAAAAAAAAATCAAAATCACAATAATAAAAGAAAAAAAGACTAAATAAAAAAATAATGTCTGCTCTAGAGGACAAATGAATAGAAAAAAAAGCTAGTAAAGATTGAGTTCAAGGAAAGCGACAACAAAACAGTATAAGAGACATTTCCTTTGGCAACATGTCATTAAGAATAAAAGCACAAGTTTCCAAACTTTTACACCAAATATTTCATTTACCTAGTTATATATTCTCTGCTTTCAAAAACAAAAACACTCAAGTTCTTATCAGTTACCTCTGCACATAACAAAAGAATATTTGTAAAGCCATCAACACAGAGTATCTCTGAATACCTACTTGTGTTCTCCTTTTCAGTTTGACTTTTCTTTGGAATTCGATATACCTCCTGCAAAAAATAAACCAGAGGGAGGGTTATTAGTGAGGGTGGAAATGGTGATTGCTTTGAAACTGATTGTTTTCATATGACAATAAAGAAATGGAAAGGAACAAGCTGGTACTTATTCTCTAAAATTTGACTTATATCTGGGCTTTAAATAAGAATATATCCTGGCCCCTTAAAAACAAGTAAAAAATATACAGCAGAAATATATATATTTACATCTATCAGGCTTGTACGATCTCACTAGCAAAGTAGCATACTAAATGACTGGGCAAGGATACGCTTCCTGAGGATCTCTTTTTTTTTTTTTTTTGAGACAAGGTCTTGCTCTGTCATCCAGGCTGAAGGGCAGTGGCATGATCTTGGCTCACTGCAACCTCTGCCTCCCAGGCACAAGCAATCCTTCCACCTCAGCCTCCCAAGTAGCTGGGACCACAGGTGGATGCCACCATGCCCCCGCTAATTTTTTCTGTTTTTGTAAAGATGGGGTTTTATCACATTGCCCAGGCTGGTCTCAAACTCCTGGGCTCAAGGAATCTACTCAGCCTCCCAAAGTGCTGGGATTACAGGCGTGAGCCACCATGCCTGACCAAGTATTCATAATTCTAATGTGCACTTGCCATCTCTACTTGGAGAAAGAAAAGGTTAATAACTACCCAGTTATATAAAAACACTTCAGAAAAATTATATGTGTAAAGACGATTCCTACTATTCAGTGTATTTTTCTATAAATGCAAAACCAACATGACTAATGGCCAATGTAGTATCTACTTTCACCTTGTGATTGTTATAAAAAATATAAAGGATAAGCATTAGATCACTGCTCCTCTTGATTACTGTACCAAAATTGATCCTGAGAAATGTGAACTGTTTTCAAGGCTTTTAAGTACCTTTTCTTGTGTTATCTAAGGCCTAGAACCTATTTTGTTCTTTAACAGCTCCTCACTATTCCACAGTCCATCGAGTAACTACTGGGCACAATACTTTCTTATCCAGTCATCTTAAGTGGGCCAGTAACAAGCCTACACACTCTCAATGGTACATAACGTGATATCCTCCCTTCAGAGGAATCTCATAATATTAACCACACCTGAGTGGCCTCCTCTCCACAATTGTTGCTTCTAACAATATTTGTGAAAACTAATAAGCCACATGTTACACAACTGAGGAAAGGTCATGATGTAATATTCAGTTGCCATTAAAAATGATCAATATGGACTGCACAGATCCAGGGAAATCTATATAAATGAAAAATCTTTTTAAACCTCCAATACTATATGCATGCTGACAAATTATCTAATAAAGATGATTATAATTAATTGTGCACTTATACTGTGTGCCAGATACAGTGCTGAACATTTCAAATACACTATCTTTTTTTTTTTTGAGACGGAGTCTTGCTGTGTCGTCCAGGATGGAGTAGAGTGGCACAATCTCAGCTTACTGCAACCTCTGCCTCCTGGGTTCAAGCAATTCTCCTGCCTTAGCCTCCTGAGTAGCAGGGATTACAGGCACACACCACCATGTCCAGCTAATTTTTGTATTTTTAGTACAGACAGGGTTTCACCATGTTAGCCAGGCTGGTCTCGAACTCCTGACCTCATGATCTTCCCACTTTGGCCTCCCAGAGTGCTGGGATTACAGGTGTAAGCTTCTGCACCCGGCCTTTTTATTTTGTTTTTTGAACCGGGGTCTCTGTCGCCCAGGCTGGAGTGCAGTGGTGCGATCTCAGCTCATTGCAACCTCCACCTCCCAGGTTCAAGCGATTCTCCTTAGCCTCCCCAGTAACCGGGATTACAGGCACGTGTCACCATGCCTGGCTGATTTTTGTATTTTTAGTAGAGATGGGGTTTCATCATGTTGGCCAGACTGGTCTCGAACTCCTGACCTCATGATCTGCCCACCTTGGCCTCCCAAAGTTCTGGGATTACAGATGTGAGTCACCACACCCGGCCCTTCAAATACATTATCTTATTTGAGCTTCAAAACAACCCTATGAGGTAAGTACTATTACCTCAATTTTCCAAAAAGAAAACTTACTTAAAAAGCTTAGCAACCTACCCAAGGTTATGATGCTACCAGACAGTCTAACTCGAGAGCACTTTTATCTTCTGTACTAGATGACACAGGACATGCCTAACAACACTATTTTGAGGAGTACCATTTTGAGATTTATGCACAAATGCAGGTGACATCCTCCATCCCCTTAAACTTCTCCTTCCTATGTAGAAGAACTTTCATTAGAGCTGTGATTCTCTACCCTGGTTGTACAATTAAACCACCCAAGAAACGTTCATGAAAATACCACCCCAGACAAAGTGAATCTAAATCTCTGGATGTGGGTACCAGACATGCATATTTTTTAGAAGCTCCTCAGATGATTCTGATGCACAGAGAAGGTTGAGAACTACTGAACTACTGGCTATTCTTATCCTCACTCACCCCTCCCCACAAGAGACAATCTGGGAGAAAAAACTAGGTAGGCCCGCCCTCAGCTAAGAGACATCTGGGCTCTCTTTTCTCTTGATCTGCTTTTGCCTCTAGAGAGGGGATACATTCCCATCTGCTACTATGAGGGACATCTGAAGTTACTGAGTTGTCAACTTCTAGCTGTGGGTAATACTGAATCAGGAACAAAGACAGGAAGGAGCAAGCCGGCACTCTTAGTTCTGTGTGTCTTACTCCTCTATCTGCCCCTCAGAGGGGTTACTAGACAGGAAAAAGTAAGAACGCCACTTATTACCACCTACACTATAAGGGAAAAAAGGTATTCTGCTAATTTTAAGAAGCTTGGAAATGACATTTGCATTAGGTACTCTGTAAACCTAGGCACTCCAAAAGACAGCAGGTTCATTCACAAAAGGTACTTAGAACTGATGTATTGAGGGTCCAACTAAGAATAACACAATTTTGACCTAGTTTCTTTTGCATAATATCTTGGCATTATAAGCATTCATTACAAACATTTAAAGTAATTTATTACATAGGCCTCAAGTTGGGGACCCACTCTGTAGTGGCAGTTAATGTACCACCAGAAACGCTTCTCAAAGATAAATTCTTAGTTACGTTCAAAAGTTTAGATCAACTACTAAGTTGAAAATGTATTTTGATGTTCACAAAATAATGATTACTAGTGACTAATGACCAGGAGCTACTATTTACTGTGTGCCTAACCATATGAGAAACAATTTCTATCAATATGTACCCAAGCACTTGGAGCTGCTAACTTGATCCTCTCTCTTTATATAGTCAAGGCTACATACAAAATTTAAGCTTGCAACTCAGATTACCTACTCTCTCCTCCTTATTTTATATATTAAGAGAGTGGGGTCCTGAAAATACAACTGAAGTTTTCCAAAGCCCCACAACATTGAAAGCTGAGAAAGAAGCAGCCACATGAGGATAACTTTGACATTTCTTAAGATCATTCTGTCTTGTGAATAACAGTATTAGTCTCAGTGATACTTGAGTTTGTCTGGAATAATGTCACATCTATAGGCCACAGAGTCTGTTACAGAAAATGTTTAAATTGGCTTCATTCATGTTAACCCTTAATGTAAAATCACCTTACTTTGTTAAATATTCCACTCAAGAGACTGGCATACTATAAGAGAACATTTCAAAATGATAATTATATGATCTGCCAAACAAGGGAGAATAGAATAAGGACATTTTTCAGATCTATAAGGTCTCAAAATCTTATTTACTGGAAGAGAATACTGAAGACAATGACTGTGGATGTTCTAAGATTTAATATTGTGTGTGTATTTGTGTGTATAGAGATAGGGTCTTGCTGTGTTTCCCAGGCGGGTCTCAAACTCCTGGCCTCAAGTGATCCTCCTGTCTTAGCCTCCCAAAGTGCTGGAAGCCATCATGTCCAGTGCAGTGGTGTGATCATAGCTCACTGCACCCTCAAACTCCCATGCTCAAGGGATGCTTCGATCTCAGCTTCCCAAGTAGCTGGCCTACAGGTGCGTGCCACTATGCCTGGCAGGTTTGATATTCTGTAAGTTAGGTTCTAGGACTGATGTTGCCCTCAGACAGACCTAAAAGAATCTGCTTCCACACTCCATCTGATATTTTTTACATATTGTCCTCTTATTTCTTTAGCGTCTAGGTGCAAATCTCAACTAACACACACAATTCATACACACTCAAGCTATAATTATTATGGGCCCATACTGTCTTATTCTTTGCTGTATCTCTAGCACCACGAACAGTGTCTGGCACATAATCAACACTCAATTCCTTTCTGAATGGACCAACAAGTGAAATTCTACTTCTAATTTATAGAAATCACCTACACAGTGCTACATAAATTCAAAATACTGCATATACCCTATGCTTTTTATCACTATACCATCAATCGCTTTTATCCTTGGAATTTAAAGGCCTCACCTACAGCCCAAAACATTTTGTGTTTCCAGGGTCAGAGTGATATACGTCTGAAATTCAGGAAACAGGCTAAAGCAAAAGATCACAATTTGGGGATATTTAAGAAACAATAACATATAGTGATACTACTAGAGATTGCCCAGACACAAAACATACAAGAAAAAAATAAGCAAATAAAAGTAAAAGGTAGAAAGTCTTTAACTTGAAATAGTATGTTCCATATAGTATGTTTTCTATTAATAAACACTTGAACAAGTTACCTACTACTACCAGGTCACATGGCTTACTTTACAACGTTTTCTTACGACAGGCTCAAAAAGTACTCATTGGAAGCAATGCAGCACTTCATTAATACATCCCAAATAAACTCTAAAAATATACTGTAGAAACAGGATTAAAACAAAATTATTAAATAATTTATAAGAAATCTTTTTCTGACAAGAAAAAAGTTACCACTGGTTTAGACTGTTCCTGAGCTAAACAACACTTATAAGAACAAAATAATTGACAGGGCGCAGTGGCCCACGCCTGTAATCCCAGCACTTTGGGAGGCCAAGGCGGGCAGATCACGAGGTCAGGAGATCGAGACCATCCTGGCTAACACGGTGAAACCCTGTCTCTACCAAAAATACAAAAAATTAGACAGGCGTGGTGGCGGGCGCCTGTAGTCCCAGCTACTCAGGAGGCTGAGGCAGGAGAATGGCGTGAATCCGGGAGGCAGAGCTTGCAGTGAGCTGAGATCATGCCACTGCACTTCAGCCTGGGTGACGCAGCGAGACTCCATCTCAAAAAAAAGAACAAAATAATTTACAAGAGTAAGATTTCCACCTTTTGTTATATAGAGATCAGATTATCTGTTCTATAACAACAGATTTATTTTTGAAAACTAAGACTAGATTTAGTTATTCCCTGTTAACAAGTACAGATCAAATCTCGTATAAGCCAACAAAACCTTTTTTCCTAAATGTTTTCCTAAATGACAGCAGTACTGAGAAAGAGAAAAGAAGACTGCGAGCAAGGCTGGGTGCAGTGGCTCACACCTGTGATCCCAACACTTTGGGAGGCCAAGGCAGGTGGATCGCTTGAGCCCAGGAGCCCGGGCAATATAGCAAGACCTCGTCTCTAGAAAAATGAAAAAATTTAGGACCGGGCACAGTGGCTCAAGCCTGTAATCCCAGCACTTTGGGAGGCTGAGGCAGGCGGACCGTGAGGTCAGGAGATTCAGACCAGACCATCCTGGCTAACACGGCGAAACCCTGTCTCTACTAAAAAATACAAGAAATTAGCTGTGCACGGTGGCAGGCATCTGTAGTCTCAGCTACTCGGGAGGGTGAGGCAGGAGAATGGTATGACCCTGGGAGGCAGAGCTTGCAGTGAGCCGAGATCTTGCCACTGCACTCCAGCCTGGGTGACACAGCGAGACTCCGTCTCAAAAAAAAAAAAAAAGAAAGAAAGAAAGAAAGAAAGAAAAAAAAGAAAAATGAAAAAATTAGCTGGGCATGGCAGCCCATGGCTATAGTCCCAGCCACTCAGGAGGCTGAGGCAGGTGGAGCTCTTGTGCCCCGGAGTTTGAGGTTCCAGTGAGCTAAGATAGCACCACTGCACTCTAGCCTGGGTAACAGAGTGACATTCCACCTCAAAAAAAAAAAAAAAAAAAAAATACTGTGAGCAAACTGCCACTTTCATAGCTAAAAGAACAGACAAAATGCAGCAGGAATGGATAAAAAGAAAATAGAAAAGCAAAACTATGGAGCCTACAAGTTCAGGTGCCAACTTCAGGTAAAAGGCATTCTAGGAAAGAAGAAAATATTTTACAAAATTAAGCAGATAAATTTTCCAGAATTAAAGAAATATGAAATACTACTGAGCAATAAGGCTACGAGGGCCAAAGGGAAAACAGAAGGATTATGACCTAGCAAGTCTGCACCTGAGTAGAGGGGAAGCTCAAGTAGGTCAAAGAGATTTGATTAGAAGATACTATACATGTCTGGAGGGTTACATAAAAATCACATACATGGGTGGGAAAGAGGAAGAAAGAGTGAGAGGGCGAAGAGGAAAAGGGGAATGAAATAATTTTGTTTATGCTTTTAAACCCCTGAAGAAACACTCTAACTTCGAATAGTAGGGCTCCGAAGAAATGAAAGGTAACCAGATCTGTGCAGTTTTCAGCCACTAATAAAAATGGGTGAAGAATACGAACAAAGTTCTTAAAGTAGCAAATACAAACAGAAAGATGTTCAATACCTAATACATATGAGAAAAATTAAATCAAAACTGCAATATTCCATTTTTGCCTATCAGTCTGACCAAGATAAAACTTGACAGTACTTGTGCTGGCCAGGGGTGGTGAAATTCTCGTTCTTACATATATACACTGCCAAGGAGAGTTGAACTGATACAATTAACTATGAAGAGCAATTCGGCAATGCTTATCAAAATTACAACACAGACTGTAGCTCAACAATACTAATTTTTAGTAACTTAGCCAACATGCATATTCCTACGTGTGAATGTGTGAAATGACTTAGGTGAAAATTACTTGCTGCTAAGGCAAAGAAAGCAATCAACCTAAATGGCTATAATAAGAGAATGATTAAATAAATTATGACATATCTACACAGTAAAATAATATGCAGTTCTGAAAAATAAATTCTTTATAAATCGATATCAAGTAATCTTCACATTATATTTAAAAGGAGCTGAATAATGCTGCCAGTTTTATTTTAAAAAATAAAATATATGCATAATATGCATAAATTATCTCTGGAAAGCTACACAAGAACTGCTTGATTGCCTCAAGGAAATCAGATGGAAGCCAAGGGTAGGGAGGAAACATTTCACTGTATGTCTTTCATATTTTGCCTCATGTGCAGAAATAGCATGTTTTTAAAACTAAAAAAGAAGAAGAAAAGATAAAATGCTTCTGAAAAAGTCCTGGGCATAGTACCAAAGACTCTTGTGCATTATGGGTGTATGCTTGGTGAAGACCATAGCTACTCACAAGGCAACTTCTAAATATTGTTCTTCAGTAAGTGCCATACCTAGAAAGTCCTCCTAGTTCACTGTCTCTATTTAAACTTGGTCCCCCAACCACCTTCTTTTCTAGCCTTACCCACCCTTCACTACCAAGCTAAGAGTAGGAGCCCTCCTGATACCCAAATCATCTAGAAACACTTTTTGAACCACAGTTCATTTCTTTCTCAACCCAAATACATACATGCCCCTGTTAGAGAAACTGCTCATATTTATGGACCCTCACCCCAGAAATGCTATAGTCTTACATGTAATTTTAGAGGTTCTAGACATCTCCTGAAGTTCAATTATGGATCACAGATTAAAAATCTCTGCAATAGGCCGGGAACGGTGGCTCACGCCTGTAATCCCAACACTTTGGGAGGCTGAGGCAGGTGGATCACGAGGTCAGGAGATTGAGACCATCCTGGCTAACACGGTGAAATCACGTCTCTACTAAAAATACAAAAATTAGCTGGGCATGGTGGCAGGTGCCTGTAGTTCCAGCTACTCAAGAGGCTGTGGCAGGAGAATGGCGTGAACCCGGGAGGCAGAGCTTGCAGTGAGCTGAGATTGCGCCACTGCACTCCAGCCTGGTGACAGAGCGAGACTCCAGCTCTTAAAAAAAAAAAAAAAAAAAAAAAAAAAAAAAAAATCTCTGCAGTATTAAAGGAAAAAAGATACTTGAACAAAACACTAAAATGGTTTCTATGATGTTAGAATGAATTCAGACTTATTATAGTTTCTAAATCAGAAGCAGATTAAGAATGATCTAAAAAGGCCGGGCGCAGTGGCTCACGCCCATAATCCCAGCACTTTGGGAAGCCGAGGTGGGCGGATCACCTGAGGTCGGGAGTTCGAGACCAGCCTAACCAACATGGAGAAACCCCGTCTCTACTAAAAACACACAAAAAAATTAGCTGGGCGTGGTGGTGCATGCCTGTAATTCCAGCTACTCCGGAGGCTGAGGCAGGAGAATCGCTTGAACCCGGGAGGCAGAGGTTGCAGTGAGCCGAGATCGTGCCATTGCACTCCAGCCTGGGCAACAAAAGCGAAACTCCATCTAAAAAAAAAAAAAAAAAGAAGAATCTAAAAAGTATTTGCCAAAGAAACACAACTGCATGAACTGCCTAGAAAAGACAGAGAAATAGTTATTTTTTGGACCAGAAAAGTGAGTGGAAGAATACAGTATTTAAATCAGAAGACATGAGTCAACTGTCAGCTGAAAGCTAAGTTACAACCTCATGAGTCTGTTTGATTCCATTTTACAGCTGATAAAAACACCACCACTTAACTTCACAGGGTTGAAAAGATTACAATGTGGTAATGAAAATATTTTCTGACCATCTATCAAACAAAAAATATGTTCTAGGGATTTGAGAAGCAGTATGAAAGAAAGTATGAAGGTACCACAGAAAAAGATTGACTTTCTTCATATTTTCATTCACATATTTATGAAATGTCAAACTACATTACCAAGCTCTTCACAGGACACTGGGAAGACCCAAGTGACCAAGACATAAGCAGTCTCTTCCTTCACTCAATGTACCACTATAAAATGTTATCTGCCTTTGATTGGAAAAGATGTTGTGAGAGCCTATACAAAGGGCAAAACAAACACTCTATCTTGGAGAAACAGGAAAGACTTTCGGGGGCGGGGGGGGAAAGGAAGAAATTTAAATGAGAAGAGACATCCAAAACAAAAGAGTTTTCAGGAAAGAGTGTATGTGTGTGAGTAGTAGCAGCAGAGGTCTACTGCCTGTCTAGAATGGCTTGAGAGGAGACTGCAGAAATAAACGGAAACCAGACTATGCAAGGCATGCGAGCCACGTTAAGAAAAATGAACTTAATTTTAACAGTGTAATAGTGAGCCATTTAAAAATTTTAAATAGGAAACTGAGATGAAGGATTTATATTTCAGAAAGATTGCTCTAGCTACTGAATGTAGCACAGATTATAGGGGGCACATAGTAGTCACTCACTACTACTAAGAATTTATAATAACCATTACTCCCAAGATGCCATAATAAAAGTAACTCTTGCTACAAAGATTAAAAAATTGTTCATGCCTTTGAAGGAAGCAATTCCATGGTCTAGTGAGGGGAAACAAGCATCTACACAAGAAGTTTTAGTAATCGGTTAAGATTATTACAGTTGTATAGAAGTACAGAAAAGGACAAAGCATGAACTGCAACTCATTCAAAAAAAAAAAAAAAAAATTCCAAGCAAGGAGAATAGTATGTTCAAGGACATGAAGAGGTGAATATGTATGAGAAGACTGATGTGCCTCATGCACTGAGTGTGTAAAGAGAAACTGCCTGCTAGGCAAGAAGTTTAGACAGACATGGAATTACTTTCTCTATCATACACTAAAGGCTTTGTTCTTAGAGTAATGGAGTCTCTGAGATGTTACTAGAGATTCCTGTTAATCACATTTGTGTTTTTAAAATACTGTAGCATAATGAAGGATAACATGAAAGGGGAAAAGAATGAGAGCAAGAAGGATAAATGTTGTAAAAGTGTAAGTAAGAAATGGCAGGAGCCTGAATTAAAAGTGGCCAAGAAGGGATGTTGTGCCTCATTTATTTTTCAGAGACAGAATCTCGCTGTGTCACCCAGGCTGGAGCGAAATGGTGCGATCTCAGCTCACTGCAACCTCTACCTCCTGGGTTCAAGCAATTCCCCCTCCTCAGCCTCTTGAGTAGCTGGGATTACAGGCACTGCCATCATGCCCGGCTAACTTTAGTATTTTTGTAGAGACAGGGTTTCACCATGTTGGCCAGGCTGGTCTTGAACTGTTGACCTCAGGTGATCCACCTGCCTCGGCCTCCCAAAGTGCTGGGATTACAAGTATGAGCCACCACGCCCGGCCTGCTGTGCCCTATTTAACATGTAGAACAAAATAAATCTCAGGTGCCCCAAGAAATACACAACTTTTTAAGGGATAGGCAAAAGAAGAATGAACAACTGAGAGTTACAGAAGGAATCTCAAAAGATTCAATGGAGGGTATGGTGTCAGATTAACAGATGGAAACAAATGATAGATAATAGAGTGGTGAAGTACACTGTGTGTACATACATGTTAATTGATACACACACACACATATATTTTATACAATCTGCTGACAGGTCCTAGAAACAATGTCCCAGTATCGACAACTTCATCTAGAATCCAGATACTGGTTTCAAAAACATTTCCCAACACAAGGAACAAGAGATTCTTGAAGAAATGACCAATTCCAGGGCTGGGGAAGGGACAGTACAAGATGAGCCTGGAACAGCATATTGTAGCAAAAAGGTAAAAGAAAATAATGGAGATATGTCAAAATGACACAAAAGCCAACATGAAAGGGCTTCTACTGGCCAAATATGGGACAATGAAGGCATCAAGTAAATAATGAAGTTAATGGATCATAATCTATTGGGTAAAATAAGAATCTACGAGTAAAATAGCATAAATCAATGAATGAACAAATAGGAGAACAAGTAAACTTCTTGCTTACAAAAGAATGTCCAATAAACAAAGTAAAAGGAATAATGAATTAGAAAATCACCATTTGGCAACCACCACAGTAAGTAATTCAAGCAAATCACTGGATGCTAAATCTAATGGATACACTTTATGAAAAATAGGATATTTACATATTTCCAAAGTTGCTCATATGTGATGCTTTTTAATTATAAAGAGAAAAATCGTAACTTTACACTGGAAAAGTCTGGCAGACTACGGCTTAATCGAGTGATAAAAGTTGACAATGCTAGTAATGGGACAATTCAGTACCATGAGAAGAACACTACTGTAATATTCCTGACCAAAAAAATGTATACCTGAATCCAACAAAGGAAAGTTTCAGACAAACCCAACTGAGGGATATTCTACAAAAATTCAAAAATACTTTAAAATGTGAACTTTATAAAAAATAAAGGCAGACTGAAGAACTATTTCAGAGTAAAGGATACTAAGGAGACATACAACTCAATGTAATGCTTGCTCCCATATTAGATTCTCAGCCTTTTTTTTTTTTTTTTTTTTTCTATAAAGGCCATTATGTGAACAACTGGCAAAATCTGAAAGAGGTCTGTTGATTAGATCATAGCATTTTATCACTGTAATTTGCTGATTTTGGTAAGTACACTAAAGTTACACAGAAGAATATCCTTGGTTTTAGGAAATACACAATATCCAGGGGCATCGTATCTATAACTTAGTAACTTTGTTGTTGTTGTTGTTTTTTAGACAAAATCTCACTCTGTCATCCAGGCTGGAATGCAGTGACACCATCATGGATCACTGCAGCCTCAACCTCCTGGGCTCAAGCAATCCTCCCACATCAGCCTCCCAAGTGGCTGGGACTACAGGCGTGTGCCACCATGCCTGGCTAATTTTTTAGTTTTTGTAGAGACGGGGTTTTGCTTTGTTGCCCAGGATGGTCTTGAACTCCTGGGCTCAAATGATCTGCCCACCTCTGCTGTAACTTACTTTTTTAAAGTTCAGAAACAGAAAACGATAAAAAAAAAAAAAATAAGGTAAAATGTTAACACTGGGGAATCTCAGTGAAAAGTTTAGAGGAATTTTTCACTGAATTTTCTCTAGACTTGTCACTAGAATGTGTGTAACATGTAGAATATGTACAGAATATTATTCTTGCAGTTTTTCATTAAGCCTGAAATTATATCATAATTAAAAGTTTAAAATATTAGGAAGGAAAATGTATGTGTTTTCATTATGGTTATGGTTACTATAAGACTTAAATTATACTGCCTACATCTATACTAAAACAGTCTCAAGTTTCTGACTTGGTCACAGTCCTAAGGGAATAACAATATTCCTTAATGATCACTTCTAGCTTGGAAATTCTATAATGTATACACCCTCCCACCTCTCAAGATAGTTGTACATCCAAATCACTTCCTGAACAGCGTCAAGACTTTTTAAAAAAAACTAACTTCATGGGCAGCAATAGAAACATGATCATTACGTCTTTAGGGAAACAGAATTAAGAGCTCACCCAAAAGAGTAAAGTGAAAATGACTTCATTCAAAACCAGAATGTTTAGAGCAGCCAGATTCTGCACTTTATCTTTTAGATCAGATGTTGGCAAACTTTTTCTGTAAAGGACAAGACAGTAAATATTTTAGGCTTTGTGGGCCATCCAGTCTTTGTCACAACTACTCAACTCTACCACTGTAGTACAAAAGCAGCCACAGATGACAATATATAAACGAATGAACGTGGCTGTGTTTTCAAAGAAAATTTTATTTATAAAAACAGACAGTGGGGCAGATTTGGCCAACCCTTGATTTAGATGAAAGTATTTGGTTAAAAAATGGACCAATAAATTTTAGACCATTTTTGCCTTTTACCAAACGAGACATTTATTTAAAAATTTCAACGTTGCTGTAGCTAAAACAGCATTCTTTAGGGGCAATTCTAATTTTGTTAAAGGATAAGTAATATTAATCCTTATGGATACAGAATAATCTTACTCTAGTAAGAATTCGAAAATTACCACAGAAATCCAGGACACATAATTTCATTTTCAAATGTTGCACAGCAGATTTCACATACAATATTAGTGAGGGAGTGAAATTCCAAGCAGTGACTCAAAACTTCTCAGTTTAGGCAACTCTGCTTTATTTTAACTTTTCATAGAGAGTTTTAATACGTAGCTTTCTAGGGAAATACTTGATTTGCTGAATTAAAGATAATGTCTTGAGATAAAGATGGAATAAGAGAAGAATAAGAGTAGTCATTAGGAAGAGTTCAACTTATCACATGTAGGTAATTTTGTCCCTAAATCATCTAAATCCAGATGCAAATGGAAATACCCAGACTTCATTCTAAGGAGAGATGCACATCCTATAATCTAAGTGTTTATAAGAGAGGCTCTGGAATCACTAACCATTACAATCTCTCAGTGTTTAATGGCAAATGAAATTGCCACGTTCACAGGAACCTTACCTCCTCTTCTTATGATCCAAATGAATGAAGATATTCCAGTCAAGTTATACTTAGTCGCCACTGGTAACCAGCTGTTTTGCCCTATGAAGTCTAGGGTGTATTTTCAGCATGAGGGGTGATATGCAACAATTTCTTTTGCAAACAGAAATATATGCACATATCCCTGCTGAAAATGTAGCCTAGTAAATTTTCACATGAAAACGAATACATGCTCACAAGTGGCAAAGTGCTAGGTGATGTTTCTGGTTGAGGTCTACTTTAGGAGTCAAAATGTGTAAGCCTTGTGGAGTCAAGGCAGTGGTCCTGTGTATATAGGTATAGAAAAAGTAGCTCACTTAATCCTTTCTCGCCAGGAGTAGGGATTTTCCCGGAACGACATCCATTGTCGGCAATGGACGCACCAAAATAACGCCGGCGCCAGTGAGTTAACCACCTCTGTCCTCTTTTCACCTATTATATTTTTCATGCATCATCCAACTTCCCAACCATCTTCCTGTTTCTTCACAGAATGCACGCTAGGTTCTCGTTTTTCTTCAGCACGAAGTTGGAAATGGAGTTGAGAAAAGGAGACACATGGTCAGCTGGTGATGTTAACAAGCTCCTTGCTGCCCTGAGAAGCTAGATGGAAATGGTTCAAGTTACAAGGGGGATCATCATCAGATCTGGGAGGACAAAGAGTAATTCATGAAGCTTCATTCCCTTCCCTCCCACCCTCTTTCATTTACTGATGATTCCTATAGTCTGCCATCACAGCAAAACCAAGATTAAGGAATCTGAAGCAATCCCTTTCTGTTCTTCACTCCATCCAGTGTGTAGAAAAGCCAAGCGGAACACATGTCCACCATGTTATGGTGGCCCTCAATGTTATGGGAGACCCGAAATGGCCATAACCATATAACCACAATCTTAGACCAATGCTTTTTAGTATGATCTTGGAATTAAAGATCAGCAACTAACAGTGTTTGACAATAGGTACCTAATAAAGGTTGGTTGAATAAGACATTTTCTTTTCAGCCAATGTGTCTACTCGAACACATAGGTGGAAGTCAGACAGAAGTAGTTAACTCTTTCAATGCCGGGATCGTATGGATATATAGTAATCACATCAAGTCAATGTGTTTCTCTAAAACATGTTCAAATTATGGATTCCTGATTTCAGACTTCTGGTTAAATGCTACCTATGTTTGTCTGGTTTTTTTTTTAAGAACCACCATAATCAGAGTTTTGAAATCAGAGCCATAGTAAATGTTAATTAGAATGATGGATGAATTAAGAACCCCAGCACCAATGTGTAACAAAACATCACAGTTCACAGTCAAGTAAAAACATTTCTCAGTAATACAATTCTAGATGGGTAATGATTCCAGAGCAAACTAAAGTTTGAAGAAGAGAGGAGAATTTTACTTAATGGCTCCCTTGACACTAAGAATCAGGAAAAATCCAAAGTATGAAGGATAAGAAGGATATATTTTAAGTACAAATAAGGTTTTAAACCTCAAATCAAGAGGATCATCAAGCTACATAATATTATAAAATTGCTTTGATGTTTCAGATAGGAGTGGGGAAGATAAGAAGAAGGGGAAGAAATAATTTTGTAGGACTCAAATGTGCGACCAGAGTGTGAGTTTAAATTACCATGGTTACATCTAATTGGGTTAAGTATATCCTAGAGAGTAATTCATACCATCACAATTACAGAAACCCACTATCATACAAAGAAACAAGAATATTTACTTTTTCCAGATTTTAAGACAGCTTTATAATGATTACATCTTAGCAGTTTTAAAAAATAACGTCAACCAGAGACTTCTCCGGCAAAAGTAAACTACTGGTCTACAACCCTACTTATTCTCCTTCCATAAAACTACAGCTGTAAAGGCCTTTTCTGTGTCCATTTGTGTACTTGTCTTCATCTCCACCTTCTTAATTGAGCTTCTTTACAGGCTCCACTGGCAACCTCCAAACACAAGAGGGACTCCTTTTAGGGACTCCTGTACTGTCACAAAGCAGGCCTTAAATAAAAATCTATCAAACGACTATCCCAGCACTTCTTTCAATTAACTGCAATTCTGATTCCTGCAGTTCACATACTGACTTCGTAAATAAATTTACTACGAACCCTTCCTTTTATATTTAGAGAAAGGCCTGATTTCCTAAGACATAATAAGGCTGACTTTATACTGAATTGTAAGTGATGAAAGTAACATGAGTAAGAGCTCAAATGGGTAAACAAGAGCTGAAACCACAACATACTTAAAGAAGGGTCTCAACACAGCAAATGAGGAAGCATAGTATACAACCAACAACTACTCATTTTGCTCAGTGTTTAAGGCCAGTTTCATTGGGTCAAATCACAGGATCTAATGGAGTGAGCTTTGTCATCATAATTAGGGGCAGGGAGGATTCAGGTGTTCATCTTGCTGCAAAGAGTCAGGATTGCTGGTTTATTTGGTTGCTTCATCTCTGGCAGAAGAAAGGAGGAACAGAAAAATAGAAGCTAGTTAAGTAACCTGTTCCCACAGGGTCCTCAAGACGTGGATCCCAAGTCCAGATCACTTACAAATGAAATGTACCACACCTCTCCTAGGTTTATCCTGTTATTCATTCTTGTGTTTATCCAAGACTCAGTCTGGGTTTTCTGCAAAGCAAACCCTGCACATCTTGCTACATTCTTCAACAAGAGATTATGTACGTAATAGGCATAAGAGTTCCAGATCTATTTTTCCTCTTTTGTCCAAAGAAATAGGCATTTAAAAGCAGGCCCATTTCAGAAACAATAATAGAAGTGAATACCAACTAGTTCCATAAAGTTGTTTTTCTAAAATAAAAATTTACATTCAATCATTTTTAATAAGCTGCTAAATTACCTTAGTTTTCCAATTAATTTTTAATTTTCCATTAATACAACTGATTTCCAATAAATTTAAACACTAATTTTTTCTCATTACAAACAGAATCCTAAGTTTGCTACTCAAAGGATTTTTGTTTTTAATGTGAAGAGCACTTAAATGACTGAACTCACTATTGTGATATACTTTTCTAAGTGAGAGAAAAGAAGACATTTGTATATTAGTTTGGCTAATATGACTCTTGCCATGGTTTAGAGGATGTTTGAGACACTTATAAATAAATCAGTAAGAGAGACAGTATTCCATTTTTCAGAAATATGCATGGCTAAAAAAAGTCGTTAATTTTGCTTAGGTTTGTAGAACTCTAAACCTGAGTAATTCAAGTTGAAATGAACAAAAGATGCTTCCTTACCTTTAGGTCTTTCCAACTGTCCAGGAGTTTGGTGGCCAAATCACTTATATCCACTGTTTTATCTGGCTGTTCTTGGCTCCTTTCACTCTCCACATCAGACACACCCTCCTCTTCATCTTGGGATGGTGTTTCTTCATTAATAGGTTCTTCTAGTTTTGTGCCATTGCTCTCTTTGGGCTCTATTTCAGCGTCAGCTTCCGGTTCAGATGTAGGTAGCTTACTAGCTTCTACATTGGTTTCACTATCAACTTTGCATTCAGGCAGCTGTTGCGGGAGTAGCTGTTGTGACTGCAATTCTTCCTCTTCCTCTACAGGGACATTTTCTAATTGATCAAGATCCTCTTTGCCATCCTTGCCTTCTAGCTCACTGGTTGCATCAGAGATTGCACTGTCCATGCTATTTTCGCTTATAATTTTCAGTCTGCGAAACATTAGTTTCTTGGGAGTGTCTGTGTCAGCCTCTGTGCTCAGCTTGGTGGAAGGATCAGGTGTGTTGAGTGGTGTGTGAGCACGCGATGTATTCTCACTAGAATACCCATCTCCTTCACTCAACGGAGGGACAGCAGTCTTAGTCTGAGACCAGCGTTGAATAATTGGAAGTACTTTGCTTTCCTCCAACATATTTTTAGTAGGAATGGGCAAGTGTTCCAAAGTCTTTATAATCTGATTAAATATAAAAAAAAATTACATCACTTTGTACAGTTGACTTTTTTTTTTTTTTGAGACAGAGTCTCACTCTATCACCGAGGCTGGAACGCAATGGCATGATCTCGGCTCACTGCAACCTCTGCCTCCTGGGTTCAAGCAATTCTCCTGTCTCAGCCTCCCAAGTAGCTGGAAGTACAGGCGCTCGCTGCCACACCTGGCTAATCTTTTGTATTTTTAGTAGAGATGGGGTTTCACCATGTTGGCCAGGCTGCTCTCAAACTCCTGACCTCAAGTGATCCACCCACCTCGGCCTCCCAAAATGCTAGGATTACCGGCATGAGCCACACCTGGCTACAGTTGACTTTGTTTTTTTTTTTGAGACAGAGTTTCGTTCTTGCTACCAGGCTGGAGTGCAATGACGTGATCTTGGTCACTGCAATCTCTGGCTCCCTGGTTCAAGTGATTCTCCTGCCTCAGCCTCCCGAGGAGCTAGGATTACAGGGATGTACCACCATGCACAGCTTTTTTTTTTTTTTTTTTTTAGTAGAGACGGGGTTTCTCCATGTTGGTCAGGCTGGTCTTGAACTCCTGACCTTAGGTGGTCCGCCTGCCTCAGCCTCCCAAAGTGCTGGGATTACAGGCGTTGAGCCACAGCGCCTGGCCTACAGTTGACTTTTTCAATCTCTGGATGGGACTCAGATTATTTCTGCAAGAGTAGTGCAGTTTTGCTACTGCTTTATTAAGACCTACATCTCTGTAAACACAAGCATATTTAAAAATCATAATATTGTTTTCCTTAAGAAAGAAAAACTTTTAATAAGACTGATCAGCAAGAATCACAACATCAAATAGGACTGATCAATATTCTCTACCAGTAGTTCCTAAACCTAGGTAGCTTTTTAAACATATACACTACTGGACCAATCCTGGGTATCTTTTCTTAAAAAGTTTACTAAGTGTCTATGATATAGACTTGGCAGCTATGTAACAACATATTTAAATGATGTCTGTCGTACACACAAAAATGCAGACATCTCTTCAGCTTTTGATAAACAGCTATCTAGCAAAGAGAGATCCTCTCCTCATTCTTAGACAACCTCCCCCATTCTGAAATCCAAGAATTTTTTCTGAAGTATTCCTCAATGTAGTTCCACAGAAACCCCAAGGCTTCCTCAATTTCCTCAAGCCAAATCTCCTGGGAGAAGGAAGGAGGCAAGAACAAGTACTTATCTGCCCATTCCTTTTTGTTTGTTTTTAAGTGTTTTATTAAATAAAAGACTTTGGGATTATATTACAAATTAGAAAGTTAGAAAATACTATTAATTTCATAGAAAGGTAAGGACATCATAACTCCACTAACAATGCTGCCAATGAACCTTTACTTAGATTTTTTAAAACACTTATTTAAAAGATTCCTCAAAATGTTCATACTCTTGTTATGTAGAATTCAGATCTTTACCAATTCTTTAGACCCCACAGTTCAAATTTTATATGACTTCCCATCTTTTTAAAACTCTTGTTTTAACAACAAACTGGATCTTTCACTTAACTATGTTGTTGTTATTATTTCTTGCTCTTGTAGTTCCCTGCTATGTAGTACCAACTTTAAAAAGATACTATAGGAAAACCATGGGACAAACTACTAACAAGGTGTATGTACGGTTAGATACGTTAAGGGAATGATACTGAGATGAAAAAATTATTTGATTATTTAATACCAATGATACAGTGCTAAATTCATAATTACTGATATTATCACATACCCACAACCTAGGCAATCAATATAATGGTTTTAAGAAACAAGCAAGCTAAATGTGAACTGACCTCTTCCTGAAGCTTCTGGTTACTTTCCCGGCCGTCACCTAGCTCTGCCATCCAGATCCACAACAAAGACAGCCCATGACGTTCCAGAAAGGACTTCAGGCAGGATTGTGAGTGTGTGTTCTTTCATGGGGGAAGGGAGACAGGATGCAGAGCATTGGGAGGCAATACCAGAATATTACAAAGAGCCCAAGGAGAGTTCATGTATACATTACACATTATAGGGTTCACTTAAATTCACAAAAAAAAACCTAGAAACTGTTTTCATTAGCCTAAATAGAACTCTACAACAAATGCTTTGAACAGATTATAATCTTCTCTGATACACAAAATACAGCCAGTCAACTGGGATTTTACTAACGTAGAAAATTATATGAATATTAATAGGTCATTTATAATGAAAATTCTGAAGAACTAAGAAAAAATTGCATCTAACTTTTTAAATAAAGCTAAAACCATAAAAATTAGTCCTTAAATAATTCTTTCTTCTCTCCCTTTCAGATGATTGTTGAAAAGCCCTCTTTTTCCTGTTAAGTTTTTTTTTTTTTAAATCATTACGGTTTTTTTAAACCGTGGCTTATAACTAAAATCCCAGCACTTTGGAAGGTGGAAGAGGGAGGGACTGGTTGAGGCCAGGAGTTCAAGACCAGCCTGGGCAAAATAGCAAGACCCTTATCTCTACAAAAACATAAATGTAAAAATTAGCTGGATGTGGTGGTGTGTGCCTGTAGTCCTAGATACTCAGGCAACTGAGGCAGGAGGATCACTTGAGCCCAGGAGTTCCAAGGCTGCAGTGAGCTATGATTGCACAACTGCATTCCAGCCTGGGCAACAAAGCAAGACCCTAAAAAAAAAAAAAAATCATTTTGTGTTATCTAACATCTTGTGGCATACTTAATAAACTGGTGTAAAAAAGGGTACCGTTAAAATTTCGTGCTTGGAGATCATGTAGTACAAATGGCTTTGGGATGCTAATAACTGGAGGGTAAAAGGCTATGGCAAGTGTGATGAATTACCACAAAAAAAAAAAAAAAAGCCACCACATTCTTTGAATATAGACAGAAAGCAAACCAGGTCTATTAATGCCATGGTCCCCAACCTTTCTGGCACCAGGAACCACTTTCATGGAAGACAATTTTTCAACAAACTGGGTGGGGGATGGATTCAGGATGAAACTGTTCCACCTCAAATCATCAGGCATTAGATTCTCATAAGGAGTGTACAACCTAGATCTCTCTCATGTGCAATTCACAATAGGGTTCACGCTCCTATGAGAATCGAATGCCGCTGCTAATCTGACAGCAGGTGGAACTCAGGCAGTAATGCTCACTCACCTCCTCCTGTGTGGCCCCATTCCTAACCAGCCCATGGCCTGGGGAATGGGGATCCCTGTACTAATAGATTAAATGATACTGAACCTTTCAGCCATTTTAAATAATATGGTACAAGCTTTAAAAGTAATACACAATTCACATATCCATTAAAAAAGTAAGATTGGCCAGCCATGGTGGCTCACGCCTGTAATCCCAGCATTCTGGGAGGCTGAGACGGGTGGATCATCTGAGGTCAGGATTTTGACACCAGCCTGGCCAACATGGTGAAACCCCATCTCTAATAAGAAAATACAAAAATCAGCTGGGCGTGGTGGCGGGTGCCTGTAATCCCAGCTACTCAGGACGCTGGGTCAGGAGAATTGCTTGCACCCAGGACACAGAAGTTACAGTGAACTGAGACTGCACCACTGCACTCCAGCCTGGATGACAGAACAAGACTCCATCTAAACAAACAAACAAATAAATAAATAAGACTAACTCTTATCAGAATTATTCCTTCTTCATTCATCTTCATTCATTCCCACCCCAAAACCAGAAATAAAAAATAAACATTAAAGTGTTCACCTGTATGAGTTCCAGACAGGTAAGTTTCTGCTCCAAAGTTTCAATTCTAACCATTAGCCGGGATAAGCTGAGCACCTGGTTTTTATCAGAAAGACCCTCACCATTTTCCATCAGAGCTTCTAGCTCTCCATCCACCTACCACAGCAAATAAAAATACCTTTTTATAAAACAGCAACAACCACCAAAAAAAAAAGAAAAAAACCAAAAAACCCAAAAAGTTGCTCAACCTTATCAATCATCAGGAAAACACAAATTAAGACCAAACTAGGAAAGTACTAGACTGGGGGAAAAAGTTAAGAAGGCTGATAATAATAAGTCTACTGTTAATGAAAGTATACAGTGGTATAATACATTTGAAATGCACTTCATTCACTCATCAAATACGTAGCAAGAACTTATTACATGAGTCAAGTGTAATTCTAGGTGGAGATTTGCAATGAGCCAAAACAGAAAAACCTGCCCTTATGGGAGACCATGAACAAATTACATTAAACCAAAAGGACTTCAGAGATCCTTTATGGTTCATAAATATAATGATTGGGTTTTCATGCTGCTGTGTGAGATATATCTCCCTCAAACTTATATAAGTTATATGTTATAATATATAATGACCTTTTTATGATGTCAGCATATGAATGACCCAGCTGATAGGGGCAGGGTGCTTCAGAAAAAAAACAAAGCATTAGCCTGAAAAATAAAATAGTTGTATCCCCATGCACAGAAATTCTACTTATCAGAATAAACTGTAGAGAAATTCTGCACATGTGTACCTGGAAACTCATAAGAATGTTCATTGAAGCAATACTTATAATAGCAAAAAATTGCCAACAACCCAAATATCTGTACAAGTTGGATAAACGGCCATGTTCACTCAATGAAATATAATACCACAGTGAAAGGAATCAAGTACAGCCAAAAGCAACAACATCCATCAATCTTAAAAATATGTCATTAAGAAAAAGCAAGTTCCAAAGAATTACATGCTATATGAATCCATTTTTATGCACCTCAAAGCTGAACTTTTTAGTGATACATATGTGAAAAACTGCTTTTAAACAGGCAAGGATGACCGGGCATGGTGGCTCACACTTGTAATCCCAGCACTTTGAAAGGCTGAGGCAGGAGGATCACTTGAGCTCAGGAGTTTAAGACCAGCCTGGGCAACACAGGCAGACTTCATCTCTACTAAAAATCAAAAAAATTAGGTGTAGTAGCATGTGTCTATAGTCTCAGCTATTCAGGAGGCTGAGGCAGAAGGATCACCTGAGCCTGGGAGATTGAGGCTATAATGAGTTATAATTTTGCCACTGCACTCCAGCCTGGGTGACACAGTGAAATCCTGTCTCAAAAAAAGGCAAGGAAGTAAGACCCAAAATGTACAACAGTGGTAACCTCTAGGTAGGGAGAAGGAAGCAGAGAAGCACTAACAAGGATTTTATAATTATGCTTTGTAACATATATATTCTTTGAGTATTTTAAATATTAAATGTAAATAATGGGGGGTGGCAATCAACCTACCAAAGGTTATTTCCAGCCCTGCATTATGGCAATTACAGGATATAAAGATGCCTTCAAAGAATTTATTATGGGGGAGATTAAATTAATTCATATGAAACCAAACAAGGAAGCATTAACTGCAAATGTTACATAGAACTAAGAGGCCTATGTAAGGGAGTAATTAGAACGAGTCACTGAAATAAGATTAGAAATAGGTAAGATAAAGACAAAAGGAAAGGGTAAGCAAAGTAGTGGGGAAAGTGTGAACAAAGGAAAATAAGAAATCATGACAGTGCATAGGTCAGCAAAGCTCAAACAGATAAGGCATGGTGACGGACTGAGAAAAACTATACCAAATAAAAGACTGAGCCAGATGCAGTGGCTCATGTCTACAATCCCAGAACTTTGAAAGGCCAAGACAGGCGGATCACCTGAGGTCAGGAGTTCAAGACCAGCCTGGCCAACATGGTGGAACCCTGTCTCTAATAAAAATACAAAAATTAGCCAGGCGTTGTGGCGGCAGCCTGTAGTACCAGCTATCCGGGAGGCTGAGGCAGGAGAATAGCTTGAACCCATGAGGTGGAGGTTGCAGTGAACCGAGATTGTGCCACTGTACTCTAGCCTGAGCGACAGAATGAGACTCCTTCTCAAAAACAAACAAACAAATAAAAGACTGGTGTTAGATTAGAAGATCTCAATGTAACATAAAATAACTTGAATTTGATAAAACTTGAACAGAATCCTGAACAAGGGAATAATATGATCAAAGTGGATTTTTTTTTTTTTTTTTTTTTTTTGAGATGGAGTTTCGTTCTGTCGCCCAGACTGGAGTGCAGTGGCGCGATCTCAGCTCACTGTAACCTCCACCTCCCAGGTTCAAGTGATTCTCCTGCCTCAGCCTCCTGAGTAGCTGGGACTACAGGCCCATGCCACCACATCCGGCTAATTTTTTGTATTTTTAGTAGAGACAGGGTTTCACCGTGCTAGCCAGGATGGTCTCGATCTCCTGATCTTGTGATCTGCCCGCCTCAGCCTCCCAAAGTGCTAGGATTACAGCCGTGAGCCACCGCGCCCAGCCCAAAGTGGAATTTGAGAATAATTTGTGTGGCAATAACAGAATAAAATTTAGATGAGCTAGAGACTAAGGAGAAGACAGGTAGCATTACAACTTAGCAGGAAATGATAAAAGTCTAGAATGAAATGATTCAGAGAAAAGCAAACTAAAAGGAAAAAATCTTAAGAAAATTTTCTATTACTTTTTTCTTTACTTAACTAGCTATTTATCCCTTAATATAATTTCAGGCAAGGCACTGAACATTTTTATTTCATATTGTACCCAAAAATTCACATTCTGGTAAAGAATAAGAATAAACGAGAAAATATAAAGTGCTGCCTGAGAGAGGTTGTAGAAACTCAAACCCATTTTTCTTTCTAAAATGTACATTTAAGGCTCATTCTTTTTCATTTCCAATACCATTTAAGTTTTTGAGTAAATACACGAACAGAAAAACCAATTTAAAGTTGTCTTAATCCAAGAAAGACAATTTCATTAAAGATATCTTTTCCTTGCATATCCTAAATGTAAGCCTTTCTGTGTCCCAAATTCTACGGTATTAGATGAGTTCAAGGGCTTTAAAATTCTACTTTCCCTCTCAACTGTAACAGCCAGAATACTGCTTTTGACAGAGTTTTGAGATGAAAATACTCACAGGACTAAAAAATGAGATATTTTTAGCCAGGCGCAGTGGCTCACACCTGTAATACCAGCAGTTGAGAGGCCAAGGCGGGCAGATCACCTGAGGCCAGGAGTTCGGGACAAGCCTGGCAAACATGGTAAAACCCCATCTCTACTAAAAATACAAAAATTAGGCCAGGCACAGTGGCCTACGCCTGTAATCCCAGCACTCTGGGAGGCCGAGGTGGGTGGATCACCTGAGGTCAGGAGTTCAAGGCCAGCCTGGCCAACATGGTGAAACCCAGTCTCTACTAAAAATACAAAAATTGGCCGAGCATGATGGCAGGTGCCTATAATCACAGCTACTCAGGAGGCTGTGGCAGGAGAATCACTTGAACACAGGAGGCGGAGGCTGCAGTGAGCCAAGATCGTGCCACTGTACTCTAGCCTGGGCGACAGAGCAAGACTCTGTCTCAAAAATAAATTAATTAATTAATTAAATAAAATAAAAATTAGCCAGGTGTGGTGATGCACATCTGTAATCCCAGCTACTCTGACGGCTGAGGCAGGAGAATCACTTGAACTTGGGAGGCGGAGGTTGCAATGAGCTAAGATCATGCCGCAGCACTCCAGCGTGGGTGACAGAGCAAAATACTCTCTTAAAAACAAACAAAAAAAAGAAGTATTTTCTTTTTAAAATTAGGCATGTTATGACTGTTTAAAAACTCTGAGACAAAGCTAAATTATGTTACTTACACTCATTCAATAACATTTATTGAATAGATATTGTGTAAGGCATTTCCAGGATACAAAGAAAATCACGTTCTAACTAAAGAAAAATAAACAGTAAAAATGCAGAAACTGCAGTATAAATTAATTTTTGCAAACAAAATAAAGACGAATAACCCTTGAACATTCCTCAGTGGTTATACTGTAACACACATACACATAAATGCATGCCAATTCCAGTGGTGATAATACAGCTTCCCTAATTTTGGGTGCTCAAGCAAAGCAATCCATTGTGCAATAACTTTTAGGGTACCTGGGAGACAGAGGTGGGAAGACTGAGTTTGTCTCCCTTCCTTTCAATTAAATTACATTTACTAAAAATCTTAGATTTTATCTATGGGTCAACATCATCCAAGAATATGAGGTAAGTAACTAAAAGTAAACATAAATGTAAGAATGATTAGGGTGTATTTTTAAATTATTGATAAGTGAAAATTTATATATTAAATATATATTTATATATAATTAGTTTATAGATAGCAAATATATATTTACTATATATAGTGCATATATATGCACAATTCTATAGTATGTGAAAATTTATTAAGTACCTAATCATTGCAAGATACTATTTTTTAATACTTGAATATTTGTGGCACTAAGGGGTCTAAGTAGCATTTTAAATACTTCTTGATGGAATACAACATATACTATGCAGTATACATATATATACAGAAATATATATAAATAATTAGTAAATAGATTTAATAAACAGGTGAGCAACACCCATATAGCCACCATCCAGGTAAGTTTAAAAAACAATACTGCTAGCATTCCTGTAGTGCCCCATGTACCTACCCCTTCCTGGTTATAACAGCAACCCTTCCTATGCTTTAGAGATAACTTATCCTACCATTTTAAGAAATAGGCCTTCAATTTTGTTTATAGGTTTACTATCGATATGCAAATTCCTAAATATTAAATTTTTTTTTAAAGTGATGGAAGCTAACTTTATTTGAAATAAAAGCTTCACTCTTGTCCTTGCTCCTTAATTACTTTAATTTTACTTTAAGTTCTGGGATACATGTGCAAGAACACGCAGGTTTGTTACGTAGGTATATAAAATTTTGTCTATCTTTATGGAAATGAAATCATACTGAACTAAATCTTTTGTCATGCTTCTTTCACTCAACCTTACATTTTAAGAGTTATCCATGTTATTGCATGCAGCCAGTTTATTTTCATGACTATTTCTTTTATAACTTATCCATTCTTTTTTTTTTTTTTTTTGAGACTGAGCCTCACTCTGTCGCCCAGGCAGGAGTGTAGTGGCATCATGTCAGCTCACTGCAACCTCCATCTCCTGGGTTCAAGCAATTCTTCTGCCTCAGCCTCCCGAGTAGCTGGGATTACAGGCACCCACCACTACACTTGGCTAATTTTTATATTTTTAGTAGAGACGGGGTTTCATCACGTTGGCCAGGCTCGTCTCGAACTCCTGACCTCAGGTGATCCACCCACCTCGGCCTCCCAAAGCGCTGGGATTATAGGATGAGCCACTGCGCCTGGCCCATTCTTATGTTAATAAATATTTGAGTTATTTCTACTTTTTCTGATATTATAAGCAATGCTGTTGTGACTTCTGATATACATTATAGCTAGCCTCTCTGCTTATACACCCAGGAACTGCTGGCTCATATGGTATATGTTCTTTCAACTTCAGTAAATAATGTCAAAGTATTTTCAAAAGTGGTTGTCCCTCATTTACACCCCTCACCAACAGTGTATGAGATCTGTTGTTCTTATGTACCATGGAACTTAACTTTTATCAATCTGGTGAGAGTGTAAATAACATCTAATAGTAATTTTAATTTGCACTCCCTGATTACTAATAAAGTTGAACAGCTTTCCATGTTTATTGGCTATTTGAATTAATAAAGTGTCTCTGGAAGTTGTCTCTTTTTCTTTTGTGCTGGCTGTTCTTTTCTTATTAATAGGTTAACAGTTACACTCGTTATGCATATTCTGGATAGTAGTATTCATTTGTTATGAGTTGAAAGTTAAGTATTTCCTCTCACTGAGGTGGCTTTTCACCCTCTTTATTATGTAAATTATTATTGATTTGTTTCAAAAACTCAAACAATAGAGACTAAGGGAAGTTTCAGACTATTTTCTGTTTGTACCATAAACTACAAATAACATCTGGTCATAGTGGGGACACATTATACTTCCATCAAGTAAGTAAGTAATTAAGTACCCAGTGTGTGACACAGCCAAAGATAATCACCTGTCCTGGAAGAGCTTATAGTTTGGTTAAGGAAAGAAGCTGTATACAGATGCAATCATAAGAACAAGGATAAAAAATGTTGGGTAACATGAGGGATGTGGATTATAGTGCAATCATTATTAACATCTTCTTGTCAACAGTTTATACACGCAAAACTGCATTCTGAACTGCTAGCTATCTTGTCCTTTCCATGGCATCCTTTACCCAAAGAAATTCCTAAGGCTTAACCTTGTGAGTTCAAACAGTTGAATTCTGTGATTCTGCTTCTGTGATTCTGCTCAACTGTAACTGACCAAAACTCACAATCCAGGCATGCAAAAAAGGAATTTCTGCAGCAGATAATCCAAGTAAAATTAAAGTACAATTAACCTCTGCATTAGAGTCAAGGGCAAATGATCTTTCACATCATTCTAGGAACCCAGGTTCATTCTGGGCAAAGTTTCATATAAAACATCATTGTTCCGGAATAACTTCAAATTCATATCTGGAGCAACCGATGACTGCAGCCTATGGAATGACTGGATACAAGTTACATCTAATTCAATCCATAGGCACCAAGACCTATCCTGAAATTGACACACTGTTACCTGAATATAAACAACCAACCAATGACAGAAATATCTAGTCCTTAGTTCCTCAGAGTTATCCTTAAATCTTCTCAGAAAGGTAAAAAGCCACCTAATGGAAGTATGATACAGATATAATGCCACCTCTTAATCTATAATAAGGTCACTTCTCATCAATAAATTAGTTTTAAAAACGTGTTTATTCTTTAAGTTTTGAAAACAGGAAACGGCCATTGGAAAGTTTTTCTTTTCGTTTTTTTTTTTTAGATGGAGTTTTGCTCTGTAGCCTAGGCTGGAGTGCAGTGGTGCCATCTCGGCTCACTGCAAGCTCTGCCTCCTGGGTTCAAGCAATTCTCCTGCCTCAGCCTCCGGAGTAGCTGAGATTACAGGTACCCGCCACCACGCCCAGCAAATTTTTGTATTTTTAGTAGAGACGGGGTTTCACCATGTTGGCCAGGCTGGTCTTGAACTCCTGACCTCGTGATCTGCCTGCCTCGGCCTCCCAAAGGGCTGGGATTACAGGCGTGAGCCACCATGCCTGGCCTGGAAAGTTTTTATGGAGATACTAGTTTAGGTCAACATGTTTAATAACTACTTTGTGGTTGCTCTGGTAAACCATGGAACTATATGAAACAAGAGTTAACAACAAAAGCAATTTAATGGAGTTTAAAGAAAAATGTCCGGTAGTCAAGTGAAGAAAGCTAACAGACTAGGTATGACCCAGTGACTACACTTCCATAGATAAATCTTAAAGAAACACGTGCAAAAGAGACATGTGCAAAGATACTAACTTTGAAATTAATAGCAAAAATTGGAAACATAAGTATCTATCAGTAGGAAAATATGTCAATAAACTGTTACATGATGAAAAACTTTCAAATGACCATCATGCAGAAGTTGAGAAAAAAAAAAGAAAAAAATTACAGCAATTAGAAATAAATGTTCATCTACATATATGAATACAGATCAAATTCAAAAATAAGAGTAAAAAATGCACACAAATACATCTATATTATATCATTTCTTTTTCTTTTTTTCTTTAATAGAGATGAGGTCTTGCTATATTGCCTAGGCTGGTCTCGCATTCCTGGGCTCAAGCTATCCTCCTGCCTTGGCCTCCCAAAGTGCTGGGATTATAAGCAAGAGCCACCATGCCCAGCCATATTTTACCATTTCTAAAAACTTTTAAAATGCTACACGAAACAATATGTTCTAAAATGCAGAAACATTTATTGTTATGGCCATAGTTGCCTCAGAGGTAGGAGGGGACTCCACTCTACAGTTTGACTGTAGTTTAACACAATGGTTAAGAGCACAGACAAGATGCTGGATTGGAGCTCATTTCCACCACCTAGTTGGGTGACACTATAATCTCTCTGTGCCTTAGTGTGTTCTTATCTGTAAAAAGGGAAAGATCATTACCTAATTTATGAGCTTATTGTGAGAATTAAATGAGCTAATACATCAAGTGCTTAGAAAAGTGCTTGGCATAAAGTTACACTATATATGCTATCTAAAAAGAGGACTAAAGGCTGGGTGTGGTAGCTCATGTCTGTAATCCCAGCACTTTGGGAGGCCAAGGCGAGAGGATCACTTGAGCCCAGAAGTTTGAAGCTGCAGTGAGCTATGAATGCATCACTGAATTCCAGCCTAAGCAACAGAGTGAGATTTTGCCTCAAAAAGGCTGGGCACTGTGGCTCATGCCTGTAATCCCAGCATTTTGGGAGGCCAAGGTGGGAGGATCACTTGAGCCAGGAGTTCGAGGCTGCAGTGAGCTGTGATCACTCTACTGTACTCTGGACTGTGGAACAGTGCGAGACCTTGTCTCACAAAAAAAAAAACAAAGCCAAACCATTTGAAAATATATACATTTTTTAAAAGAGAGAGAAAGAAAGAGCTAAAGAACACATGACATTCCGATGCATTTGTTCATGTTGGGTGGTGCAAATATAGGTGTTTGTTATATAAACTGTCCTTTTCTGCTTTTTTTTAATGGACCTTTCCAATGCTTTTTGTTAACTGTATCTTCTTACAGAATTCAGATTCTTAACACTTAATTCCCTCAAATTAATCTGTGCTCAACTGATGTTACCTTTTAACCATTATACTCTCATCGCCTCCTTCATGTCTTTTTCTATCTCCCCATCTAAACAGAAAAATTGCTGTCGTCTATAGTTTTTCTGAGTACTAAGTTCCTGAAAAGTCCAGGAATGAGCTAACTGCAAAAGAATCACAGGGGGATTTGCTGATTAACACCGGTAAACCCTCAGCCCTTCCACTAGGATTCACAGGTCTAGAGACTAGCCCAAAAATGTGCATTTTTACTATGGATCCAGCCAGGTGGTTCTAAAGAAAGTGATCCAAGGATCACATTTTTGAAAAACAGTGTCTAGCAACGGGATCCTCAAAAAAGGGAAAATTTTTTTTTTTAACACAAAGTCCTTTTCGCAGTTGATAGCCCCTTTAGTAACAGGATACTCCCCACCAACAACCCCATCCCCATCCCAGGAGTAACTCAGGCAAGACAGGGTACAAAATAAGGCTATCAACTGCTGTTTCATTAAATAAAAAGAGCATCTGTGACTACTCCTGTTGGTCTTAGGTTACCTACTTCCTCTCAAAACTTTTCTCACACTCAAAAGAGGGTTTTCAGAGATTTGAAGAACACTCAAAGTTTAGAGTACCAAACAAAGACAAACCAATAACAAGAGATTAGAAACGTACAGCAGACATAGTGAGCTATCAGGGAGAAAAGATATGTTTTACTTGTACTTAGGAGTTTTAAAGAATCTGAAAAACTATTAGTCCAGGTGTTTTCAATAATACTTTAATAGTTCTCAGTACCCAATTCCAATCTCTATGAATCTGAAATAAAAATAGCAATTGCATTTCTTTTCTGGTAACAACTCATCTGATCTTGGATTTCTCTGGTGGCAGTAGTATGACTTTATAACCTTCAATCAGAAAAGCCACCTCGCTTTTTAAATTTTTTATTGTGAAAGTTGAAAGAAGAATGCAAACTTACTGAATCCTTCTTACGAGATCGTTCCTTCTTCATTTTCCCTCCTGCTGCTCTGATGCTGACTCTGTTTTCTCCTCCCAGGTAACCCCGGCAATTGGCTGATCCGCAGAAACATTTCTGGGCTTCTTTTCTGTTCAAAAAGCATAGGAAAGAAGTCAGCTATGTGGAAGTAAACCATACAAAACTGTTGGCAATAAAACAATTACACACAAAAGTCATACCAGTCTAAACAAAATCAAAACAAAACAAAAACCATAACTTGAAGAGATTCCAACAAGTCTGCTATTACTAATAGAAATGTCTGAAAACTGCTCTTTAAAAATATTCATTATTTTTCCAATCATCTTTCTTTGGGAGACAAAACTAGCCAAGAAATAAACAATTCTTCCATTTTATGAGAATAACTACTAATATGAAAATAAGAGATCATATACATGTTTGGATTAAGGACAAAATTGCTTAAATAGTTCAGAGAACTATTACTTATATGTAAATGTTTAATTGGCACATAGGACAAACAAACATGCATTAGTATAAGCAGATATAAAATGATTAATATAGGATACTTGAAACATTTGATTATTAAAAGATGGCTGGGCACAGTGGCTCACGACTGTAATCTCAGCACTTTGGGTGGCCAGGAGTTTGAGACCAGCCTGGCCAACATGGTGAAACCTCATCTCTACTAGAAATAAAAAAATTGCCAGGCATGGTGGCATATGGCTGTAATCCCAGCAACTCAGAAGGCTGAGGCAAGAAAATCGCTGAACTTGGGAGGCAAAGGTTGCAGCAAGCCCAAATCATGCCACCACACTCCAGCCTGGGCAACAGGGCAAGACCCTGTCTCAAAAAAAAAAAAAAAAAAGTAATCATCACATAACGATGAGGCACTATAATAACAAATACAGAAAAAAATAAATGTAACCATGGAGGTGAGGGAGAACGGTGGGAAAGAACACAGACCTAAATTTACAGGGGCCTGGAAGAAACCACGTCTGGCATTTATCAGTGATCAGAGCTACCTGAGGAAAACACTGAGTATTCTAGGCCAAGCTTAGTGGCTCATGTCTGTAATCCCAGCACTTTAGGAGGCCAAGGTGGGTAGATCACTTGAGGCCAGGAGTTTGAGACCAGCCTGGCCAACATGGTGAAACCCCATTTCTATTAAAAATACAAAAATTAGCTGGGCATGGTGGCACACACCTGTAATCCCCGCTACTCAAGAGGCTGAGGCACGAGAATTGTTTGAATCCAGGAGGCAGAGGTTGCAGTGAGCCGAGATTGTACCACCGCACTCCAGCCTGGGTGACAGAGTAAGACTCTGTCTCAAAACAAAAAAAGATAATAATAATTGAGTATTCTAATAGTAAACTGTAGATTTAGGATATGACAGTGGCAATTAGAGGGATAAAAATAGATTGTCAATAAGTAGAGCAGGAATTCCCAAACAGCACTTGATTTCCACTTTTCTTTCCCTCAGAGAGGACAATACAAGCACAGAGGCAAAAAAATGGAGACCGACACAGAACCTGGTCTGCATTCATGCCCTGAATATCTGACAAGAGAAGCAGACAGAATCGTAAACAACCATCTGGCATTTGTCCTAGATTATAATCAGATCATCCATCTCAGAGTTCACTATGTTTAAGACATGAAGCATGTATGAAACAATGTGAAGGAGTATGTAAAAGACCTTCATTGCCAGAAGTCTGGTAACTGTTACCAGACTGAACAAAGTACAGGAATTAAAACCTCATCATATGGCAACATTAAAAGAATTAAAATATTCAGGAAACTCTGCAGCTGTGTGCTTCTCTAGCATAAACACCAAAAGCTACTAATTGATATAGGTATAATCTGAAAAAAATAAAATAAAAACTTTTAGAGTTTTGTACCTTAAATTTTCCAATATTTTAATTGTACTGGTTTCTTAATAATCAGAAAGTATCGTGCATAGGTCACTGGTCCTAAAGACCCAAAGAAGATAGACTGTTTCACAGGTAATGTTGTGTGCTTTCACTATGAGGCACACATTAGTTGTCTTTTTCTGATATTAGTGGCCACTAATGACCACTGTTTAGGACCCATACCTTACTAAGTGTTGCAAAATGTTGACATTTTTACTACTTAATTTAGTTTTATCTTTTTGTTTTCTGAGACAGGGTCTTGCGCTATGGCCCAGGCTGGACTGTAGTAGCAAGGTCATGCCTCCCTGCAGCCTCAATGTCCTAGGCTCAAGTGATCCTCCCACCTCACCCTCCTGAGTAGCTGGGACTATAAGCGTGCACCACCACAGCTCGCCTACTACTACATTTATTAACTGGAAGACCTGTACAAAGAAAAACTTCCTCTCATCAACTATTTGGTTTAACCTAAAGCAGAAGTCACTTGAGAAAGGCAGAATAAATGTTTAAATGCTCAATTTTTTTCCTTTTTTATTTTTAAACTAGTCTTTAAAGTCATGAATTGGTTGACTAATATAGTTTTGTTTTTTTTTTTTTTTTGCTTTTTTGTTTGTTTTGCTTTTTTTGAGACAGAGTCTTTCTCTGTTACCCAGGTTGGAGTGCAGTAGCACGATCTCCAGTGATTCTCCCGCCTCAGCCTCCGGTGTAGCTAGGATTACAGGCATGTGCCACCACACCTGGCTACTTTTTGTATTCTTAGTAGAGACAGGGTTTCACCATGTGGCCAGGCTGGTCTCGAACTCCTGACCTCGTGATCTGCCCACCTCGGCCTCTCAAAGTGCTGGGATTACAGGCATGAGCCACCGCACTCAGCCTCCCAGGTGTAGTTTTTTGTTTGTTTTTTATTTTTTTAAGATGGAGTCACCCAGGATGAAGTGCAACAGCACAATTTCAGCTCACTGCAACCTCCGCCTCCCAGGTTCAAGCTATTCTCCTGCCTCAGCCTCCAGAGTAGCTGGGATTACAGGCGTGTGCCACCACACCCAGCTAATTTTTGTATTTTTAGTACAGATGGGGTTTCACCATGTTGGCCAGGCTCAAACTCCTGACCTTGTGATCTGCCCGCCTCAGCCTCCCAAAGTGCTGAGATCACGGGCGTGACCCACTGCAACCAGCCTGTAGTTTTATTTTTAAGTAGTCATTAGAACACAGGGATTTTACGTAATGTCCTTCAAACCTCCTCAGTATCTTTATTAATGCTTCAGTGTTAATAAGAACCCCCACACTTTTTGCTTAGGCAGTCTTTGCTATTGCATCGGTTACTGTTTTTAGTAAACAGAACTAGGTAACCAATTATATTTAAGAGTACAAAATGGTACAGATGAAATAGACTGGTTATGAGTTGCTAACTGTTAATGCTGAATAACGGATACAGAGGAATTTATAATACTGTACTATTCTCTTCAGACACACAAAAAGAGTTGGCATGTCTATAATAAAGTTTTTCAGAATTACATAAGAAATATAATTATACAAGTAGACAGTATGAAGTTGAGGAGAAAATTATATAGTTCCTGTACAACATCCCTTAAGGGTCAGAAGTGTAATACAGTAGAAAAACACACAAAACCAAAACAATATCTTATAGATAAGAGTTGAGAGTAAATATAACTTTTAAGTAATTCAAATTAAAATTTTATATCCTTATATCTGAACAGCCTATTTCCCCATCAGAAGCAGCAAAATTAGTAGAAACAATACTTACCCATATCTCTGGAACTGATAGTCAAACGTTAACTCTGAGCCTGAAGGAACCAGTTTGGTGGTAAAAAACCCAACCCTCAGTTGTCCGTTCACAGTCCACTAAGATGATGTTTGAAAACAAAAGAAATTAGTAACTTATTAGTGTGTGTGTGTGCATATATAAAGATCATCACCATCCGCCTTAATTATGCAAATGGGTCTTTAGGCAATGAAGGTTTTCCCAAATAGCACATGGAGACTTTTTTCTTTAAAAGAAGTAAAATATTTAAGTGTAACTCTCATTCTACGGACTACCAGATTGGATATATCTCTAATTCGTCTCTAATAAAAGTAACTGCTAAAAAAAAGAAAATAAAGTAACTGCTACTTTAATTTATCTTAACATTTCCATACAGTAAAGATTCACTTATACTAAAAATTGGCAAATAGAGGATGCTTGTGTCACTGAGTATCAAAGGCAAGTCTACATTAACATATTTTAAAAGTAACCATGTTGTAAGATAAGATGAGATATAGAAACTAGGAAACACTGATCTTAAAAGTTTAATTCCATGAAGCGGTGGTCATCTGGGTGAGTATAGTGAAAGGGACATCAGAACAGATGCATAAGACTCAAGAATTAAAATGGGGGCAGATACACGGGAGGCAGATCTTTTAGTTCCAAAACATCTAAGCAAGTCAAGGACTGAGGAGCTCTGATCCAGACAATTTGCACATGTACTAATGAAAACTCTGGACTTGCAGAGATTAAGGGACACTGTACAGTGAGAGTCTCATAGCTAGACATGTGGCCACCAGCTCTGGCAGAACTATAACCAAAACCTAGGTTGAATGATTCCACAGTAGGTTCTCCTTTTTGTTACACAACCTGGCTCTTGGAAGAGCCATGCATAAAATCTATTAGCGTATAGTTCAAAGGGCAAAAAATACCCAGACTCAAAAGCACTATTTCAACATGAGAGGAAATCAATGATATACATTTGCAGAGCGGGTTCATAGCTTTAACCTAAAAAAGTTACAATCCCAGCTGGGTGCGGAGGCTCACACCTGTAATCTTAACACTTTGGGAGGCCGACGGGGGTGGATTGCTTGAGACCAGGAGTTCGACACCAGCCTGGCCAACATGGCAAAACCCCGTCTCTACTAAAAATACTAAAAAAATTAGCTGGACGTGATGGCACGCACGTGTAATCCCAGCTACTTGGGAGGCTGAGGCAGGAGAATCGCGTGAATCCAGGAGGCGGAGGTTGCAGTGAGTCGAGATCATGTCACTGCACTCCAGCAAGGGCAAAAAAAAAAAAAAAAAAAAGATACAATCCCTCTCAATGTCAGTCGTTCAGTCCCTCATCAGTGTTATTAAAAGTCAAATGTTGCACCTAGATAAGACCTGATAAAGAATCCAAATACACACTGAACTTTCAAAATTAAAATTTAGTTTTGTATTTTGGCACCATTAAAATAATATATAAAATAATTAGGGGCAAGGAAGGAGAGGTGACAACTAAATGCAATGTGAGTTCCTGGATTGGATCCTGGACCACAAAAACAACAGCTGTCAAAATTTGAATAAGGTCTTTATATTACTTAATAGCATTCCCTGGATCTGATCCTTTTATTATGGTTATATATGATGTTAACATGGGGAAAGCTAGGTGAAGACTGATATATGGGTGTAGTCAATACTATTTTTCTAACATTCCTATAAATCTAAACTTATTTCAAAATAAAATCTTAAATAATAAAGCAGAATAGGAAAAAGGGACTAAAAAATTCATGAGTACCTTAGATATGGGATCTAAAATTAATGGTCAGAACAGCAATCATGAACAAATACCTCAAACTCTAAATCCACCTCAACTTACTTTTTGGGTTTCACAGTTTGGTTCACAGCTGTGATTCATGAAACGAGAGCAATTTCCTTTTTGAGTGGCATCTATTATCTGGGAGAAGAGGATCATTTAAGAATTAAAAAATAATACCTTAAATATTCATGCAATTACCTGCAAAACTACATACATCTCTTATGCATCAATTAAAAAAAAGATTGTGCTGCGAAACCTAACCAGTTAAAGTAGGCAGCGAGCCCTCCTGACTACCAGCTTCATAGTTTTTCCACTGTAAACAACGGCTCAGTTTCCATTATTTCTAACTGAAGACAGATGACACTGTGAATTAAATTAACCCATTCAATCAAAAAAAATTTACACATTTTACAAAGGAAAAGCATTAAGACAAATGTAAGATACATGCAATGCACACGCATGCACACACACACACTCCCTTACCCCCACTTTGCCCTTGCTTCAGAGAACTGTCACACTGCCTCACACTTCAAAGTGACAAATACCTAACTGATGCTTTTGGAAGATCTGCTAATTATTAACTTTTGCCCATAGGCAAAATTATCTTTATCAGTGTCTCCCCCATTTATCCTTAGCCATTTCTTATATTCTATTACATCCCAATCTCACTGCATGGTATAATACTTCACTTTAAAGTGTGGGCTATGTCACAATGCCATAGGTCTCAACCTTGAGTGTGTATCCAAACCCCATGGAGAGTTTGTTAAAACTTGCTGAACCCATCCCTAGGGTTAAACTAAACAGCTCTGGGGTTAGGTCCCTAGAATTTACATTTCCACACTGAATACAGAGGCAGATACATGAGAATTGAACTGAATTCTATTAAGCCAGACATTAAAGAGCTCTATAAAAATGTAAAGCATGCAACTCTTTTCACTAAAAAAAAAAAAAAAAAATTAAATAATCATTTTCCAAGGCCAGGCACAGTGGTTTATGCCTGTAATCCCAGTGCTTTGGGAAGTTGAGGCAGGCAGGAGGATTGCTTCAGGTCAGAAGTGAGACCAGCCTGGGCAACACAGCAAGACCCTGTCTCTACAAAAAATTTAAAAATAAGCCAGGCATGGTGGCATGTGCCTGTAGTTCCAGCACCTCAGGAGACTGAGGTGGGAGGACTGCTTGAGCCCAGCAGTTCAAGGCTGCTGTGAGCTATCATCATGCCACTGCACCCCAGGCTGGGCAACAGAGCAAGACCCTGACTCAAAAAAAAAAAAGTTATTTTTCATAATACCATGTTATTTTTATCAATAAGTAATGGGCTTACTATTGTTACAGTTAAGTCCTCACTTAAAGTCATCAACAGGTTCTTTGAAACTGCAACTTACAAAAGCAAAACAACATACAAGGAAACCAATTTTACCATAGGCTAACGGATATTAAACAATAGTTAAGTTCCTATGGCATATTTCTGGCCACAAAACATCAACAAACTTCTAAATAAAGACCAAAATGGGCTGGGCGTAGTGGCTCATGCCTGTAATCCCAACGCTCTGGGAGGCCAATCTGGGCCAACACTCAAGTGATCCTCTGTTTTAGCCTTCAGTCTGAACCCTTGGAGCAGCTGTAACTAGATGCATGCAAAACCATGCCCGATTAATTTTTTTTAGTTTTTGTAGAGATGAGGTCTCACTGTGTTGCCCAGGCTGGCCTCCTTTGGCCTCAAATGATTCTCCCACTTGGCCCTAATGTAGTTTTAAACAGACATTCTAAATTTCTCAGTTGTAATTTTTAATATGATTAAGTATAAGTAATTATAGCCCACATAACCTATATAAGCAAAAGCACTTTGGGGCCAGGAACTGTGGCTCACACCTATAATACCAGTACTTTGGGAGGCTAAGGCACGTGGATTGCTTGAGGCCAGGAGTTCAAGACCAGCCTGGCCAACACGGCAAAACCCCGTCTCTACTAAAAATACAAAAATTAGCTGGGCATGATGGTGTGTGCCGGTAGTCCCAGCTACTCAGAAGACTGAGGCACAAGAATCACTTGAACCCGGGAGGCAGAGGTTGCAATGAGCCAAGATGGCACCACTGCACTCCAGCCCAGGTAATACAGCAAGACGCTATCTCTTTTAAAAAAAAAAAAAGGCACTCTGGCGGTCATCAATAATTTCTAAGAGTTGTAATCTAAAACACACTATGTTTATCTTTATATACATAGATATGTAATCTATAGATACATATCTATGTATATAAAGTGTATATAAAGATAAACATAGTGTGTATCTATAGATACATATCTATAGATTACATATATATGTAAATTCCTCTCTCATCCATGTTTTTTTCTACCTTGTCATGCAACAGGAACTTCCACGCTGTTTGTAAATAGACGCTATTTATACTGCTCTGCCCCTCATTTTTGTCGCTTCATATATTTTAGAAATCAGTCGGCAGGACACGGTGGCTCATGCCTATAATCTCAACGCTTTGGTGAGGTCACGAGTTCGAGACCAGCCCGGCCAACGTGGTGAAACCCCGTCTCTACTAAAAATACAAAGATTAGCAAGGCGTGGTGGCGGGCGCCTATAATCCTAGCTACTCAGGAAGCTGAGGCAGGAGAATTGCTTGAACCCAGGAGGCAGGGGATGCAGTGAGCCGAGATCTTGACACTGCACTCCAGCCTGGGCGACACAGCGAGACTCCGTCTCAAAAAAAAAAAAAAAAGAAATCAAATTAGTATCAATGGCTCCTTCAAACCTAACAGATCTGTTTCAAGGCAAACATATCCAAGCTGCTTACCTCATCATTCTTCAGGGCCATGAAATAGTAATGGATGTTTTTGTTTCGTGCATACTCCTTCACTCGAGCTTTAAACTCTTTATGATCGAGTACCTCTCCACAATATTCTAGGACAAAGGTGTTCCTGCAAACCAAAAGGAAAAAAATAGCACTTCCTGCCTAGGAGCAGTATGGAAAAACATATATGCTCAGGCAAAAATAAGGAATTTAAATAAATACTGCAATGTGGATAAATTTAGTTATTACACAAAATAAATTTCAAACATATGTCAAGTATCTAGCTTCTAACCAAGGTTACTTTTCTCCTTCATAGTACTTTTCAAAGAATGTTGATTCTAAGATGCTTTTATAATTTATACCTACACTACCAAAATATATATCCTTTAACTAGATACTAAAACATTCAAGTCTGGCTTAAAATATCAAAAAAACAGTTATTAACAGCTGGAAAACAGCTCTGAAGAAATCAAGAGACTGAAAAGTTAGAGGATTTTTGCTCTAAAAAAAAAAAAAAAAAAAGGCAGCTGGGCGCGGGGGCTCACGCCTGTAATCCCAGCACTTTGGGAGGTAGAAGCGGGTGGATCACCTGAAGTCAGAAGTTCGAGACCAGCCTGACCAATATGGTGAAACCCCCATCTCTACTAAAAATACAAAAATTAGCCAGGGATGGTGGCGTGCACCTGTAGTCCCAGCTACTTGGGAGGCTGAGACAGGAAAATTGCTTGAACCTGGGAGGCAGAAGTTGCAGTGAGCTGAGATTGTGCCACTGCACTCCAGCCTGGGCAACAGAGTGAGACTCCGTCTCAAAAAAAAAGAAAGGAAAAAGAAAAAAAAGAAGGAAATTTAAATATAGCAGCTCTTCTGCTGTCTTTACTCTCAAAGGTCTCTAAAAATGTTAAAGATCAAATCTAATCCCCTTTATGTAATGACATTCTCTTTGACTTCTCTTTAGAATGTTATTGGTAATTGTGATTTATCTTCTTCTTTGGCATCTTTCAGTTACCCTCTATCTTTGAATGTTCTTTTCTTGATTATTTACCGATTTATTCTGAAGATATTAAATTCTCAGTCTTTTCCCCTTCTTTTCTCTAAAAGCTCATTCTAATCAATGACTTCAACTATTAGTTCTATGTAGACAAATGTTATACTATGTTTTACTCCTAAGTTCTGACATGAAATGGCCTGCCTGAAAGTCTTTTCTTATCCCCTCAAAATAAACATGCCCTAATTCTAATGAAAGAAATTTTTTTTAATGTAAATCTTTTGTATTTGTTTACAACATACTGGCATAATCAATGTACTTATTAAAGGAGTTAACTTTGCCAACTGAAAAAAATTAAATCCTGGCCGGGCGTGGTGGCTCACGCTTGTAATCCCAGCACTTTGGGAGGCCGAGGCAGGCGGATCACGAGGTCAGGAGATCGAGACCACGGTGAAACCCCGTCTCTACTAAAACTACAAAAAATTAGCCGGGCGTGGTGGCGGGCGCCTGTAGTCCCAGCTACTCGGAGAGGCTGAGGCAGGAGAATGGCGTGAACCCGGGAGGCGGAGCTTGCAGTGAGCCGAGATTGCGCCACTGTACTCCAGCCTGGGTGACAGAGCGAGACTCCATCTCAAAAAAAAATTAAATCCTTTTACTTTAAAAAATAAAGCAATTAAAAACAAATGAGAAAAGAACACATATATTAAAAAGCAGAGCTCAAAAACAGGATTGAAGGAGTTTATAGTGGATGTATATATATATTTATATAGTAGTCCATCACAAACACATTTAGGTCTCAATAATAAAAATCTGATTATTCATGGGTAAACCTAGAAAGTCAAATTATTACCTCTATAACCAATATTTGAAATGTCCTTTCTAATCCCAGAAGCTTATCATCTTGCAAATAATTTAAAATGATGACAAAATTTGAGGTCCTACAATGTTGGACTCTCCACTTCTAGGATTAGTGCCCTCCCTCGAGAAAAAGAAAAGTCACTTTGGGTGGCTGAAGGGGGGAGGATTGCTTTGGCCCAGGAGTTCAAGACCAGCCTGAGAAACGCAGGAAGACCTCATCTTGACAAACAATAAAAAATTAAAAAATTAGCCGGCCATGGTATTATGTGCCTATAGTCCACTACACCAGTTGAAAGGCTGGAGCAGGAGAATTGTTTGAGCCCTGAGTTTGAATCTACAATGAGCTACGATCACATTACTGCACTCCAGGCTAGGTGACAGAGCAAGACCCCGTTGCATTAAAAAAAGAAAAAAAGGCCGGGCACAGTGGCTCAAGTCTGTAATCCCAGCACTTCGGGAGGCCGAGGTGGGTAGATCACTTAAGCCTGGGAGTTTCAGACCAGCTGGGCAACATGGCGAAACCCCGTCTCTACCAAAATAAATAAATTTAAAAAAATGTTTTAAAACATTTTTTAAAAACTTAAAAAAGAGAGAAAAAGAAAAATGACATCATAGACTGCCTTGTGAATTAAATGTGGTGACTACAAAACATATTATTATCCAGGATCTGGAACTGCACACATAAAAAAATTTCCAATCCCTCTCCTGCCAAAAATCTATCTTCCCTAAACTTACTCATTTAAGGCTTAATTACCTGCTTTTGAAAGGTAGTATGAAAAATAAAAATAAAGCACATTGATGTCATCTGGCATCGATATTATGCCCATTTGACAAATAAGACAGAGTTTGGATAATGTAGGTGATCTATCCAACTTCACAAAGTCCAATTACAGCCTGGGATTCAAACTCCACCTAAATAACTATTTACCTCATTATATTATAAAGATGCTTTCTTGAATTATACTAAAATATTCAATTCTAATGATATTACTCTCAAATCACCTTATTTAGAAAAAGTTCTTAAATATCAGAGCCTGACCAGCCACTAAAATCACTCAGAGTAGAGACCCCACATCAGGAGGTCAGAAGGATATACCAACACACATGGATCTAACAGTTTGACCTTGAGGAAGCAGCTGAGAGAAGCATCTCAAAGTCCTCAGGAATTTGGGGAATGTAGGAAGAGTGGCTAGACCCTCCAGCTGCCTAACCTCCGAAAAACTAAATGAGGCCAGTGTAAAAGTCTATCATGCAGTCCTTAAAACTCTAAGATTTAGGTTTCTTAGAGAAGCTACGTGTCTCAATTAAAAACCAAAATAAAAACAAAAACAAAGCAGAAAAACATCAAATTGCCTGGCATGCAGTGACTAAATCCCATGAAGGCAAAGGCAATGAGAAGTGTGATTCTTATGATTCTTATTAATCTTTTACTAAGCCTGAAATTTGTTCCTGGCTGAATAGGGTTACATCATTGAACTCCTTCTCCTTAAAGCCTGTTCAGGGCAACAGGGCTCTACTATGGCAGGTGGGTGGGGACAGAAATTGTCACTGTCACTGCAATGCTATGGAAGGTTTAGGGGTTAAGGATAATGTCTGCAACTCTCTTTAAGCTTCATCAAAAAAAGATTGATAGATAAAAAAGAGACAGGCAGACAGAGAATGTAAAATAAAGCAAACAGAACAAAATGTTAATAACTATAAAATCTAAGTGGTGCTTATATGGATGCTAACTGTTCAACTCTTTCAACTTTTCTGTAAGTTTGAAACTTTTTATTAATAAAACGGGCCAGGTGTGGTGGCTCACACCTGTAATACCAGCACTTTGGAAAGCCAAGGTGAGAGGATCACTGGAGCTCAGGAGTTCGAGACCAACCTGGGCAACACGGCAAAACCCTGTCTCTACTAAAAATACAAAAAAATTAGCAGAGTATGGTAGTGTACACCTGTAGTCCCAGCTACTGAAGAGGCTGAGGTGAGAGGATCGCCTGAGCCCAGAAGGTTGAGGCGGCAGTAAGCTGTGATCGTGCCACTGCATTCGAGCCTGGGCAACAGAGTGAGACCCTGCGTCGAAAAACAACAAAAAAAAAGTGGAGGGGAAAGATGGCTTCTAAAAAAGCCTCATTTCAGCCGGGCATGGTGGCTCACCCCTGTAATTACAGCACTTCGGGAAGCCAAGCCAGGCAGATCACCTGTAGTCAGGAGTTCGAGACCAGCTGGGCCAACGTGGTGAAACCCCATCTCTGCTAAAAATACAAAAATTAGCTGGGCGTGGTGGCGCACACCTGTAATCCCAGCTACTCAGGAGGCTGAGGCAGGAGAATCACTTGAACCCGGGAAGCAGAGGTTGCAGTGAGCCATGATCGTGCCACTGTGCTCCAGCCTGAGTGACAGAGCAAGACTCCATCTCAAAAAAAAAAAAGCCTCATTTACCCAAATGTCCATCAACTAACAAAAGGATATACAAAATATCGTGTACCCATACAAGAGTATTATTCAGCCATAAATAGGAATTAAGTGCTGACACATGCTGCAATACAGATGAAACCTGAAAAACATAATGCTCAGTGAAAGAAGCCAGACACAAAAGGCCACATATTGTATAATTTCATTTATATGAAATACTGAGAATACATCAACCCACAGAAACAGACAGCAAATTAGTGGCTGCCAGGCCTAGGAGGAGGTGGGTATGAGAAGATTCTGCTTAACAGGTACAGAGTTCCCATTTCAGATGATGAAAATGTTTTGGACACAGACAAAGGTGGCGGTTCCACAAGATTATGAATGCACTAAATGGTACTGAATTGTAAACTTTAAAATGGTCAATCTTATATTATGTGAATTTTACCTCAATTAAAACCCTATCTGGTATCCAATTACATTAAGTCAACCTGGACTGTCTTCTCTTCCTACAACTGGGAGATTTCCTAAAACTACAGGGGTTTTGGTAGTAACCTGCTTTTTTGGTGGGGTCCGCCATGGCACTTTAACACTAACTAGCAACTTAGCTCCAAATAATTTCTCATCCTGTGTAGATCTGACAATCTGTCCTTATTAAATGGTAATACTCTACCAGTAAACAACTCAAGAGTTTTGACTAGTTTATGAAATTCATAAACTACTGGTATTACCATCATCATGTGGAAGTTATAGGAGTAGGAAGGTATGGGAAACACAGAAACATTAAGTCCTAGTATATTGTACCAAAGCAGGGTTCTCTGTGAATAGCTGAAGAAAACGAAAGAGCTTTAGGAAATTTTAACCTGGCTTATAAACTGAAGCCATACATCCTTTCCCCCCTTCCCCAATCTCCTTTCCCCTTAATATGAGAAGAGCACTGAGCTATCAAAGAGTGTCTGTTGCAAATAACAGAATTTAGATCAGGTTTGAAGCTGTGTATTTTACTGCAGATACCACAAAAGACCAGCGTCCAGACAGCTCATCCACTATTGTCCCTGTAAGAGAGGCTTGTGTTCAAACTGTGGTTCCTTTAAAAAGAAAAAAAACAAAAACTCTCAAGAAGACCTGGCTGGCTAGGGCAGAATGAAAGAAGGCATTTTTGAATATGTGCGTCTGGACTAGAACTAGTGATTTTGGAAATTCAATGGGCTGCTTTGAGAGGTATTGAGTTCTGTATCATTAACAGTGTTCAAAGGAAGTGTAACCAATTATTTCTTTAAAATATTATAAAGAATCCAATAAATTGGATATGGGGTATATGACAATTCTGCGGGATATTTGTTTCAAATAAACAATTAAAAACCAGTTATGAGAAGCCTAGGCAACATAGTGAGGACCCCATCTCTACAAAAAATGGAAAAATAAAGTAGCTGGGCATAGTGGCTCACACCTATAGTCTCAGCTACTCAGAAGGCTGAGACAGGAGGATAAATTGAGCCTGCAAGGTCGAGACTGCAGTGAGCTATGATTGTGCCAGGACACTCCAGCGAGGGTGACAGGGCAAGACCCCGTCTCAAAAAAATAAAAAACAATAAAAACCAGTTATGAGCCAGGATGTGTTTTTACAAAACTTAAAGAAATCTATGAGGTTCCTACTAGCCCCCTTTTTGTGTAACAAAACATGTTTTTTTCTAATTGGTTCCCAAAAGGATAGATTAATATAAACATTATTTCTTATCTTCAAAAGAAAAAAAAAAGAACAAATTGCTTATCAAAAGATATATGAGGATTCCTGTCATAAAACCAAATTATTGCCAAGGGGAAAACAGTGAGAAAAAAAAATTATCGTCTTTATTACCTGTGTTTTGAATTCCCACAATAAACAGATTAAACCCCACCAAGTCCTGCCCCAACTCCAACTCCCATCCAAGTGTGGCCATATGCTTAGAGGGTTCTGAAAGAATAGTTATGTCTACGTTACTAGAATCCAGCAAATGTTTTATTTCCTTTCATTTTTTCTTTTATATATTTTTTAAATGTTTCAACCATAAACACATGTAATCTGTTTATATTTAACTTCAAAGAGGCACTTGACTTTCATTAAGAATACTTTTTTTTTTTTTGGAGACAGTCTCGCTCTGTCCCCCAGGCTGGAATGAAGTGCCATGATCTCGGCTCACTGCAACCTCCTCCTCGCGGGTTCAAGCAAATTCTCCTGCCTCAGCCTCCCGAGTAGCTGGGATTACAGGTGTGCGCCATCATGCCTGGCTAATTTTTGTTTTGTTTTTTGAGACAGAGTTTCACTCTTGTCGCCCTGGCTGGAGTACAATGGAGCAATCTCGGCTCACTGCAACCTTCGCTTCCCCGGTTCAAGAGATTCTCCTGCCTCAGCCCCCCAAGTAGCTGGGATTATTGGTGCCTGCCACCACATCGAGCTAATTTTTGTATTTTTAGTAGAGACAGGGTTTCACCACACTGGCCGGGCTGGTCTTGAACTCCTGACCTCAGGTGATCTGCCCACCTCGGCCTCCCAAAGTGCTGGGATTACAGGCGTGAGCCACCACGTCCAGCCTAATTTTGGGTTTTTTGTTTGTTTTTGAGATGGAGTCTTGCTCTGTCTCCCAGGCTAGGGTACAGTGGCATGATCTCCACTCACTGCAACCTCCACCTCCCAAGTTCAAGCGATTCTCCTACTTCAGCCTCCTGGGTAGCTGGGATTATAGGCGTGCGCCACCACACCCATCTAATTTTTGTATTTTTAGTAGAGATGGGGTTTCGCCATGTTGGCCAGGCTGGTCTCGAACTCCAGACTTCAGGTGATCCACTCACCTTGGCTTCCCAAAGTGCTGGGATTACAAGCATGAGTTACCATGCCTGGCCAAGAATACTTTAAATATGCTATATATAAGGAAATTAAACATTTCCAGGAAATACTGAATATGGTAGAAAATAAAGTGAACCTTTTGGTGTATTATATTAAAAACTTACATCAGTTAGATGGAAAGCGACATTTATTCATTCAAGAAATGTTTAATGATTATCTATCAAGTATGTTTTAATTCTTAACCTTGATATGCTCAGGTATTCTCTTCTACTCTTTTTTTTTTTCTTTAAGAGACAAGAGATCACTGCCATCCAGGCTAGAATGCAGTGGCGTGATCACAGCTCACTGTAACCTTGAACTCCCAGGCTCAAGCAGTCCTCCCACTCAGCTTCCCATAGTGCTAAGATTACAGGCATGAGCCACTGCACCTGGCCTTCTTTTCTACTCTTATCCCAACTCAATTTTATGTATACTAATGAATTCTGTCCCAACTCCTTTTTATATAGCTTTATAGAGATTCTGGGGGTCCACAGTAAACACTTGGTACTTGCTTGGAATTAAAGAAAACATAATTACCAAAAAAGAAAAAAAGATTTTTTAAACAACAAGCTAGCTACCAAGTGGTCATTCTATACAATGATCATCATTAAACCTCAGTGTAATAAAGAAATTATTTCCCTACAAAAACATCTAAGTTCAACACCACAAAAACGAAGTGAAGGCCGGGCGCGACGGCTCACACCTGTAATCCCAGCACTTTGGGATGCCAAGGTGGGCAGAAAACTTGCAGTCAGAGTTCGAAACCAGCCTGGCCAACATGGTGAAACAATGTCTCTACCAAAAAATACAAAAAAAATTAGCTGGGCATGGTGGCATGAGCCTGTAGTTCCAGCTACTTGAGAGGCTGAGGCAGGAGAATTGCTTGAATCCGGGAGGTAGAGGTTCCAGTGAGCCAAGATCGCGCCACTGCACTCCAGTCTGGGTGACAGAGTGAGACCTTGTCTCAAAAAAAAAGAAGTGAAAGGTAATTAAACCAGAACTTACGAAGGAAGGTCTTTGGCAGCTCTCAAGCCCCAGCCTTTCTTTTCTGTGAGTATGACTTCCACATCTGCATGCTGTTTTCTCTGAAACCGTCTATTGGAACAATAATCCCCATTTGGACACCGAGAAGAACTGAAATGAGAAAAGGAGGAAATTTAATTCTTTAAAGCAGCAAAAGAACCAAAGTAACTTTGAAAAAATGTGTTAGTATAACTACATATATACATACTTTTATGGTATAATTAGCATATGTATGACTAACCCCCAACTAAGCCTTCCTTTCCTTCCATCACAAAGGGATTCCTTAGAACTGAGTATCTACATTGTTACTTAAACAGATCATACCCACAATACAGCCTTGACATCTGGTCATCACAGGATGTATCTACCACTCCCTAGGTGTCTAGAATACATTTTCCAGCTGCATGTAAGCTTTCAGTACATTGACAACTCTGCAGAACTTATTTTCTGTAAGTGCACCTTCCCTTCCTTCTACTCTAATCACTTTTAATTTCATTTTTTGAATGCAGCTAACTACTTGATCTACAATTGAGAAAATCTAAAGCCATTATTAAACGTATCCGTGTTCAGAGTAAACAGAATAACATGGCACCGCTCTTCTCCCATGGATCCTAGAGTAAAAATGATAAAATCAAACAGTGATTGACTTGACTTAATATGTGATAGATACAAAGGTTTTTAACAATGATTAAAACTACACCAGAGGGGGCTGAGTGCGGTGGTTCATGCCTGTAATCCCAGCACTTTGGGAGGCCGAGGCAGGTGGATCACTTGAGGTCAGGAATTCAAGACCACCCTCGCCAACATAGTGAAACCCTGTCTCTCTGAAAAATACAAAAATTAGCCGGGCATGATGGTGCACGCCTGTAATCCCAGCTACTTGGGAGGCTGAGGCAGGAGAATTGCTTGAACCCAGGAGGCAGAGGCTGTAGTGAGTCAAGATTGCACCACTGCACTCTAGCCTGGGCGACAGGAGACTGTCTCAAAAAAAAAAAAAAAAAAAAAAAAAGACCACTAGAAATTACCAATCATTTTGAATACATTATTATTTATTGCCAACCCAGCAGCAAATACCATTTTTAGCAATGGTCAAAGGATGAAAGATTTGCTCTAGAGTGAGGCAGTATAAAGGAAAGCTTTCAGGAGGGAAGAGAATTTAAGGCAGAATCTCTAATGATAGGTAGGATATGCATAAAGAAAGCTGGAGATATAACTGTCCCTGCCTGTGTGCAGAAGAAATAGGAAAACAATCCCTGTTTGGACAAAGGGAAATGAAACAACTGAAGATAACTGGTAAGAAAGGTGAGTTGCTGGAGGATGAAAAGACAGGCTGATGATATGCTATGAAGGGCTCTGAATACAAGGCTAAGTTTGAACCTAATCATGAGAACAACCGAGAACTACTAAAAGCTTAAGTGTGTGAATAATATGAACAAGTATTTTTCTTCATGTACGCTTCACAAGGTTGGCAGGAAAACCCAGAAGAATGACTAGGGCAACAATATGAAGTTAGAACAATGCTAACTCTATGTCTTCTCTTGTTACATCTGTACTGTCATCTCTCTCTCTAGTTTGGATAAAATACCACCAAAAATCCTTTCTCTTTATTTTTTCAAGGTATATATATTTTATTTTTGCAAGACTATAACATGAGCAAAACCAAAAACTGAGCTTTGAGAAAAAAACACTTCACCAACATCAAAAATAAGGTATACTCTTTCCATGTTAAAGACAAGAATATATTTTTCATCAATCAGATTGGTTAAAAAAATTTTTTTGAGACAAGGTCTCGCTCTGTCACCCAGGCTGGAGTACAGTGGAGTGACAGCTCACTGCAACCTCCACCTCCTGGGTTCAAGTGCTTCTCCTGCCTCAGCCTCCAGAGTAGCTGGGATTACAGGTGTGTGTCATCATGCCTGGTTCATTTTTGTATTTTTTAGTAGAGATGGGGTTTCACCATGTTGGCCAGGCTGATCCTAAACTCCTGGCCTCAAGTAATCTGCCTGCCTCAGCCTCCCAAATAGCTGGGATTATAGGCATGAGCCACTACGCCTGGCCAAAATTAAGTTTTTTAATGTAAAGATATTTACTATTTATAAGAACAATACAGAAGCAAATGTCTGTCAACAGAATAATTACCGGCTAACTATGAATAGAATACATAATGCAGTCAAGAGAAAGATTAAGGCAGGTCTGTACATAGAGCTCTGATTAGGTCTGATTAGCAAATCCAGGCAAGTATATAGAATAAGATTTTATCTGTATACATAAAAAGAGGAAAACATCTACCTATGCTAGCACAGGCATTAAAAGTTTTCCGGAAAAACGACAAAACAATGGGATTGATGTTTGGGAGAAGAAGACATTCACTTTATGCATTTCTGAAACGTTAGGGTTTTATTTCACTTTATAGTGAAAGCTAAAAAATACCAACATTTACCTCCTAGGAGATGAATATTATAAAAGATAAAAAAGTACTGAATAGAAATTAATATTATAGGACTACTTTACAGAGCACTTACAACATGGTGGGTACTGTAATCTAATGCACAATGCAAGGGATATTTGTTGCCCTATTAATATCTGTTTTCTACCATACATCAAAGTATCTACTATACTTTTTTGCTTATAGTCATCCATAGGTAGGAGAAAGGTTAAATTTTATTCTTCATTGATAATTCAATATTTAGAGACATTTAATAGAAGTGTTGAGCAAAAGCCGAGCATTCTAATTTACTTACCATTCAATCATGAGAAGACGATTAAGACAATCTTCCCCACATGCTATTTCACCTTGAGCTCTTTCATCTTTAGAAAGAGGTGTACACTCACACTGCATTCGCTTAATATCTCGATGAGATTTATTCTTCTTTCTATTGGGTAAAATTTCATAAAAACTGATTAAATAAATTTCCTGGTAAAGATATAACATATTTAATCAAGTATGTGCTAAATCTCATTAGATTCTTTTGGGTTTTTTTAAACAGGGTCTTGTTCTGTCACCCAGGCCAGGGTGCAGTGATGCGATCATGGCTCACTGCAGCCTCAACCTCCTGGATTCAAATGACCCTCCCACTTCCACCCTCCTGAATAGCTGGGACCACAGCTCATGCCAATACGCTTGGTTTTTGTTGTTGTTGTTGTTGTTTGTTTGTTTTTAATATTCTGTAGAGACAGGGTCTCTCTATGTTACTCAGGCTGGTTTTGAACTCCTGGGCTCAAGAAATCCCCCTGCCTCCACTTCCCAAAGTGCTGCAATCACAGGCATGACCCACTACGCCTGGCTAGATTCACATTTAATGATTCCTGTAAGTCAACCATTCAAAATAAAACATCTAATTATTAGTACTTGTGAGACTGAAAATCCTAAGAACTGTGTTACCAAAAAAAAAAAAAAAACATGAGAAGGGCAACCTTAACCTTGGCAAATGGGGAAGATAAGATGAGTTCAAGACTAATCATTCTGGAACTCAGCCCTTATTTCGTAGTCCAGGTCAGCTAAGCTTTGGATTCTGAACAGTTTCAAGTGTTAAAGTCATACTTTAACATGCATTTCAAATAGTGGCATAGCTGGTTAAAGTTAAGTTTAAGAATCAGACCTCATGGATGAGCAAACAATAGTTGAGACACAAGATTGAGGGAGAAAAGGGGTTTCTAAAAAAATGAGAGTGAGTTCTAACTCAATCCAATATTTCAGACTATCTTTCAGTAACATCACATTTGCATAAATTTTGTTTAAAAGCAGACTGAATTTTTTAAATGAAGTGTAATTACAGAATAATCAGGTAAATGTTTAAGAGAGCTAAACTTTCTCCATGCAGACAGATTTATTTTGGAGAAGAACATAAACTGCTAAAATTTGATTGGGTTCATAATAACCCACTCCAGAGTGTGCTAAGTAAAAGTGAAAATGTGATTATTTATTGGCCTTTTTGCTGATGAACTAGTCTTTTACCCTGGTCTTAAAAAAAAAAAAAAAAAAAAAAAAAAACAACCAAAGATGGTCAAAAAAGATCTGTTAAGATATGTGTAAGATTAGGGAACTATAAGAACTATAACTCACTCTGTGACTATCAAACAGGAAACAGCATAGCTGCTCAATGGTTATCTAATCTCCTACCTCTAATCTGCTTTGATCTTCAACATATGTTCTATTCTAGTGGTAATTTTATAAAGTGCCTAAAGAGTGTTGTGATAGTTTTAAATAAGTTTAGGTGAAAAGAATGATTCCTCTTGATTAAAGACACAATTCGTTAATGAGTATGTGAATATGCTTAGCCTGAAGATGACTAAACAAAATTATCTATTTAGAAGTACTTAGCTACAATTTTGAAGAATCAGCAGCAGCTTAATTTGTATTGCTCTAGAAGGCTGGAATAGGACGAATGGGCATAGATTTTGGCAGGTAAGCCCTTTTCCATTAAACGTAAGAAAAATTTTTTCATTATATTCATATTATTTTTTATAAGAGTTTGTCTTTTTAGTGACTCCTAAATGCCTAGCATATAACAGGCACTTCCAATTTTTGAATATATAGGCCAGGCGTGGTAGCTCACGCCTGTAATCCCAGTACTTTGGGAGGCCGAGACGGGCGGATCACCTGAGGTCAGAAGTTCGAGACCAGCCTGGCCAACATAGCGAAACCCATCTCTACTAAAAATATAAAAATTAGCTGGGCGTGGTGGCACCCGGCAGAGGTTGCAGTGAGCTGAGATCACACCACTGCACTCCATCCTCGGCGACGAAGTAAGACTCTGTCTCAAAAACAAAAAAAAGTTAAATATATATAAATCCTTCCCACTGCAAAGTGATGGAAGCCCTCTTATGCCTCCACTAATATATATATATATATATATATATATATATATATATATATAATCAGATATATATATAATCAGATATATATAATCAGATATATATATATATCTGATTCTCAATGCTAAAGAAAAGTCAGAGAATTGGACTGATTAGTTTTATTTATATTCTTTTACAAAGATCTTGTAAGTTCCATTAGTCTACTCACGCAGTTCCTAAAGGGTACTACTTAAAATATTGAATATTTTAAATGTAAACCTAATTTATTACTAGATATAAATGAAAATAGCTGTAAAAGGCTCTCTGTTAAAAGGTTATTTTGTAATAGAAAAACATTTCTGGTAGGACCTACCTTTAAAATTAAGTCTTTTACCTTATACACAGTGGAAATTTTGATTTAATAACATTTTGATGCTTAAAGGTACAATGGCTAGGTTGATTCTCAACTAGCAGGAAAACTTCCAAAAAAGGAGAGTAAGTGGGCAGGATACTTTTTGGTTTTTTAAGTACAATCAACATACATTTACATCAGGAAAATGAGAAAATTATCAAAGAAGGGTTAAAGTTAAAACAGACTGAGAAGCCCTGCTCTAGAGGACTGTGTTTTCATTACTCTTATTCTCATTATAATTTGTTTCATGTTAGGGATTTTTTGATAAACCACTTTATCATTTCTAAAATATTTATTACACTATTGCCAGATTTAATCTATGAACAATAGTCTAAAAAAAAATGAGAGAAGAAAATTATGTTCTAGTCTAGTTCTAACTTTATAAGTACCTGATGTGGTTTGGCTGTTTCCCCACCCAAACTCAACTTGAATTGTATCTCCCAGAATTCCCACATGTTGTGGGAGGGTCCCAGGAGGAGGTAACTGAATCATGGGGGCTGGCCTTTCTCGTGTTATTCTTGTGATGGTGAATAAGTCACACAAGATCTGATGGGTTTATCAGGGGTTTTCACTTTTGCTTCTTCCTCCTTTTCTCTTGCCACCACCATGTAAGAAGTGCCTTTTGCCTCCTGCCACAATTCTGAGGCCTCCCCAGCCATGTGGAACTGCAAGTCCAATTAAACCTCTTTTTCTTCCCAGTCTCGGGTATGTCTTTATCAGCAGCATAAAAACGGACTAATACAGTACCCAAAGATACTTCATTCTGCACATTTTTGAAAATAAAATCCAAGGTAACCACTTTTTTCTTCTCTAAGTACAGATTATTTTGCTGGGGTTTTATTCTGTTTTTTTGGTCAGACTTTCACATGTAAAAGGAATTACAGAAATACTGGGCTAGCCTAAATTATAACTTGAAAACCAAATATGTAATAAAAGAAAAAAATAGACATCTCTTTTCCTGGGGGGGGGGGGGGGAATGGGGAAAGGAATCTATACTATCAAATCTAAATAGGTAAAAACACTTTTTTAGGCTTTTACATTTATTTTATCCCACAACTCTTTCATGTGTTTAATCTCATACAGTCTGAATTGTTTAAAGGCTTTTTCTAACAAAAAAAGAGCAAAAATTTGTCAAACAAGTATTAATTAGACTTACCTTTCTGTTAAATAAACATTTTCTTCAATAAGATCAAAGTAACAAGGCATTTTCCCTTGCTTGGCACATTCCTTCCATCGCTGTGGGTCCCTGAAGTCATCCATGACACAGGAGGGCCCAACCAGTGCTGAGCCTGGGGGCACTGATGTCTCTCCCTGCTCTACCTCCACTCTAACTTTCTTTCTGTCCTGAAGCTCACCATCACTTTCAGAATCACTCTCTATTTCCTGCCTCCTTTTCTTAAGAGGCCCTCTATCTTTGATATCATTTTTTTCTAAGTTTTTTGAAAAATCTTTCTTTTCATTCACAGCTAAAGTGTCCTTAATGGAATTGCTGCTTATTTCGGGTGCTTGCACTGACCCCTTGTCTTTCTGAAGGGATAGAAGAAATTTATTGGACTGGTCTGAAAAATGGGATCCATCCTGTTGATCCCAATTCTCCTCTTCTTCACGATCATCTGTTAGGGAATCTGGTACCTGTCCTTGAGTTCGATCATACACAACCCCAGTTCCAGGAGGTCTACCTGATCTCGGATCCCAGTAACCATTGCCTTGCCAGTAATCACGTGTCCCACCATACTGTTCTGCATTTTGCTGATACTTGTGTCCACCACAAGCTCCATAGCTACTGTCAGGTTGTTGATATGTAGTAGAAGGCTTTTCTTGAGAGAAGTCCCAACCTAAGTTTCTGAGCTCTTCTGATGAGTGCAAGACATCCACACGTGATATCTCACAAGAGGAAGAAAAACTCAATTCTGTTTTTCCCAGTCTACTATCTGGCCTGTTTTGGAAAGTGGCCTGTTGCCAAGACTTATTTGGGACATCTTCAAAATCAGAAGAATAAATTGGCAGCTCTTCTTGCTGCCTAGAAGATATTTTGGCTTTCACGGTTTCCTCTGAATTTGGGTGACCCAGAGGGTCAGATTTCACATCTGTATGACTTGTACTATCAACCCCATCACTCTGAGGATGAGAAAGTTCAGGCAGGTGGTTATCTATTTGTTTTCTACTGGACTGTGTAAAAGAAATTTCCGGATTCTTCTCTGTTCCTTTATGAAGGAAAAACTTATCAGTTTGAGGACAGGCTTTACTTGCTATACTTTCAAATTTTTCCTCATAAGAATGTCTCCTTGACTCCAATCTCTCATCTTCCCAATGGTCAGAATAGTGTCTATAACTTTGACTGCTCCGAGAAGAACAAGGACTTGTTTCTTCCATGGGCAAAGTAGAATTCTTTGGCACAACCACAACAGACTGGAGACGGTTTCTTGGAATACTGCTATCATCCGAATCTGTATCTTCTGAATCACTTTCATCATTTGAACTTTCAGAAGAGCCAGAATAATCTTCATGAACAGTAGACACAATTTCTGGGGCATGACCACTACTGTCACACTTTAATGCATAAGTTACACCATCACTGTCTTCCACGGTTAAATTCAAATCACAAGAAGAAAACACAACTTCTGAGTCATCAGAAGTATGCATACGTCCTCCTTCTCCTCTTTCATCTAAAGAGATTTCTGGTCTTCCTCTTCTTTCAGGCAATATGGAATTCCCTTCTTCTTGAGCCTCTTGCAAACATTTCCCAGATAACCCATTATTACGCCTGTTCTCCCTGGAAACAAATCCCTTTCCTGAATCAGGAAGGTCACTACCTACTTCTACTATTGTTTCTTTCCCTGCATGCTTTAAAAACTCTGAACTTTTTTTACTCTTTAGCACTGCATCCAGAACTGGAGATGTGTTCTCTCCGCATTTCAAGAGAGTTAGACTGTCCACCTTTATTCCCGGTGGAAGACTCTGAAGAGATGAAGCAATACCGGAACTCCCAACAGGTTGATATAAATCATCAAAATGATTAACAGAAGCTGAACTAGTGCTACCGATGCTCTGCTTATATTCTTCACATGCAAATTTTGAGTGATCTGTCAAATTTCTACTATCACATATAACTGGTTTTGATTCCAAATGCATATTCATAAAGCTATTTGAAGAAATCTTCATAACCAAAGGCTCAATATTTTCAGCTTCGGAGTTACACAAAGAAGGGTTGCTATCGTTCGAAGTACAGTATATGTCTGAATCTTTGGTTTTGCAGCAAGAAACCCTCGTATCAACTGGTTCTTTAACTACTGTTTTGGAATAATCTATAGTCATAACTGGCAAAGACATGAGTTTATCTTGGTGTGGTGACACCAGAGGTTCTGTTTCTCTAAATGGGCTTTCTGACTTCTTATGCAGCATGCATGTATCATCCAAGTCTTTTTCTTTGCATCTACTAACATTCTGAAATCCATTTGATGAAAGCATGCATGCTTTGACCAAAGGGGATAACTCCGATCCAGTCACACTATCATCAGAAGTCATTAAAACAGCATCAGTTTTAGAAGTGCAAAATGTTGCCAAATCAGATTCTGCCCCAGGAGATCCATTTATATTTAATTCTATGGGACAAAAACTTCTTAATTGATCATTCTTCACTTTAGATAAAGAGTCTAATTCCTTAATACCATCATGGCTATCATGTGTTATAAATTCAGACTTAAAAATAGGCAATTCATCTAGCTTTTTTAAAGCAGGTGAATCATTTAATCGATTTGATGGAGCTGGAGACCCAGCCTTTTCTCTTTCAGGATTTTTATTAATCATTCTTAATTCACTACCTTTTGAACAAGGTGTCTGTAAACTAAAAGAATGAGACTGTTTGATTTCTTCATTTAATTCTGTACAACAGAAAGAATTTTTAAATTTATCAGACTTGGGTATAGGTTTTGAAAGGGTAGACTTATAACGGGAAGCACTACTGTCGTGCTTAGAATATGATGACCCTCGTCGGAATCCCAGTTCATTAGGGGGAGAACAACATCTTTTAATTGCTTCATTTTCTGAAGTCCTTTTAGATTCTCTTTCTAGTTTTGAAGAATACTTGCCTCTTCTTTCCATCTCTAAGTAAGAGGTCTCAGTTTTACAGTCCCGATCAGATTTAGAATAGGATGATGTCCTTAGGTCTCTGTAAGAAGAGGAATGAGATGAGGTACGCCTTGAGTATGTCTTCTTATACTCTTCTTCTGAGTCAGAACTCTCTCGTGCTCTGTTATCTGCGTATGGCCGAGAATAGCGTGTCCTCTCTCGATAAGGGGAGCTCCTATGGTAGCGACGATCAGAGTCATAATAATGAGATCGTTCTGACCTGGAATAGGATAAATTAGTTCTAGAGCCTCTCTCAGACCTAGAATGAGATCTGCTCCGCCGTCGCTCTCTTTCTGATCTACATCGGGAAGATACATACCGAGTATCTCTTTCAAGTTTTGAATAGCTAAAATATTTATCATCTCTGTCTGTTTTAGATCGTGAAGATTTCCCTAGATCCTCACTTTTTAAAGGTGCTGAGCTCTTTTTAAAATCTCTTTCCTTTTCAATGCTTGCTGAAAATTTTAAATCATGTGATCTTTGACTTGAAGAAGTCCGTACAGAATCTTCATCAGATTCTGAACCAAGAAAGGTGCCTTCAGATTGTGAGGATTTCTTCTTAGAACCTGTTTTTTTACAGCTCAGATTAATCTTAGAACTATCTGGAATTTCTTCATCCTTCCCAATATGGGAATCTTCTTTTTTTGAGGAAATATCTGCTTGCTCATTCAATATTTGAATTATGTGTTCTTCTGAACTATTAGATACAGTGTCCTGCTTAGTATCTGCTTCTAAAGATTCTGGTACAATTATAATTGGTGGTTCTTTCAGAGATCTAACTGCTACATCTACTGGTAAGGGTACTGGTGCTGCCATTAGAACTGTTATTGGTGTATGTGGCAAGGCCACTGGCTCTGTTACTGGTGCTGGTGATGAGAGTGTTGTGGCTTGGAAAGGTGGAGGCGGTGGAGGCGGAGATGAGGGCGGTGAGTCTACAGTTGTTGATTCTGCTATCACTGCTGGTAATGGTGCTGCATGAGTAGGCGGAGATGCTACTGCTGTGGTAGTAGCCAGCAGTGGCCTGGATGTTACATGAAGCAGGTGTTTCTTAAAATGAATTTTGCCCAATTCCACCCTTGACTTTGGTGGGGAAGATTCTTCTGCAGTAGATAAGGTATCACCAATTTCCATTTTCATTTTAGGAGTCAAGTCTACCTGAAGAGGTACAGCTGGAGGGTTTGGAGTATCACTTTGCTTTTCATTGCCAAGTGCAGTGAGAAACCTATTCTGCAAAGTTTTCTTTGTAAGGCTGAAGCTGAATGACACCTTCTGTCGTCCCTGTTCTTCCAAATTAACTTTTGTTTTGGTGCCTTTGGGCAAAAATCGACTAGAAGCAACACCTTTGAACATTGGTCCTTTGATGAAACCTGTTTTCTGCACATTTTCAATCTTTGCCTACAAATGAACAAAATAAGCAATTACTACTACAATAAATAGTTACTTTCAAATGGACTACACAGTTTAAAATGTTTATTGGAGAAATGAAAAGCTCTTTTTAATAACAAACAGTAGGAATTTCACTAAGCTATATATATCTTTATTATGAAAATTTTCAAACACAGTCAAAAGTATACAAAATGGTATAATAAATCCCTAAGTATCCACTCCGAGCTTCAACAATTACCTATTTTCCCCATTCTTACTTTCTCTTACATAAATAATTTTTTCAGTTTTATAACTATTTTCCAGGTAGCATTTTTTAAAAAGAATTTTTTAAAAACCTGACATATGTTTAAAAAACATTTGTATAAAGGGCAATATCTAACATCTCAGTACTCAATATGGTTTGTTCTTGTGTTGTATCAGAGATGAAAAATCAGAGGTCATCAAGACCAGTGGTCTCCTGACATCACATTGAGTGCACAGTAAAAATACTCATCTGGGTTGAGCACGGTGGCTCACACCTGTAATCCCAGCACCTTGGGAGGCCAAGGCGGGAGGATCACTTGAGGTCAGGAGATCGAGACCAGCCTGGCCAACATAATGAAAACCCATCTCTACTAAAAATACAAAAATTAGCAGGGTGTGGCTACAGCATGTGCCTGTAACCCCAGCTACTTGGGAGGCTGAGGTGGGAGAATCACTGGAACCCCGGAGGCAGAGGTTGCAGGGAGCCAAGATGGCACCACAGAACTCCAACCTGGGCAACAGAGCGAGACGCTGTCTCAAAAAAATTAAAAATTTAAAAATTTAAAATAACATACTCATCTATGATCCAGACTCTAGGAAATATCAACTATCAACTGGAGCTATTGAGCTCTAAGATGAGGAAAGGGTTTGTTTTTCAGGGTGTTTTGAGGTTTTTGGTTTTTTCAAAAAAAAAAAAAAAAAAAAAAAAAAAAAAACAAGCATTGCATAGGCAATTCTAATCAATGTCCGAGGTTTGGGAAACCACTGATATAGAGGAACTTCCGACCTTACTTGTTTTACAGACGAGGTAACCAAATGAGGACCAGGCCTTCTGCCTTCCTGGAGAGTACTATGCCTTGGCACACACACATCACTGTCTCTGCCTGGGCCCCCCACCCTCAGGTAATAATACTGCTGTATGAGCAGCAGTTACAAAGTATAAACCTAAGAAGACTACTTTTCTTCCATGTTTGCCAAATCACCAAAGGAAATGGTGAGCTTTGGAAGTTCAAGGCATAATGTAGGTTGTAGAAAGAGCATCAGAAAAATCTACAGCAACAAACTCAATCCTAAATTAAAGATGGTGGTATACTGCCCATATGCAAAATTCTTCTAATTAACGTTCTTTAATCCACTTTGGCTATTTAAGAGAATAACTTCCCTTTCAACACAGTAAAATCTGAAATCAGTTTTCAAAATTACATAGTAGTCATTCAAGTTGGAAAGTAAATACTTTCACATGTATTACCATGGAGCAGTGAATTCCAAATACTTTATTTTTTTGAGACAGAGTCTTGCTCTGTTGCCCAAGCTGAAGGGCAGGGGCACCATCTTGGCTCACTGCAACCTCCTCCTCCCCAGTTCAAGCAATTCTCCTGCCTCAGCCTCCTAAGTAGCTGGGACTAAGCCACCTTGTCTGGCTAATTTTCTTATTTTTAGTAGAGACAGGGTTTCACCATGTTGGCCAGGCTGGTCTCAAACTCCTGACCTCAAGTGATCCACCTGCCTCAGCTTCCCAAAGTGCTGGGATAACAGGCATGAGCCAAATACTTTTAAGAAACAGAATCCACTTTTCAAGTTAAATCTTAAATGGAAGCTCATACATAAAAAACAAGTAAAAGATATTTTTAGAACTTCCAACTTTCTCTACCTTTCCTAAATCTCTTGAAGCTCTAAAGTTTAAAAATCATTTTTCTGAGATACACAACATCCCTCACTGGGATAAGTTACATGGCTCTAAAAACAAAATTAAAAACTATTACTTCATTTCACATTCAAAATGATAGCTACATTTTGAGTGTTTTCAGCTTTTACCCAATTTCTAAAACGTGTTTAGTGGTCCATCTCATAATCACTGAATGACTACGTAAATTATACTTACCTCGTTTTCTTCTTCTCTATTTCCATTCAGCCAAGAAAACATGCAAAAGAATAAAAAGAAATCATAAATACTTAAAAACGATTGAAATAATAGTTATTTGTATTAAAACTTAGGATACTTACTACCTACAGGTATATTCTATATGAATTGTCCATTCCTTCAGACTCAGTTACATACAGTTTAACAAATATTTACTCAAGATAGTGTCACATACTATGCTGAGTGCTGGAGACCAAATTTGAATAAAGCAGCATCCCTGCCCTCAAAAAGCTCAGCTTCCTGTAAGTTACAAAAAAGAAATTTGTAACAAAAGTAATTCCAACATAATGGAGTAAATATAAAAATAGAAATATATATAGTGAGACAGCAAAGAGGATGATAAGCAACTCAGTTTAGTGGGAAAATAGGAATGCAAAGAATTTTTCCTGCCCAGGTGTGGTGGCTCACACCTGTAATCCCAGCACTTTGGGAGGCTGAGGCCGGCTGATGGCTTGAGGCCAGGAGATTAACACTAGACTGGGCAACGTGGTGAAACCCTGTCTCTATAAAAAATACAAAAAAATAGCCAGGCATGGTGGCGTGCACTTGTAGTCCCAGCTACCTGGGAGGCTGAGGTGGGATGATCACCTGAGCCCAGGAGGTCGAGGCTACAGGTAGCCATGATTACACCACTGCACTCCAGCTGTGGTGATGGCTGTCTTTTAAAAAAAAAAAAAAAAAATTCCTTAAGAGAGGATTCATTTTTGAAGAATACATTTGTGAGAAGATCCCAGGCAGAGTCAGAGATTAACACATAAAATAAGGCTGGGCATTGTGGCCCATGCTTGTAATCCCAACACTTTAACAGGCTAAGTTGGGAGGATCACGAGTTCAGGAGTTCGAGACCATCCTGGGTAACATAGCAAAACCTCGTCTCTCTTAAAAATAATTTTTAGGCCAGGTGCAGTGGCTCACGCCTGTAATCCCAGCACTACGGGAGGCTGAGGCAGGCAGATCACCTGAGGTCAGGAGCTCGAGACCAGCCTGGCCAACATGGTGAAACCCCATCTCTACTAAAAGTACAAAATTAGCGGAGCATGGTGGTGCGTGCCTGTAATCCCAGCTACTCGGGAGGCTGAAAACCACTTGAACCTGAGAGGTGGAGGTTGCAGTGAGCCAAGGTCATGCCATTGCACTCCAGCCTGGGCAACAAGAACAAAACTCCGTCTCAAAAAAATAAAATAAAATAAAAAATGAAAAATAATTTTTAAAAGGAAGGCTAAGTTGGGAGGATTGCTTGAGCCTGGGAGACAGAAACTGCACTGAGCCAAGATCATGCCACTGCACTGTAATCTGAGCAATTGAGTGAAAACCTGCCTCTCTCTCACACACACACACACACACACACACACACACACACACACACACACAATAACATAGAATAATATGTGTAAAGTATCTACAAACAGTTCAATATTACCTGAATATAAGGTATAAGGCAGAAAGAGGCCAACAATAAGATGGAGTAGGAGGCAGTGGTCAGGTTTCTCATGAGAAGAATCATATTTCATCTTATGGATCAATGCTTCTCAATCGTTTTTGGTATCTGTTCAACAGTTCCAAAGGCAAAACTATTCCACATTACAGTGCATCTGCTCCATAACACAGTGTGCAGCTCTCTGGGTTATGTTCTAACAAAGGTAACCACACCGACTAACAGAAATCAAAAGCCACAAGTCTGGTGTACACTAGCACACCAAGGCATACTGAGGGACTGTCTACTTGGAGAAAAGGAAGCTACAAAAGGACATGACAGCGAGATTTGTATTTTCAGCTAGTCACTCACTGGGCTATGTGGCAAGACTGGAATACAACAATCTGTTTTCAATGTTCCTGAAAGGAAACATACAAAGCCCTTTTCCCCAAATGTAGGCCTAACTTCATCATAATTCATTCCATTCACCAGTGTCTGTGGTAGCCATACAAAACCAAGTTAATGACAGGGGGAGAGGGGGCAGTAAGCTGATAATACATGAATGAGATCTGAAGCAGTGCCAAAATTAACCATTTGTTTCTACTCCAAAACCACTAAAAACCTCATAAATGTGATGTTAGCACCACTGTACTTCATCAATTCTATGATGTACATTTTGCCCACAGGATGCATGCTATCAATGATATCATAGTTGTAACTGAAAATTTTTTTCACTTCTCAACGTTCATAAAATAATCATTTTCTTACAATCGATGGCATATTAGAACCTATGGTATATTCGATTTGATTTAAATTAGTACCATTTGAAATTTTTTCAAGAAGACAGAAGGTACCAGGAGATGTCCAACCACAGGCTTATCTGCATAGTACGCACACATACGAAATGCTAGAAATACAAAAGTGACCAGAACACTTTCTTAAGCCTCAGCAGTTCTATTTTGGACAGGCAGATGAAAAGAATAATCCTGATAAAATATGATGAAAATAGGCTCAGGTTATATTGTAAATCTGTGGAGTTGGGAGCGAAGGGGGCATAATGAAGGTCCATTTTAGAAATCAAAGAATTGTTTGACAGAAATGACAAGACAGGAGGGGGAAGTGTTTAAAAAAGAAAAGATAAGAAATGACATTTCTCAGAACTTGATAAAATAAAATGTTTATAATAAAAGAATATAAGCACAATCAAATTTGGAGGGAAATTTTCTCATCATTAAAAGCATTTAGTGTTAATAGATAAAAATCAAATTACAAACAAGCAAAAGGAAAAGTCCACAATCCAACTTTCCAGAGACAACTACTGTTAACTTTGATCTACAGAGCTTTCTGCACTCGTTTGTGCATGCACTTGGGTGTGGTTTTTAAACAGAGATCATTGTTTTTCTTTTTAAAACATTACAAGCCATTCTGCATCTTGCTTCCTTTCCTCATGATAGAGCTGGTGAGCAGACAAGTTGTTCAGATCACATAAAAAGTATGGAATCACCAAATTAGATTGAGGAAGTGATCTCAAGAGAAGGAGATACAGGCTGGGCGCGGTGGCTCACGCCTGTAATCCCAGCACTTTGGGAGGTCGAGGCGGGTGGATCACCTGAGATTAGGAGTTCAAGACCAGCCTGACCAACATGGTGAAACCCCATCTCTACAAAAATACAAAAATTAGCCAGGCATGATGGCAAGTGCCTGTAATCCCAGCTACTTGGGAGGCTGAGGCAGGAGAATCGCTTGAACCTAGGAGGCGGAGGTTGCAGTGAGATCACACCATTGCACCCCAGCCTGGGCGACAGAACGAGACTCCGCCTCAAAAAAAGAAGAAAGAGCCAGCCTTCCTTCCTTCCTCTTCTTTCCTTTTCTTTCTTTCTTTTTTTCCCTCTGTGGCCCGGGCTGGACTATAGTCCGCTCGCTGCAGACTCCCTGCCTCCGGCTCCCGTGATTCTCCTGCCTCGGCCTGCGGCCTGCCTGGGATTGCGGGAGCGCGCCTCCATCCCTGCCTGGTTTTTGTCCTTTGGCTGGAGGCGCGGTTTCGCCATGTTGGCCACACTGGTCTCCAGCTCCTGACCTCGAGTGGTCTGCCCGCCTCGGCCTCCCGAGGTGCCGGGACTGCAGACGGAGTCTCGCTCACTCGGTGCTCGGTGTTGCCCGGGCTGGAGTGCAGTGGCATGGTCTTGGCTCGCTGCAGCCTCCGCCTCCCAGCCGCCTGCCTTGGCCTCCCAGGGTGCTGGGATTGCAGACTCTGCCCGGCCGCCGCCCCGTCTGGGAGGTGGGGAGCGTCTCTGCCTGGCCGCCCATCGTCTGGGAAGAAGTGAGGAGCGCCTCTGCCCGGCCGCCCATCGTCTGGGATGTGAGGAGCACCTCTGCCCGGCCGCCCATCGTCTGGGATGTGAGGAGCGCCTCTGCCCGGCTGCCCCGTCTGGGAAGTGAGGAGCGCCTCTGCCCGGCCGCCCCATCTGGGATGTGGGGAGCACCTCCGCCCAGCCGCCCCGTCTGGGAGGTCTACCACGGAGGCCAGACGCAATGTGGGGGCTGGACATGGTGGCTCACGCCTGTAGCCCCAGCACTCTAGGAGGCCGGGGCGGGTTGATCACCTGAGGCTAGGAGTTCGAGACCAGCCTGGCCAACATGGCGAAACATATGAAAAATACAACAGACAAACCAACCAACCAACCCAGCAACAACAAAACAGGTCTACCCTGGAGTCATACTCTAATTTTTTCTATTTTCCTCCCTTTCTGATCCTTTATCCCACTTTCTTTTTCTTCCTCTTCCTTCTCCTTCTTCTTTGTCAAATAGAGGACTGAGTTATTATCATTGATCCATACAAAGTCCCTCTCTTATTTATTTTCTTTAATTCCCACCCCCCATTTCTATTCCCCGTCTTCCCATGTGCAACCTTCCTAATATGTTTGATATGCATCTTTTTGTTTGTATGTATTTTTAGAAAATGTTTATTGTTTTGTGTGCAAAAGAAAAAAATTTAATAAAAAAAGAGAAAAAAAGAAAAAATTGGTCTCTACTTTTCTGACATAATTAGTTGAAAGCTGGGGGAAGAGACAGGGTAAAAGACAAAGAAAATTCAAGCGTTAGGCAACAGAAATGGAAGTAGACTGTAATCCTCAATGTTGCTGCCCAAAGTTGGACATTACCAATTTATAATTGAGCTCATTATCCTATTTTTGTTGAAGGGACTAAGCCATCAGAGGCAACAACTAGTGAATTAATCTAGCAAGATTGGCGGGACAAGAGGGGTAGAAGGCAAGAAGTTGAGAGAACTGATTTCTCAAAAATATTAAAATAACTGACCTAAAGATCCCTAGATAACAGACAGGGAGTGAAATCTGAAGGAAGCTGATAAACTCAACAGGGTAGGGACAAGATATTCGGGGCTTCAAAGAGTGGATTTGGTGGAAACCAGGAAGAGAGGTAGAAGGGTCAATAAGGTGGAAGAACTGGAAATTATGGTCAGAGTATTATTTTAGAGTTGAAGTACATTTCCAGGAGAGTCTTCTTAGGTAGGAGACCTAGGTATGGCCAGGAAGAGTAGATTGCTGCAGCAATAAGAGGGCAGGACCTTTTTGAAGAAATTAATACAATTGGGAGACCACAATTAACAGCAAGAATTAGCTACAAATGTTTTTAACATAAGAACACTTGTTTTGGTAAATAATATCAAGAGCAAAGAAGAGAGTTTTTGAAGAAAGGTTGATGAAACAAGGGTATAGAAACAAGAAGTTAAGAGTATTAAACCTCCTGTACTCCCTACCATAAAAAATAAGGAGGCATGTGAAAACAAGTATTTAACTTCACAGGATGAGATCATGCTAGAATAGCATATTTCTTCTTTCAAAATACTACAGAGAAAAAAAAAGAATGTTAGCCAGTTATCTGTAAAAAAAAATAGTAAAGTGGGCAAATCTGCAGCTTGCTGATGGAATTATATTTAAAAAATCCATATCAACATGAAGATAAATCTCTATTAGGTCACATGGTATGTATGGAAAAAGACTTAGTTAAGAGTTTGTCATGGCAAGCTCAAGAAACCAAAGAATGACATGACTTAAAAAAAACCAACCAACCAATCTCTCAGGCTAGGACATTAGAAGTAAGGTTTACAAAGGGAAGCCCAATAAATGAGAGCAATTTGGCCCTATCAAGCGCATTCATACATATAAACAAGCTGGATAGTAAAGAAATCTATTCTGGATATCATGTCACACAAGAAATGGTTAAAGCTAAATAGAAGTATTTTTATCTACCTTAGAAGAAAAAAGATTTACAGGACCATAGTGGTTTATTTCAAACTATCAGAAAGCTTAGAAGATGAAATAATCTTATTTTGTGCAATTCTGAAAGTCAGAACTGTGACCAACAAGTAGAAGTTACAGAATGACAGTTTTTAGTTCGTTTTAATTTTTTTTTTTTTTTTTTGAGACGGAGTCTCGCTCTGTCGCCCAGGCTGGAGTGCAGTGGCGCGATCTCGGCTCACTGCAAGCTCCGTCTCCCAGGTTCACGCCATTCTCCTGCCTCAGCCTCCCAAGTAGCTGGGACTACAGGCGCCCACCACCACGCCCGGCTAATTTTTTGCATTTTCAGTAGAGATGGGGTTTCACTGTGTTAGCCAGGATGGTCTCAATCTCCTGACCTCGTGATCCACCTGCCTCGGCCTCCCAAAGTGCTGGGATTACAGGCATGAGCCACTGTGCCTGGCCAAATTAATTTTATTTGAAAAAGTACTATATGTAGCTGGGGGAAATTTTATAATACAAAGAGATATACAACTAAAAACAAATCACTCTCCCCAGAGCAACTATTGTTAAGTTTGCATATTCTTTTTTTTTTTATTTATTTTTTGAGATGGAGTCTCGCTCTGTCACCCAGGCTGCAGTATAGTGGCGTGATCTCGGCTCACTGCAACCTCCACCTCCTGGGTTCAAGCAATTCTCCTGCCTCAGCCTCGCGAGTAGCTGGGACTACAGGCGCGAGCCACCATGCTCAGCTAATGTTTGTATTTTTAGTAGAGACAGGGTTTCACCATGCTGGCCAGGCTGGTCTTGAACTCCTGACCTCGTGATCTGCCCACCTCAGCCTCCCAAAGTGCTGGGATTACGGACGTGAGCCACTGTGCCTGGCCTAGTTTGCATATTCTTATTTCGAAAACTTTGTGTGCATATATGAACATACACATATCTTTTTTTTTTTTTTTTTTTTTGAGACAGGATCTCATTCTATCCTCCAGGCTGGAGTCCAGTGGCGCAATCTTGGCTCACTGATGCCTCAACCTTCCAAACTCAAGTGATTTTTCTGCCTCAGCCTCCTGAGTAGCTGGGACTACAGGTGTGAGCCACCGCACCGGGCTAATATTTTTTGAGACGAAGTCTACTACAAAACTACAAAAACTAGCCAGGTGTGGTGGTACATGCCTATAGTCTCAGCTACTTGGGAGGCTGAGGCAGGAGGATCCCTTGAGCCCAGGAGGTGGAAGTTACAGTGAGCAGAGATTGTGCCACTGCACTCCAGCCTAGAAGATAGAGGGAGACTCTGTCTCAAACAAAAACAAAACTAGATGTGTCACTGTACAGGATACTTAAGCTTCCTTGACATCAAAAATGTTTAAGAATTTGGATAAGAACTTAAGATAAGACAAAGAGTATTCCTGTCCTCAAGGTGGACAGCCAAAAATGAGGTCCTAGGTCTCACTCCAGACCTTCTACTGAATTTCGTAACTACAAATCAGAAATAGCTTTTTACTTTATCTTGATTTTAATAAGCAAAGACTTCAAAAATTCACTCTTACCTAAAGATTTCTTACTAAAACTAAAATACAGTGTTTCTTACACTTGAGTGTAGTATAGGCCTCATTTAAAGAAAAAAACTGTCAGACATATAAGAATAGATCACAGTTCAAGAATTCTGACAGAAAACAAAAATTAGCCTATTAAAATTTATTTCATTTGAAAACTGTCATTGCAGAGAATTTTAAACTTAAAACTTGTCAAAATAATTTTTAAGGTCTGTAGGTTAAAAAATAATATTGTATCAACATTAATTTCCTGAATTTGATCATTGTAACCTTGTTTTTAGGAAATACGCATTTGAGGATATAGGAGTAAAGAGGCATTGTGTCTGCAAATTTCCAGCATTCCAGGAAAAAAGTAATGATGTGTACATACATGTCTATAAAGAAAGAATGACAAAACAATGTGGTAAAATGTTCTTATCTCGAGAATCTGGGTGAAGGGTATATAGGAAATCTCTGTGTTTTAAAAAATATATTTTAATATATATTTTTTGTAGAGACAGGGGTCTATGTGGTCCAGGTTGGTCTCGAACTCCTGAGCTCAAACGATCCTCCCGCCTTAGCCTCCCAAAGTGCTGGGATTACAGGCATGAGCAACTGTACCCAGTGGAAATCTCTATTTTTTAAACCATTCTGTAATTATTTTTTAAACTTAAAGATAATCAAATATGAAAAGCTGTTAAAAATTCTCACAGAATCCCCAACCCTTAAGAATATGTGGGCCAGGCGTGGTGGCTCACTTTGGGAGGTCGTGGCAGGCAGATCACATGAGTCCAGGAGTTGGAGACCAGCCTGGCCAACATGGTGAAACCTCATCTCTACTAAAAACACAAAAATTAGCCAGGCGTGGTGGCACATGCCTGTAATCTCAGCTACTCAGGAGGCTGAGGCATGAGAATCGCTTGAACCCGGGAGGCAGAGGTTGCAGTCAGCCAACAACACGCCACTGCACTCCAGTCTGGGCCACAGAGCAAGACCCTGTCTCAAAAAAAAAAAAAAAGAGTATGTGGACCCTCGGAAATCCTAGAGCCTCAGCCGGAAAAACATTACCTCAAATCTTCCTAAATTTATATTCTGGTAAGCACTGATAAAAATAAGCTACATAAAAACTAGACTCTGGAGTATGAGATTATAGGGGTAACGATATTGTGAAGAGAAAACTCAAAGACAGGAAAACTGATAACAAAAGAAAGGAAGCCACCAATTACAAACCAAAGAGTATTTCATAATATTGCTTTTAACATATCCTAGCTCAGAGGTAGGATAGCAGTACTCTTAACTTCCTAGAAGAAAGGTGCTTGTTGTCCCCTGCCCAAAGCAAGACAGAAACAGAAATATTGGCAGGGAACTCTTCTCAATTACTAAGTGATTACCTTCACCATTAGGAAATGAGGAATTTCACTGCTTCTGCTGCCCCATCCTACACTATACCTCATGTTTTGTTTTAATTTTAGGTTTCTAAATCCTTGATCTGCTTCCCAGCAAGTACAGGTGGAAGCATTTGTTGTGGGGGGAAAAAGTTTAGAATGAATGAGTTGAAGTCATGCATGTTTTGACATTTACACATTTAAGCACCTATGGCGTTATATATTCAAGAGTTAAACTTCCTCCAATCTTCAGTGATCTAGAAATATGCATCAGGCAGAAGTCTTTAAAATTAAAACTTTTATCACAAAAGGTCACATCTACCTAGCTCTCTGCTTGGACTATGGTCATACACATTTGCAAACCTCACACTGAGCCAATCCTTCTGTAGGCTAGAGTTTTGGTAGGGAATAGATGTCCTAGCTAACTACCAAGAGTGACCTGGGCTTATGGCAAATGTGAAAACTGCATCAGAACATATCTCAGTAGCACACAACCATGCTGATGCACTGCTCAATGACTTTTTTTTTTTTTTTCTTGAGACGGAGTCTTGCTCTGTCGCCCAGGCTGGAGTGCAGTGGCGCAATCTCGGCTCACTGCAAGCTCCGCCTCCCGGGTTCACACCATTCTCCTGCCTCAGCCTCTCCGAGTAGCTGGGACTACAGGTGCCCGCCACCACGCCCGGCTAATTTTTTGTATTTTTAGTAGAGACGGGGTTTCACCGTGGTCTCGATCTCCTGACCTCGTGATCTGCCCGCCTCGGCCTCCCAAAGTGCTGGGATTACAAGTGTGAGCCACCGTGCCCGGCCGCTCAATGACTTTTTTTGAGACAGAGTCTCACTCTGGTGCCTAGACTGGAGTGCAGTGGCACGATCTTGGCTCACTGCAATGTCCGCCTCCCGAGTTCAAGTGATTCTCCTCCCTCAGCCACTGGAGTAGCTGGGATTACAGGCATGTGCCACCACGCATGGCTGATTTTTGTATTTTTAGTAGAGACAGGGTTTCACCATGTTGGCCAGGCTGGTCTCGAATTCCTGACCTCTAGTGATCAACCCACCTTGGTCTCCCAAAGTGCTGGGATTACAGGTGTAAGCCACCGCACCCGGCCTGAATGACATTTTAGAAAGGCAACACTTAACTATAAGTATCACTTCTCATATCAATCAGAGGCTATTTGTTCAATAATTACTTAAGAATCCACCTTGTAAAAGCAGTGCTAGGTCTGTAAAGGTAAAATGTCAGTTCACAGTCTCTACCCCACCAGGAATTTTATACTTACTTGAAGTAACATGGCACAGAGGTACATCAAATAACTATAATACAAGGTAACAAATAATAATTGCCATGAGTAGAAAAGCCTAGTAAGGTCCTTTCTTTTAAGCTTCACTTTTGGGCTCACCTGGTCTCAATTTTTCTGATTCTCTATGAAAACACTCCTTTAGTATTTATTACTTTGCTTGTTAGGTGGCTTTTTAAATTTGAGACAGGACCTGGCTGTCACCCAGGCTGGAGGCAGTGGCACAATCTTGGCTCACTGCAACCTCTGCCTCCCGGGCTCAAGCGATCCTCCCACTTCAGCCTCCTGAGTAGCTGGGACTAGAGACACACGCCACTTATGTCCAGCTAATTTTTATATTTTTTGTAGAGACAGGGTTTCACCATGTTGCCCAGGCTGGTCTCAGAACTCCTAAGCTCAAACAATCTGTCCGCCTTGGCCTCCCAAGTGTTGGGATTACAGGCATGAGCCAGTACAGGCATGCCTGGCCTAGGGGTGGCAATTTAATACAGAAAAAAAAATCAAACTTTGATACCTAGGTCAGAACCCTATCCCTGCCATTTACTAACTCTATGGCTTGTGCCACTCTGTTCCCTTACTCTCCCAGATGCCTATTTCACACATTTCCCTACCCCAAATCTCTATCACCATGATCTCCATGACCACTCTCAATTGATGATCTCACCACTTTGCTCAGTGTCCTATCCTCTTGCCTCAAGGACTTCCATTTTCTACTTATTTCCTCTCCTCTATCATCAGTCTCTCTCTCTCTCCTCTCTATTCATTCTCATTAGCCAAACAGCTTTTAATAAGTTACTAGACCAGCATCTTAAAGCTAGTGATCAATTTCTTTCCTAGGCTTTCACAGACCACATTCTTCAGTTTTTCCTACCCTCCTCACTGCTACTCCTCCTTAATCTCATTTGTTGGCTCCTTCCACCCATCCAGCTAATAGGGACTTCCTTTTTGGGTACTACTTGGATACCTCCTATTTATCTCAAATATAGCATGGTCAAAATTGAACTGATGACGATTATCCCATATACCTAATTCAGTCCTCCCCCAAGTTGTTCCTATGACAGTAATACTACCATCTACCCAATTGCTCAGATCAAAGCCTCATTTGTCCTTAATTTTTCTCTCTCCACTCACAGCCCACTCCACATACCTGCTTATCCTCTTTCTGACCTTACCTCTTTCCATAGTCCCTCCTCCTCATTCTCTAGGTTTTAGCCACATTAGCTTTCTCTCTGTCCCTCATACATTCCAAGATAATTTCTGGCTCAAAGCCCTTTCACCTGCTGTTCCTTCTTGGAATACCATTCCCTCCAGATCTTCACCAGACTGCTGCTTCTCGATAATAAAATGACACCTCACACAGCCATAAAAATGAATGAAATCATGTCCTTTGCAGCAACATGTATGGAGCTGGAGGCCATTATCCTTAGTGAACTAACTCAGAAACAAAAGACCAAATACTAAATGTTCTCACTTGTAAGTGGGAGCTAAACAATGGGTACACATGGACATAAAGAAGGAAATAATTAACACTTGGGGCTCCAAAAGATAGGGCAGTGGGTTGAAAAATTACCTAACGGGGGCCGGGTGCTGCGGCTCACGCTTGTAATCCCAGCACTTTGGGAGGCCAAGATAGGTGGATCACCTGAGGTCAGGAGCTCCAGACCAGCCTGGCCAACATGCCAAAACCCTGTCTCTACCAAAAATACAAAAATTAGCTGGGCATGATGGCCGGTGCCTGTAATCCCACCTACTTGGGAGGCTGAGGCAGAAGAATCACTTGAACCCGGGAGGCAGAGGTTGCAGTGAGCCGAGATGACGCCACTGCACTCCAGCCTGGGCAACAGAGCGAGAATCCATCTAAAAATAAAAAAAAAAAAAAGATTACCTAGTGAGTACAATGTTCACTACTATTTGGGTAATGGGCACACTAGAAGCCCAGTCCCCACCAACATGCAACATACACATGTAACAAACATGCACATGTACCCCTTGAATCTAAAATAATTTTTTTAAAAAGATGACACCTCAAATGTTATTTCCTTTGAGATTCTCCCGTCATTCTATATTATAGTAACTTATTTTATTCCTAGCACTTATTATTATTATTATTATTTTTTTGAGATGGGGTCTCACTCTGTCACCAGGCTGGATTGCAGTGGCGTGATCTCGACTCACTGCAAACTCTGCTTCCTGGGTTCAAGCGATTCTCCTGCCTCAGCCTCCCGAGTAGCTGGGACTACAGGCATGCACCACCACACCCAGCTAATTTTTGTATTTTTAGTAGAGACGGGGTTTCACCATGTAGGCCAGGATGGTCTCAATCTCTTGACCTTGTGATCCACCCACCTCAGCCACCCAAAGTGCTGGGATTACAGGCGTGAGCCACCACGCCCGGCGAAATACAAGCTTCTTTAGGACAGAGATTTGGTTTTATCTTGTTTACAGCTGCATTTAACTGCCAAAAGCACCACTTAGAAGACAGGGAGCACTCAATAAATATTTGACATTATAATCACTTTTTTTTTTCTGAGACAGAACCTTGCTGTCGCCCAGGCTGGAGTGCAATAATGCGATATTGGCTCACTGCAACCTCTGCTTCCCAGGTTCAAGCAATTCTCCTGCCTCATTCTCCCAAGTAACTGAGATTACAGGCACCCGCCACCACGCCCAGCTAATTTTATTTATTTTTAGTAGAGATGGGGTTTTGCCAAGTTGACCAGGCTGGTCTCGAACTCCTGACCTCCGGTGATCCACCCGCCTCAGTCTCCCAAAGTACTGGGATTACAGTATTATCACTTTCTTTTTTCTCTTTTTTTCTTTTTTTTTTTGAGACGGAGTCTCACTCTGTCGCCCAGGCTGGAGTGCAGTGGCGCGATCTCGGCTCACTGCAAGCTCCGTCTCCCAGGTTCACACTATTCTCCTGCCTCAGCCTCCGGAGTAGCTGGGACTACAGGCGCCCGCCACCACACCCAGCTAATTTTTTGTATTTTTTTAGTAGAGACGGGGTTTCACCATGTTAGCCAGGATGGTCTCGATCTCCTGACCTCGTGATCCACCTGCCTCAGCCTCCCAAAGTGCTGGGATTACAGGCATGAGCCGCCGCGCCCGGCCCACTTTCTTTTTTTTTGAAACCAAGTCTCACTCTGTCGCCCAGGCTGGAGTACAGTGGCACGATCTCAGCTCACTGCAACCTCCACCTCCTAGGTTCAAGCAAATCTCCTGCCTCAGCCTCCCGTGTAGCTGGGATTACAGGTGTTAGCCACCATGCCTGGCTAATTATTATTATTATTATTATTAGATTTTGAGATGAAATTTCACTCTTGTTGCCCAGGCTGAAGTGCAATGACGCGATCTCGGCTCACCACAACCTCTGCCTCCCAGGTTCAAGTGATTCTCCTGCCTCAGCCTCCCGATTAGCTGGGATTACAGGCATGTACCATCAAGCCCGGCTAATTTTGTATATTTAGTAGAGATGAGGTTTCTCCATGTTGGTCAGGCTGGTCTTGAACACCCAAACTCTGGTGATTCACCCACCTTGGCCTCCCAAAGTGCTGGGATTACAGGCGTGAGCCACCGCGCCCAGCCAAGCCTGGCTAATTTTTGTATTTTTAATAGAGACGGGGTTTCACCATGTTGGCCAGGCTGGTCTCAAATTCCTGGTCTCAAGTGATCTGCCCACCTCAGCCTCTCAAATTGCTGGGATTATCATTTTCCTACCTAGTTAAGCTTGCTTTTACACTACTCCCCAGAAGGAATCTCAATAGCTATGGTGGTCTCTTTTAAGTTCTAGATCAGTCTTGTTCAACGTCTTTCTTTCTTTCTTTTCTTTTTTTGACAGGGTCTTGCTCTGTTACCCACTGTCACCCAGAGTCTAGGCTGGAGTGTAGTGGCACAATCATAGCTCATTGCAGCCTCAAACTCCTGGGTTCATGCGATCCTCCCTCCCAAGTCTCCTCAGCTGGCTAATTTTTTTTAACTTTTTATAGAGACAGGGGCTCACTTATCTTGCCCAAGCTCTCAAATTATTTTTCATATTGCTCGTTTTACCACCTTCCTCCCTCTCAGCCTCCACACCACACACATACCACATCACCCCCATATCTACCTTAATCCACTCAGGGACCATTAAAGCCTTTCCTTCCTTTGACAATTATCTGCATGTCTACTAGGTACTCAGCACTATTATGCCTTTTCCTATCCTTTTCTTACCTTTCCAGATATTACTACTAAACTCAACTCCTACAGCATATACTTTAAAATCTGACAATCACATACAGCCTTGACTTGTATTTATTGTTCTTCTCTCCCCATATAGAGTTTAAATTTCAAAGAGACAAAGGCAACATCTTGTCCTTATTATATAATCTCCCCTGGGCCTAACATTCCCGTTCCTATCATATGTTCTCGTTACTTTTTGAATCAAAGAAACTCCTTAACAACTGTACTAGTTTTTAGCTTCCTCACTTCAAGCAATTCTTAAAGGAAAAGAGGGAGGAAACATCTCAAAACTGACAGGTAGAAAAAGCAAGATATATAGGCCATAAAATTTATGAAATTTGCCGCATTCTCATCTAAGAACAAGGACACGTGAAGACAAGTGAACTAAAAAAAAAAAAAACACTGATGAAAAATATGTTATTTATGTGGTCAATAAAGCTATGAGTGATACACTACTTTATCAAAGACATTGAAATTTCAGGTAAAGCACTTTGGAATAAGTATGCTAACCTGAACTAGCGTGACTAGACTTGATATACAAGCACTCCTTCTCACTTGTTTAAGTCCACATCTTCAACTAGTATAGTATCTCAAACATACAGAGAATCCTACTGATCAATGTATACCGACTAAATCTAGAAAAAAATAACTTGATCATACTTACCAACTATTCTTACACCCCAAAAATAGCTGAAACTTTCTTTTAATGTGGAATTACTATACAAGTGAGTAAAGGTAACTTATTTTCTTTAAAAAAGTCACTTCTAACAAGAAGTGACTTTGTTAACAAAGCTAATTTCAAATGTGTCACTACAGAATTCTAATCAGTGAGGAAAGGTTAAGACTATAATCCCAAATGTTAACAATTGTATTTATGCCGGAAATGTTTCTCTACTTGTCTGCCAAATAGATACACAAGAATACCTACGTAAAGTGTATGATATTCACCTGTTAAAGCCATCTGCTTTTTTGAAAACCCGTAAGTTGGAACGTCGGGTGACCTAACCTGAACATTTTAGAGCCCAGTGTTGAAGATTATTGTATTCAATTGAATTCCAGTAATTTTATTCATTACTCTGAGTTAATCTTTTCAATTATCCATTTGTTTTCCTCATTAGCAAAAAGTGAGAGAGGAAAACCCCCAATACCAAATAAGCCTCAAAAGATAAACATGCATAAATGCTGAAATTCATCTTTAGTACAAGCTAATGAATCACAGAGAAAGAGTTGACTGGCTGGGTGCGGTGGCTCACGCCTGTAATCTCAGCACTTTGGGAGGCCAAGGTGGGTGGATCACTTGAGGTCAGGAGTTCAAGACCAGCCTGGCCAACATGGTGAAACCCTGTCTCTACTAAAAATACAAAAATTAGCCAGGCATGGTGGCAGTCACCTATAATCCCGGCTACTCGGGAGGCTGAGGCACAAGAATTACTTGAATCCCAGTGGGGTGGAGGTTGTAGTGAACTGAGATTGCACCATTGCACTCCAGCCTGGGTGACAGGGCGAGACTCTGTCTCAAATAAAAAAAAAAAATTAAAATTAAAAATTCTAAATATCGAATACGAAGAAAGATATAAGTTTCTGAGGGAGATGGCTTGTTATAATTAGACTATTATAATTAGACTGTAGACTCTAAGCTCTTGGTTAATATTTTTTTTTGTGAGACAGGATCTCACTGCCCTCACCCAGGCTGGAGTGCAGTGGCATGATCTTGGTTCACTGCAACCTCACACCCCCCACCCTCGCCCCATTCTAGTGATCCTCCCACCTCAGCCTCCCACGTAGCTAGGATTATAGGCACACACCACCATGCCTGGCTAATTTTTGAATTTTTAGTAGGGACGGGGTTTCACCATGTTGCCCAGGCTGGTCTCAAACTCCTGGGCTCAAGCGATCTGCCTGCCTCAGCCTCCCAAAGTGCTGGGATTACAAGTGTGAGCCACCGCACCCGGTTGGTTAATGTTTAAACTGTACCTATCCTGTATTGTACCAGACTAAGTACTTATATCAGCCTTCCTGTCCTACTCTTGCTTAACCACATTAAATGAGAATACAAAAACAGCTCTTTCAAGTTACAGCCTTTCATGCAAATTAGCTCTGAAAAACCCACCTTCTAAATAAAAACACGAAAATAAAACCTGTGATGTGATTAAATGGAAAGACATGAGAAAGACAAGGTCTCTCTTTTTATACATATTTCAGATCTCTTTCCATCATAAATAACTGCTTACTTTCATGTTAATACTAAAAATGCTTCTGAAAATAATTTTATTATTTCATGTTTCACAAGTTTTCTTTTGTTATAAAGAAAAAATAAAAAATATGTGTGGGCTGCTTTCTATTTTAGTAACATAGCAAGTACAACAATTTAAAAAGTTTCTAGCATGTTACCACCCGACCAAAATCAAAACACATTAAAAAACAATTCAGTACTCTTATGGAACAAAAGCTTAAATGCAATAAAAATAGCCATCGTTTATGTTCTGGTTTTGGTAAAGAGTTTAAGCTTTTTTTTTAATTGTAATTAATGTTTGAGGTATAGAAGGAAAAGGTTTCAAGTCAACTAACACAACTACAAGTAGGGTAAAAGCTATCCATACCTTAAGAAAAACACTTGAAACACATATTCTTACAAGGCAAAGCCAAATGATAACGTAGGATGATTGTGAATTACAATGCACTGAATGCACCACTATCCATAATTTCATACAGAAAAAGGTTAAAATAAACTGCAAAAGGCTATCTGTGTGCTAATAAAAGGTTGTAACAGTGACTGAATAACCCTGGTACATCCGTTCAATGTGGTAGTATGCAGCTCCAAAAAGTTCTAATTACGAACTTTGATCTAAAAGATCATAATAATGGGCTGGACATGGTCGCTCCCCCACCTGTAATCCCAGCACTTTGGGAGGCTGAGGCAGTAGGGTTGTTTGAGGCTAGGGGTTCAAGACCATCCTGAGCAACATAGTAAGACCTCGCCTCTACAAAAAATAAGCAAAATTAGCCAGGTGTGATGGTGTGCGCCTGTGGTCCCAGCTACTTGGGAGGCTGAGGTAAGAAGACTGCTTGAGCCCCAGAGGCCAACGGTGCAGTGAGATGACATGGCGCCACTGCACTCCAGCCTGGGTGACAGAGCAAGAATCTAACTCTAAGTTAATTAATTAAATTAAAATAAAAGGTCATAATGAAGATCCCTGTATACTGCTCCGGAATGTACTGTTAAGGAAAAAAAGCAAGAAACAAAACAGTAAATTTAGTATGCTACCTTGTGGCTTTGTGGTGGGGAGAGGTGGGGAAGGGGAATACCATATATACATTGTCTTTTTTTTTTTTTTTTTGAGATGGAGTTTTGCTCTTGTCGGCCAGGCTGGAGTGCAATGGCGCAATCTCGCTCACTGCAACCTCCACCTCCTGGGTTCAAGCAATTCTCCTGCCTCAGCCTTCTGAGTAGCTGGGATTACAGGAGCCTGCCACCACGCCCAACTGATTTTTTGTATTTTTAGCAGAGACGGGGTTTCACCATGTTGGCCAGGCTGGTCTTTAACTCCTGACCTCAGGTGATCTGCCCCACCTCAGCCTCCCAAAGTGCTGGGATTACAGGCATGAGCCACCACGCCTGGCTCATTGGCTTATTATTTTCTTTTTTTTTTGGAGACGGAGTCTCGCTCTTTCACCCAGGCTGGAGTGCAGTGGCGCGATCTCGGCTCACTGCAGGCTCCGCCCCCCGGGGTTCACGCCATTCTCCTGCCTCAGCCTCCCGAGTAGCTGGGACTACAGGCGCCTGCCGCCGCACCCGGCTAATTTTTTGTATTTTTAGTAGAGACGGGGTTTCACCGTGTTAGCCAGGATGGTCTCGATCTCCCGACCTCGTGATCCGCCCGTCTTGGCCTCCCAAAGTGCTGGGATTACAGGCGTGAGCCACAGCGCCCGGCCGGCTTATTATTTTCAAAATGGAAAAATGAAAGTTGGGGCTGGGCATGGTAGGTCACACCTGTAATCCCAGCACTTTGGGAGGCTGATGCAGGAGGATCACTTGAGCCCAAGGAGCTCAAGACTAGTCTGGGCAACATAGTGAGAGCCCATTTCTACAAAAAAATTTAAAAATTAGCCAGGTGTGGTGGTGCATGCCTGTAGTCCCAGGTACTCAGCAGGATGAGACAGGACCACTGCTTGAGCGCAGGACGTCAAGGATGCAGTGAGCTACGATCTCACCACTGCATTCCACCCTGAGCAACAGAGCAAGACTCCATCTCAAAAAACAAAACAAAAAAACTTTATTGGGGAAAAAATCTTAACAAAATTAGACATAAAATTGTTCTGTGTTCAAGAAGGAGAGAAATAGTAATATTCCGAATATTTAAATCCACTTTCCACCTATCTGTAATCTTTTAGGATAAGGCACTACAGTGCTAAATTTTCATTTTCTGCAAAAGTTATCTTTTGTGCTCTTAAGGTAAACAGAAAAATAAGAGTATTTTTGAACATCATTTTGCAGATTAGAATTGCTATCTAGTCTACTGATCTTTTTAATTTCTGTAAGTTGCTCATTATTAAACACTAACAGTATATAACTGTATATTCATATAATAAAGCTAGTTGATCTATAAAACAAACTTTTATCAGAACTTTATCCCATTGGTTTTATATCTCAAATGTCAAGTTACATTACACCAGAACTTTTTTTTTTTTTTTTTTTTTGGGACGGAGTCTCACTGTCACCCAGGCTGGAGTGCAGTGGCACGATCTCGGCTCACTGCAACCTCCACCTCCCGGGTTCACGCCACTCTCCTGCCTCAGCCTCCCGAGTAGCTGGGACTACAGGCACCCACCACCACACTCGGCTAATTTTTTGTACTTTTAGTAGAGACGGGGTTTCACCATGTTAGCCAGGATGGTCTCGATCTCCTGACCTCGTGATCTGCCCGCCTCGGCCTCCCAAAGTGCTGGGATTACAGGCATGAGCCACCGCGCCCAGCCACATTACACCAGAACTTAAGAAAATGCAGTTGTCCCACAGCTCTAGCTGTCAAGTTTCTAGCCACTTAATCAGAGACAAAACTTAAGTGCCATAAACAGCTCACTTGAGGAGGCCAAATCTTATGCTCTATGACAAAGAACTACTCCAAGCTGACAAAGTAAATGTACACCTCACAGAAACAACACAGGGCAAAATATCAGAAGCCAGGTGCAGTGACTCACACCTATAATCCCAACATTTTGGGAGGCCAAGGCGGGAGGATCACTTAAGCCCCAGGAGTTCAAGACCAGCCTGGGCAACACTGTGAGACCCTGTCTCTAAAAAAATTATAAAAATAAATAAGTCCGGCCAGGTGTGGTGGCTCATGCCTGTAATCCCAGCACTTTGGGAGGCCAAGGCAGGCGAATCACGAGGTCAAGAGATCGAGACCATCCTGGCCAACGTGGTGAAACCCCATCTCTGCTAAAAATACAAAAATTAGCTAGGCGTGGTGGTGCATGCCTATAGTCCCAGTCTCAGCCACTCGGGAGACTGAGGCAGGAGAATCGCTTGAACCAGGGAGTCGGAGGTTGCAGTGAGCCGAGATTGCACCACTGCACTCCAGCCTGGTGACAGAGCGAGACTCCACTCCAGCCTGGTGACAGAGCGAGACTCCGTCTCAAAAAAAAAAAAAAAAAATAAGTAAGTCCAGAAAAAGAAATAAGGCCAGGCACGGTAGCTCACAACTGTAATCCCAGCACTTTGGGAGGTCAAGGCGGGTGGATCACTTGAGGCCAGTAGTTCATGCCAATGTGGTTAAAACCCTATGTCTACAAAAAATACAAAAATTAGCTGGGCACACACCTGTGATCCCAGCTACTCAGGAGGCTGAGGTACAAGAATCGCTTGAACCCAGGAGGCTGAGGCTGCAGTGAGCTGGGATCACACCACTGCACTCCAGCCTGGGCAACAAGTGAGACTGTCTCAAAAACAATCAATCAATCAAACAAACAATAAATAAATATTTTAAAAATAACAGAATATGGCTTGGAATTAAATAGTAGACAATATTATATCCAAAAGTCAAAGTACGCAGCTGGTTTTCATGCCAACATCTACAGAGGTGAGAACACTGAAAAAATCAAAACTGACAATGTGTAAACATAAATAGAATGACGAAAAAAAACTGCAGGTTGAGTAACCCTTATTGAAAACACTTGGGACAGTAACTATGTCCAACTTTTTCAGATTCTGGAATATCTGCATATACACGATACCTTGGGGCCAGATTATCTTGGACCCAAGTCTACACACCAAATTTGTTTATGTTTCATATACCCCTTATACACATGGCCTGAAGGTAATTTTACACAATATTTTTTAATAATTTTGGGACATGGAATAAACTGTGTTGTATGCCTGTGTTTTGTTTTTGTTTTTAAGAGACAGGGTCTTGCTTTGTTACCCAGGCTGGAGCAAGTACAGTAGAACAATCCCAGCTCGCTGCAGCCTTGAACTCCTAGATTCAAATGATCCTCCTACCTCAGGCTCCTGAAGAGCTGGGACTACCGGTGCATGCCACCACGCCCGGCTTGGCTGTGTTTTGACTGCAGCCCCTCACATGAGGTCATGTGTAAAATTTCCCACTGTGGCATCATGTCAGCATTAAAAAAGTTTCAACTTTTGGAGCATTTCAGATTTCACATTTTTGGATTCAGCTGAGACCTGTATACAGTTTAAGAACTATATAACCTAAAAGGAACTATGCAGCTGAACAGGTGTGGTGGCTCATGCCTGTAGTCTCAGCACTTTGGGAGGCCTCCAACAGGAGGACTGCTTAAGGCCAGGAATTTGAGACTGGCCTGGACAACATAGCGAGGCTCTGTCTCTATAAAAAGTAAAAAATTAGCTGGGTATAGTGGTTTACATCTATAGTCCCAGATACTCAAGAGGCTGAGGCAGGAGGATCAGTTGAGCCCAGGAGTCTAAGGCTGCAGTGAGCTATGATGGTGCCACTGCACTTCAGCCTGGGTGACAGAGCGATATCCTGTCTCAAAAAAAAAAAAAAAAAAAGCTATACAGCCAAAATTGTCTGCTATGGTCTTTCTAGTGCCTCTGTCCAGAAGGCATATCCCACTTGCTCTTATCTCCCATCCTGTACTCTCAAAATGTCAGCTGGAGAGGTACCACCTACAGTACAATATATAAGAGCAAAAGCTCTTATATTCAGTCAACCTGAATTTGAATACTGACTCCAAAGTTTTTTAACCTAAGTTACTAAAAGAAATGGAGGCCAAAGAAGCCAGCTATAAAACTGAAATAGTACTATAATTACTTTAAAAAGAGAATGAGTGTCTATTTAAAATCCTTCATATAGCCGGGTGTGGTGGCTCACGCCTGTAATCCTCACACTTTGGGAGGCCGAGGCAGGCGGATCACCTGAGGTCAGGAGTTCGAGACCAGCCTGGCCAACATGGCGAAACCCCGTCTCTACTAAAAATACAAAAATTAACCAGTCATAATGGCAGGCACCTCTAATACCAGCTACTCGGGAGGCTGAGGCAGGAGAATCGCTTGAATCCAGAGGCGGAGGTTGCAGTAAGTCGAGGTCATGCCACTACTCTCCAACCTGGGCGACGCAGTGAGACTCCGTCTAAAAAAAAAAAAAAAAAATTCCTTCATATAGGCCAGGCATGATGGCACATGCCTATAATCCCAGCATTCTGGGAGGCCAAGGCGAGATGACTGCTTGAAGCAAGGAGTTCAAAACCAACCTGGGCAACATGGAGAGACCTTGTCTCTACAAAATAATTTTAAAATTATCCAGGTATACTGGTGTTTGCCTGTGGTCCCAGCTGCTTGGGAGGCTGAGGCAGGAGAATCACTTGAGAGTCCAGCAAATCAAAACTTCAGTGAGCCAGGTTTGCATTACTAGTCCACTCTAGGTAACAAAGTGAGACCCTGTCTTCAAAAAAATTCCTTCACATAGTGCCTGGCAGAGAGTTTACACTCAATAAATGAGAGCTGTAACATATTTGTTTTTGTTTGTTTGAGACAGGGTCTCACTCTGTTGCCCAGGCTGAAGTGCAGTGGCGCAATCTCGGCTCATTGCAACCTCTGCCTCCCGGGTTCAAGCAATTCTCCTGCCTCAGCCTCCCAAGTAGCTGGGATTATAGGCACTCGCCACCACACCAGCTAATTTTTTTTGTATTTTTAGTAGAGACAGGGTTTCACCATGTTGGCCAGGCTGGTCTCGAATTCCTGACCTCAGGTGATCTTCCCTCCTCAGTCTCCCAAAGTGCTGGGATTACAGGCGTGAGCCACCGAGTCTAGCCAATGCATGTCTTTTTTTTTTTTTTTTTTTGAGACACAGTCTCACCCTGTCGCCCAGGATGGAGTGCAGTGACGTGATGTCGGCTCACTACAACCTCTGCCTCCTCGGTTCAAAGGATTCTCCTGCCTCAGCCTCCCAACTAGCTGGGACTACAGGCATGCACCACCACGCCCAGCTAATTGTTGTATTTTTAGTAGAGACAGGGTTTCACCAGGCTGGTCTCGAACTCCTGACGTCAGGTGATCCACCTGCCTCGGCCTCCCAAAGTGCTGGGATTACAGGTGTGAGCCACCGTGCCCGGCCAGCATGTCATTTTTTAAGATAGTTTCTAGGCCGGGCGCGGTGGCTCATTCCTGTAATCCCAGCACTCTGGGAGGCCGAGACGGGCAGATCACGGTCAGGAGATCGAGACCATCCTGGCTAACATGGTGAAACCCTGTCTCTACTAAAAATACAAAAAAAAATTAACTGGGCAAGGTGGTGGGCGCCTGTAGCCCCAGCTATTTGGGAGGCTGAAGCAGAATGGCATGAACCCGGGAGGCGGAGCTTGCAGTGAACAAACACCACTGCACGCCAGCCTGGGCGACAGAGCAAGGCTCCGTCTCAAAAAAAAAAAAAAAAAAAAAAGATATTTTCTTTCAGCTCCTACACTTTCTGCACTCTTGTTCATAAAGGTATGCTTAGAACCCTCTTACAAAATTAAAGTATTATACTCATTGGTGGGCTAAAAATATATTTTAGTAAACCTAGGCTTCAACTATAACATAACCAAACTGAAACTTGTTTTTTTGGTTGTGTTTTTTGTTGTTATTATTGTTGTTGTTGTTTTTGATAAAGCGTCTCGCTCCGTCACCCAGGCTGGATTGCAGTGGCGTGATCTCAGCTCACTGCAACCTCTGCCTCCTGGGTTCAAACAATTCTCCTGCCTCCGCATCCCAAAGTAGTTGGGATTACAGGCACCCACCGCCACGCGGGGCTAATTTTTATATTTTTAGTAGAGACAGGGTTTCGCCATGTTGCCCGGGCTGGTCCCAAACTCCTGACCGCAGGGGATCCACCCACCTCAGCCTCCCAAAGTGCTCGGATTATAGGCATGAGCCACTGTGCCTGGCCTTGAAACTTTATTGAAACAGAACAATGTTACTCCCCTCAAACTTTCTTTTAATGAAGACAAAAAATACAAAAACTAACAGGGAAATTTCAAAGTACAATCTGTGTTCAAGTGTTCTCCAATTTTTTATACCTTCTTTCTACCTCTATACTATTCTAAAATGAGCATGGGTTTTTAAATGAACTTCAAATAAATGCACATTTCTGAATCAGACAATCATTAATTAGGGTCTTAAATTAATGATATTTGACTTAGAACTGAGGTTAGAATAATAAAAACCCCATTTTCCAGTAGGAAAAACTTTATAGACATCCAATCAACTTACATACAAGTTTCCTTTTTAAAAGCGGCCATAGGCCAGGCATGGTGGCTCACGCCTGTAATCCCAGCACTTTGGGAGGCCGAGGCGGGCGGATCACTATATGGAATAATGGTGAATGAAGGCTTGAGTTTCATATGGGATTAAGCTCATTTTCAATGAAGATTTCAGACTACTTAAGGCACCAGGACAGACAAACAGGCAGATCTGAATGGTCCCCATATCCAGCTTACCTTTTGCTGAATGATATTCATACTCTTAATCCTCCAGCATATACATTTGCAAAGTCAGAGGAAAGAACCAACTCAAATACAGAATCACCTGCACCCTCCAAATTGAACAATTATAAGTACATCAAGGTCAATTCTGAAGACCTTTAGGAAAACAAGTAACTCAATACAGAAATCCAGTTGTTTATGAATGGCAGCTATCCTAAATGTTATTCCTTAACATCATTAAAAAGTCAATTTTGGACAAACTGGTAAATGAATATTACCCAAGTTCTGATATGCCACTAAACTAGCTAGTGAGCACAACCTATACTTATTTGGACTTCCTTTTCTTCCCTTTATAAAATTAGAGGCACTAGCTCCCCTGCCCTTTTAAAATCACAGTCATGGCAAGTCACAATGAGCAAGCTAAAGGGGGAAAAAAAAAGTTGGGAGCCACAGAAATGAGGAATTATTAGATACAGTAAAAGGACTCCCTAAACTAGACACCTCTTATAGCACTCAGCAATTTACACTCGGTTAAAAACTGAAGGGGACACGGGCATAGGGTTAATCCTCTCTCTGTATCCTCCCCCATAATGTGGCCCTAGAACATCCTCTACCATCTGCCTACTCCATTTTTGCCTAAGTCCTACTCTTCAAGGCTAAGTTCAGGTATTCTTCTGGGCTGCCCTCCCTGATTGCCCACCTGATCCCCATCCCAGTCGAAGTCAGATATCCCTGCCATAGCACATTGTGCTTACTTCTGTATCCTTATCACAGGTCTGGCATTCAACAAATGTTAGCTGAATAAATTGTCAAGAGTTCAAGAGTTCAATCTCAGCTAGTTGTTCTAAACATTAGGTTAAAAGGCTCGATATAATGAAAAGAGTTTAAATATAACGTTTTTAATTGCCTCATACAGTTAGAAACTGACAGACTTAGAAAACTGAATTTTTTTGTATGCTAGGTATAAAAAGTATCAGCTACCCTAGAGAAGAACAAAAGCCTCTATTTTTGGAGTACTAAATTTTCTATCATTTTTCAGTGTCTTTTAGTATATCCAAAAATATCTTTTTTTTTTTTTTTTTTGAGACGGAGTCTCGCTCTGTCACCAGGCTGGAGTGCAGTGGTGCGGTCTTGGCTCACTACAACCTCCGCCTCCTGGGTTCAAGCAATTCCCCTGCCTCAGCCTCCTGAGTAACTGGGACTCCAGGCACCTGCCACCACGCCCGGCTAATTTTAATTTATCTTTTGTATTTTAGTAGAGACGGGGTTTCACCATGTTCGCCAGGATGGTCTCGATCTCCTGACCTCGTGATTCGCCCGCCTTGGCCTCCCAAAGTGCTGGGATTACAGGAATGAGCCACCGTGCATGGCCTCAAAAATATCCTTTGATTTACCACTGCATCTGAGGTTCCTCACTTCCTTTTTGCCCGTAATATTTTGCCTGTAATATTTATAAAGAGATAAATGAGATTATTGATCTGAGAAATTTGGATAGAAAGTCAACAGAACAAGGGTAAAGTGCAGTTTACCCTTAGTTTAAGGATTACCCATCCTGGAAAATACACAAGTACAAAACAACTGAAAAGGCTGGGAGAAAAAAGTGGTCTTAGCATACCAACAGAAGAAGCATAAAAAGTGCTATGAGCACCAAGTCACTGCCATTAGCCCAACACATACCACTCAATTCCCTGACGTCTGTCCTAATCTTATAGTTAATTTAAGAATGTCTGGTAATAGGCTGGGCACAGTGTCTCACGCCTGTAATCCCAGCACTTTGGGAGGCTGAGGTAAGGAGATTGCCTGAGCCCAGGAGTTCAAGACCCTGTCACTACAAAAAATAAATAAATAAAATTAGGCGTAGTGGGAGGATTTCTTGAGGCTAGGAGGTTGAGGCTGCAGTGAGCCGTGATCGTGCCACTACACTTCAGCCTGAGCGACAGAGAAAGACCCTATCTTTAAAAAAAAAAAAAGAAAAAGAAAAAGAAAAAAGAAAAGAATGTATTATCATAGAGGTTGGCAATTATTAACAATGCTGCTGGTAATCAAATTAGAATAATGATCGTTACAAAGAATCAGGTCAATTCAAACATTTACTAAGCTTGTACTACCATGTACCCAACTACTAGTTACTAGGATTCCTCCACTAAAAGAGAAGAACATATTCTATAATATATTCATCATGGGCCTTGAATTTTCTGATACATGGATCTACAAAATCCCTTAGGTCCAAGCAACAAAACCAAACAGGTCTAATGAGAATAGATGAATGCTAAGATAGCCAGCCTTCAATGAAATGTTAGCCTTTCTTGATACTTCGTATTAACAATCACCCAAAACATCTTAAAAATTACAGAATTATAAAAACTATATAAAAACATATCTTTTAAAAACTTACATGAAGAAATAGCATTGATGAAAATAAAAATGCTTAAGCAATCGGTACATTTCAAAAAAGCACACAGCTAACAAAAAAATTGTGCAGCACACATATGCACAACTGGAAAAAAAGTCCTATCACAGATTCTAACTCCTGCTCCCAATTTCATATCCTGACACCATCATGATCTTCTCTACTAAGAGTATGCTGCGTACAGTGGCTCATGTCTGTAATCCCAGCATTTGGGGAGGCCAAGGCGGGTGGATCACCTGAGATCGGGAGTTTGAGACCAGCCTAGCCATCTCTACTAAAACACAAAATTTAGCCAGGCGTGGTGGCAGGCACCTGTAATCCCAGCTACTCGGGAGGCTGAGGCAGGAGAATTGCTTGAACCTAGGAAGCGGAGGTTGCAGAGAGCCAAGATCGCACCACTGCACTCCGGCCTAGAAGACAGACTGAGACTCTGTCTCAAAAAAATAAAATAAAATAAAAAGTTTGGAAAGAAAATAGGTAGTCAAAGAAAGAAGAGCACCACGTATTTCTTGCAAATCTCATCATCTCCCTAATTCATATGAGCAAAACTATAACTGGGGGAACACTCTTTTTATATTCAATCATTACTGTTTGAATGTGTTCAAGGTGTTCATATCAGCTAGTAACACTACTTCCTTACACAAACTGCTAGATTAATCTGCCAAAAAGTATACTATACTTTTCATAATTGTGACAACTGGTTTCCTGAATAATTGTACGACAACAAAAGTTGTTTTGTTTTTGTTCCTCAATAGACATGGTAAGCTTCAGCTTGAAAATATACCTATTATGGTTACCTTGAGGCAAACTTAGAGATTTTCACCGATTTCTAAAATGTTGTATTGTACCTCAAAGAAATTTGCCTTTACAACAGATAATTCTTAACTACATTTTCAGCACAGAACCAGTACCATAAAACGTGCAGCTTATGTTTTAGAGCTGATACTCCAATCGAGTATTGATAAATTAATGGAAGAGTCATATTTTTAACCAGGCAATTTTTAACCAGATGTATTTTCAACCAGGTCTGTGTGTGCTCAAGGCCAGAATAAATGGATTTCTATAAAAAGAGCTTTTAGTCATTTAATATAATTTATGAAAAACAGTATTTGCTCCACTTTACATTCACACAAAACTCATAAAAAATTTAAACTTTAAACCTAGCATTTTCTGCTTCCTCAAATAGAGTATGTAATTAATAACTATTCATCATGAGGCCAAATATCAGACAAAAGGCTCGAAACACAAGTTAGACCATGGATTCACAAAGAGCTAAACATGAAGCAAATATTGTTGATTACGATAGAGTCCTCCCCAAAGAGAGGGTCCAACCACACTTGGCAGGGAAGTGGGCCACAGGAAGAACTACAATTGGAAACCACTACTTGCTCTAGGTTCTTGCAAGCCCAGAAGCAGTGCTCCCAGTAAGCAGACCTCCCAGAAGCCTGCCAACACAATCGCAGTCTTATCAACACCCACATCATCCCAAGGATATTTTCACTTGCAAGATGTTAGCATTTGACAGAAAAAGCATTCTAAAATAAAAAGCAACTATGGGAATTCAGACCTATCTTAAACCTCCAATGAAATGACAATATGTTTGCTCAGCTGGAAAAAAGACTAAAGTAACCATTAGCTTGACCAAAAACACAAAAAACAGGCATGGTGGCTCACGCCTGTAATCCTAGCACTTTGGAAAGCTGATGCAGGAGGATCACTTGAGACCAAGAGTTCAAGACCAGCCTGGGCAGTGAAGTGAGAACCAGTGAAGTGAGTATCTAATTTTTAAAATTAGAAAATTAAAAAACAAAGACTACCAAATTAAACAAAGTAAATTTACACAAATTCCAAAGCTAAGAGACTCAAATACAACATTTTATTACACAATTTTTATTAACCAAAAATTATACAAGGTAATTAACCAAAAATTATACAAGGTAATTGCCTTTCATTTGAATGAGAGACTTCCAAATACTGTGTAAGTCCAACTATGGAAAAACGACAACAACAAACCTATCAAATTTTGTCTTAGCTCTGTTGGCCAGCCTCAAACCAACCATTTTCAGAGACTCCCCACTTAAAGCCAGGCACAGGGGTGCCCAGCACTGTAATTCCAGTGCTTTGGGAAGCCGAGATGGGAGGATTCCTTGAGGCCAGGAGTTTGGGACCAGCTTGGGCAACACAGTGAGACTCCCATCTCTACAAAAAAAATTTTTAAATTAGCTAGGTGTGGTGGCGCATGCCTGTTGTCTCAGCTACTTGGGAGGCTGGGGCAGGAGGATTGCTTGAGCCCAAGAATTCGAGGCTACAGTGAACTGGGATCATACCACTGCACTCCAGCCTAGGTGACAAGGGAGGCCCTGATCCAAAAAAGAAAAAAAAAAAGAGATCCCACTTAAATGCCTTCAGTTTTCTTTTTAAAAGAAACAAGTAACTAATCAAAGTAAGGCAGGAATAAAAATTACCTGCTTAATCTATCAGTACCATATACAAACAGAAATAAGTACGGGATTTTTTTAAAAACTCTAAACAAAATCCCCCAAACACCATCATAACCAGAAATACTCACTCTGTGGAGAAATACATTTGGAAAGAGACACCTTCCACATAGCACAATATGTCCTAAGGCTCTTTTAAACTGCCTAACATACTAACCAGACATCTTAAGAAAATCAAACAACTTAACATGGTACATCCATACTACAGAATTTGTTCAACTATTTAAAAAGATAAGCACGTCTTGGCTGGGCGCGGTGGCTCACACCTGTTATCCCAGCACTTTGGGAGGCCAAGGATGGTGGATCATAAGGTCAAAAAATGGAGACCATCCTGGCCAACATGGTGAAACCCCGTCTCTACTAAAAATATAAAAATTAGCTGGGTGTGGTGGTGCGCACCTATAGTCCCCGCTACTTGGGAGGCTAAGGCAGGAGAATCACTTGAACCCAGGAGGCAAAGGTTGCAGTGAGCCGAGATTGCGCCACTGCACTCCAGCCTGGGCAACAGAGAGAGACTCCATCTCAAAAAAAAAAAAAAAAAAAAAAAAAGAAAGATAAGCTTATCTTATATGTAAATGGAAACAAATACAGAATGTAGGAAAAAGGCAGAAAAATACGTATAGTAGTATGACTCCACTTGTGTAAAAAAATAACCAAACAAAAGGAAAAGATCTCGAAAAATACATTAAGTTCTTGGATGTGGTATTTGGAGAGGTGGCGCAGAGAAGAGATACTCAGGGAGGATTTTTACTTTTTCTTCTATAAACATCTGTATTGTCTGACCCTTTTGCAAAAAACATTTATTGTTGTGGTAATTAAAAAAACAAAACATTGGCCGGGCGCGGTGGCTCAGGCCTGTAATCCCAGCACTTTGGGAAGCCAAGGCGGGCAGATCACAAGGTCAGGAGATCGAGACCATCCTGACTAACACGGTGAAACCCTGTCTCTACTAAAAAAATACAAAAAATTAGCTGGGCGTGGTGGCGGGTGCCTGTAGTCCCAGCTACTCCGGAGGCTGAGGCAGAAGAATGGTGTGAACCCAGGAGGCGGAGCTTGCAGTGAGCCGAGATTGCGCCACTGCACTCCAGCCTGGGCGACAGAGCAAGACTCCATCTCAAAAAAAAAAAAAACTTAAACATACTATCAGACCCTGTTACTGTTTTTAAAATATCACATTCATGGTTAGTACATAGTAATAAAGCACTTCCAAGACAAATTTAAAGTTATCCTCAGAGATTGAAAAAGACTAAGAGACGTGACAATTAAATGCAATGTTAATACTAGATTGAAAAAAGAAGACACCTTTGGGACAACTGGCAAAATGTATAAAATATATATCAGGTAATGGCAGGGTTACAAATGTTAAAATGTCTGAATTTGATTACTGTACACTGATTATCTAAGACAATGCTTGTTCTTAGGTAATACTATCAGATATTTAGGAAAGAAAGATCATGATGCCTGCAATTTACTCTCAAAAGGTTCTGCCAAAAGTAAATAAAACTTTTTTTTAAATATAGAAAGGTAATACAAACGTGGCAAAATTCCAATACTGGTTAATCTAGGTTAAAAGTACATTATGGGAATTTACTGTGCTATTCTTACAACTTTCCTGAAAGTTTAAAGTTTTTTCAAAATAAAAAGTGTTTTTTGCCAGGCGCAGTGGCTCACACCTGTAATCCCAGCACTTTGGGAGACTGAGGTGGGTGGATCCCTTGAGGTCAGGAAACCAGCCTGGGAAGCATGGCAAACCCCATCTCTACAAAAAATAAAAAATTAGCCAGGTGTGGTAGTGTGTGCCTGTAGTCCTATCTACTCAGGACACTGAGGTGGGAGGATCACTTGAGCCTCAGAGGCAGAGGTTGCAGTGAGCCAAGATTGTGCCACTGCACTCCAGCCTGGGTGACAGAGTGAGACCCTGTCTCACAGACACATAAAAAAGTGTTTTTTTTGTTTTTGTTGTTTTTTTTTCTGTCAGAAAAACATTCTAACCTGATTTCAGTGACTTATGTGTAAACGGCTTAGTTTACAATATAAACTATCTCTCAGGGTTTTTACAATAATAGTTCTTAGTGTATTACAAAATCAAGTACTCTACAGCACTCTTGGAAGAATTAACAGAAATGAAGCTAGTCAACATTTTTAAGAAACTGAGCAAAGAACAATTAGCAAATTGAGCAGCCTCTTAACCAGGATAGTTTCAGAGAGGCTCCAGCAGAGCCACGTAGTAGATTTATGGACAGAGAAGCTGGTCAACTTTTGATTCTCAAACCCAGGCTGGCCATCCTGCTTCCCTCCAAAACCTGACAATGCTCATGGAACAACAATGAATATTAGGGTTGAGAAAATTTATTACAAATATCTATTACAGAATAAACTGTAATGTATTAAAAAAATTTTTAAGTGAATAAATTAAATCAATGAGTCACTACAGTGAAAAATGACTGAGAAGATCTGGAAACACCAAAGTCCTGCTAAGGAAACTAGGAAAGTATGACTGATAATCTTGCATGTATAAAATATGGCTTGGCAACTGGAGACAATTCTTAGGAAAACACAATTGTATCAACAGTTGCTTGATACTTTTCTAAAGACATAATGTGTCAATAAAAGGAGAACGGTATGCCTAAAATGTAGCAAAAGCAAATGGCAAAGAGGGAAATGAATATTAAAGAGGTATACCCTAGCCTAAGCACTAGGATAGTTCAACAGGCTTTCCATACTTACCAGCAAACCCTCCAAGTACTATATTGGCTTCCTGTGCACCTCAGTAGCCCAAAGAAGGTAACCTGGCCTGTAGCACCATGCCTCCATCACTACGAAGCTATCTCTCTCTTATCAGAAAAATTGATTCAACTGGCTATAAAGCTACTAAACATCCAGATCATATATGAAATCTGGTAACCACATGATACTTTCTCTCAGTTGGCTTCCTAAGGTATCTCTATCTTCTCCATTCTAACATGAATTATAAGAATTTGACTTGCTGGGCCTGGTGGCTCACACCTGTAATCCCAGCACTTTGGGAAGCTGAGGGCAGGAGTTTGAGACCAGCCTGGGCAACACAGCAAAACCCTGTCTCTACAAAAAATAAAAAATTAGCCAGGGCCAGGTGCAGTGGCTCACAACTATAATCCCAGCACTTCTGGGAAGCCAAAGCAGAAAGATCACTTGAGCTTAGGAGTTTGAGACCAGCCTGGGCAACATGGTGAAACCCCATCTCTACAAACAAAATTAGCTGGGCATGGTGGCATGTGCCCATAGTCCCCGCTACTCAGAAGGCTGAAGTGAGAGAATCACCTGAGCCTGGGAAGTTGAGGCTACAGTGAGCCATCATCGCGCCACTGCACTCCAGCCTGGCCAAGAGCGAAACCCTGTCTCAAAACAAAAAAATTAGCCAGGAGTGGTGGTGGGCATTTGCAGTCCTAGATACATGGGAGAATCAATTGAGCCCAGGAGTTCAGTTACAGTGAGCTATAATCTTGCCACTGTACTCTAACCTGGACAACAGAACAAGTCCCTAAAAATAAAAAATAGAGAATCTGACTAACCTGACTGCTTTGTATCTCATTTGAACATGCTGAAATATTCTTTCCCAGTTAAACTTTCTTTTGACCAAATTCGCCATACTTTCACATCATGGTGCCTTGTAAGTACTGTTCTTTCTAGCCAACTTGTTCCATTCAATACTAACAATAAAAGAACTGGCCAGGGGCGTGGTGGCTCATGCCTGTAATCCCAGCACTTTGGGAAGCCCAGGTGGGTGGATCACTTGAGGTCAGGAGTTCGAGACCAGCCTGACCAACATGGAGAAACCCCACCTCTACTAAAAATACAAAACTAGACAGGCATGGTGGCGCATGTCTGTAATCCCAGCTACTCGGCAGGCTGAGGCAAGAGAACCGCTTAAACCCAGGAGGCAGAGGTTGTGGTCAGCCCAGATCGCACCATAGTACCCCAGCCTGGGCAACAAGAGCAAAACTCCATCTCAAAAAAAAAAAAAAAAAGGAAAAAAAAAAGAAACTAACACTGTCCTAATTCTTAAATTCTCATAAAACCCTTTGCAGATGATACTACCATGATCCCTACTTTATAGGTAAGGAGTAATTAAGAAATTTGCCTAGGTTCACAAAGCAATTAAGTAAAAGAGATGAGATTCTAAACCAGGAGTTCTGTCTCCAGAGCCCAGGGATTTAACTTTTTTCGTGCCCTATACCATTTTGGCAATCTAATGAAGCTTGTAGATTCCTTCTCAGTCTAATATTTTTTAATGCATAAGATAAAATACATATGATTGCAAAGGAAGCCAATTATATTGAGGGGAAAAAACCAATGTGTCATATTGTTTAGTATGTGCTTCTCAATCTAGTGGATTTCGATACAATGATAAACATATTTCAAGATTATATAAAAACCACAATACAGTTTGCCTTTGAACAACATGGGCTGGAACTGTGCAGGTCCACTTATACACAGATTTTTTTCAATAAAAGTTACATACCTTGTGCCTGCCTCCAGTTCTACCTCCTCCACCTCTGTCACCCAAGACAGCAAGACTAGAATCCCCTCCTCTTCTTCCTCCTCAGCCTACTCAGTGTGAAGACTACAAGGATGAAGACCTTTATGATGATCCACTTCCACTTAATGAACAATATATTTTCACTTCCTTAAGATTTTCTTAATAACATTTTCTTTTCTCTAGCTTACTTTCTTGTAATACAGTATGTAATACACATAACATACAACAAAATATGTGTTAGTAGACTATGTTCTCAGAAAAGTCAACAGTATCCTAGTAGCAGTTAAGTTTTGAGGGAGACAAAAGTTATACGCACATTTTTGACTGTGTTGCAGATTGGTACTTCTAACTCCCATGTTGATCAAGAGTCAACTGCATATTTTATTATTAAAATATCTGATTTCTACACAAATCACAATTAATACTACTGTAGTTTGTTATTTACATTAATAATTGAAAGAAATGCTAACTTCCAGTCAGAGGTTACTAAAGAGGTAATCTTCCCAAGTTTATAGATGTCATCCATGTTAAAACCTTAAACTGCACACTAAAACAGTCCTCTTCACACAGGCATTTAAAAAACCAATCAAGCCAAGTGTGGTGGTACACATCTACAGTTCCAGCTACTCAGGAGGCTGAGGTGGGAGAACTGCTTGAGCCCAGGCTGAAGACCAGCCTGGGGAAAATGTAAGATTCCATCTTTAAAAAAAATAAAAATAAAAAGACCAATCCTTGGCCCTTCTCTCTTTCTACTAAGGATTCTCTGGTAATCTCATCCAGCTTCATGGCTTGAATACTACCTAAACTGGTGAAAACAAAATTTATCTCCATTCCAGACCTTTCCCCTGAACTTCAGACTTGGTTATCAAATCAATTCAATGTCTAACAGGCAATCTCAAACTTACTATGCCTAAAATTGAACTCCTCCTAATCTAGTCCTCAAACTTGCTCCTTTTAGTCATCACTGTCTTTGTTGATGGCAACTTTCTAACTGCTGAGACCAGAAACCCTGGAATCATCCTTGGTTCCTCTCTCACATGTCACACCAACAAATCATATTAGTTCCATCTTCAAAATATATCCAGTATCCATCCATTTCTCACTACTCTTATGTTACCATCTTGGTACCCGGCAGCATCTCTTTTCTGGATTACTAGCTTCCTTACTAGTCTCCAGGCTTCCACTGTTGTTCCCTTTGCAATTCAAATGATCCTTTGAAACTGAAAGCAGACTGTCACTCTTCTGTTCAAAACTCCTGGCAAAGTTCTTAGAATAGCTCTACAAGACTGTAAAAAAGCTAAACCTCAGCCGAGAGCGGTGGCTCACACCTGTAATCCCAGCACTTTGGGAGGCCAAGGCAGGTGGATCATGAGGTCAGGAGTTCAAGACCAGTGTGGCCAAGAAGGTGAAACCCCCGTCTCTACTAAAAACACAAAAATTAGCCAGGCACAGTGGCAGGTGCCTGTAATCCCAGCTACTCAGGAGGCTGAGGCAGGAGAATCGCTTAAACCCAGGGGGCAGAGTTGCAGTGAGCCGAGATCACGCCACTGCACTCCAGCCTGGGGGACAGAGTGAGACTCCATCTCAAAAAAAAAAAAAAAAAAAAGCTAAACCCCATCTTACCCTAACCCAGTTTACTATTACACCTTCTTGCTCATTCCATTCTAGCCATAATGGGCAAAACTCACAGGTCTGCCTCAACACCTTGAAACTAACCATTCCCTCTTATTGAAATGCCTTCACCCCAGTTATTAACATGGCTACTTCTCCTTTAAATCTTTGCCTAAATATCACTCTCTCAAGGATACTCACCCAGTATACCTCACTTTAAATTGCAACCTCTTCCTCAACAATTCTGAATCCCCCTTACTCTATTCCACTTTCCAAAGCACTTACCTTTGAACATTCTACATTATTTATTTAATTTAATTTTTTTTTTTTTCGAGATGGAATCTCCTTCTGTCCCCCAGGCTGGAGTGCAGTGGCACAATCTCAGCTCACTGCAACCTCCGCCTCCAGGTTCAAGCGATTCTCCTGCCTCAGCCTTCCAAGTAGCTGGGATTACAGGCGCCTGCCAACACACCAGACTAATTTTTTTTTTTTTTTTGTATTTTTAGTAGAGATGAGGTTTCACCATCTTGGCCAGGCTGGTCTCCAACTACCGACCTCAGGTGATCCACCCACCTCAGCCTTCAAAAGTGCTGGGATTACCGATGAAAGCCACCCCACTTGGCCAGAACATTCTATATCATTTACTATCACCTATTACATTAGGATGTAAACTCCACAAGGGCAAAATTTTGTTTTGTACACCAATTACCCCTAGTGTGCCTATGTTTGGCATACAACAGACATGCATATGTTCAAAGACCTGTACCTCTATCACTGTAAGGTACTTGCCTATCTCCTTCATTAAAAGAGTTCCTTAAAGACTAACTGGATCTACTTTGCTGTGTCCTCAACACCTGTCCCTGGGCCTGCCCCATAATGGACACCCACTGCACAGATACGCAAGTGATTACAGCCATTTTCACCTGAAACACAATGTCCTATATGCTGCTAAAAAAAAAAAGCCATCTTGCAGCTGTGTCTGATTAAAAGCATGGGTACAAGACAAACCCAGAACATCAGACGCCAAGTGTTACTTCAGTCAAACTGAATTTACATTTTTGCCTCAATTTCTTCATATGTCTAAGTACCATTTCAAACCATCCAAAGTCTAAAAAGGGCACTTGGTCATTCCTCCCCTGAGCCACGTTGCCCACCTAGTCTTTTCATCCTCAACTTAAATCCTACCTTTTAACTTTTCCCTGATTACCCCAGCTAGAAGCACTTACACGTGCCACATTCTGCGCCAAGTGCTCTTCATGCATTATCTCATTCAATCCTCCCAAAAAGCCCCAGTAAGTTGTTAACCATTATAATACCTATATAAAAGATGAGAAAACCCAAGTTCAGAGAGATGAAGTCACCTGTCCAAGGTTAAAATAGTGTTCAGATCCAGGTCTGACTCTGAAATCCAGGTTTTTTTTAAACCCTATACTGCCTTTCTCTCTCCTCCCTCTAGCATTATAAACACTAACTAGCTTACTATCTCAAGAGTTTGCTGTCACTTCACTTCTCTAGGCTTCGTTTTCTTCATATGTCAAACAGGTGATATTGCTCAGGATACCTACCATGATCCCCTCCAGTCTTTATAGTATCATGAAAAAAAGGAAAAACAAAACAACAACAACAACAACAACAGAAACCATGTTACAACTCTTTACTCCATACAGGTTAATACACAAGAAGAGGCCTGGCACAATGGCTCATGCCTGTAATCCCAGCACTTTGGGAGGCCAAGGCAGGAGGCTCACCTGAGGCCAGGGATTCAAAACCAGTCTGAGTAACGTAACTTTTTTTTTTTTTTTTTTAAATTAGCCGGGTGTGGTGACACATGCCTATAGTCCCAACCCAGGAGGCTGAGGCAGGAGGACTGCCTAAGCCCAGAGGTTCAAGGATGCAATGAGCTATGATGACACCACTGCACTCCAGCCTGGGTGACAGAGTGGGACCCTGCCTCCAAAAAAAAAAAAAAAAAAAGGAAAAAATACACAAGAATTTAAAAATATATAATCACTGTTAGAAATCCAAAGCAGTGGATTAAAAGCAATAAAAATAAAAACTCCAAAACATGTAAAACCATAAAACATTCTTGATTCCTTCCCTACTCAGGTCTACCAAAGATGCCCTTCTGAGTCCATTTTCCCATATATTATGAAAAATTGTTTTTCCCCAAGAAGTGTAAGGATGTGATCCTTAAAGCTTCCGGACTTCACCAAACCACCTGGTAAAAGGAAGTGAAAGCAGGCACTTAGACTATTCAGGGGTTAGCATGTTACTTTGTACAGAGCAAGTGCTATATAAGCATTTATTGAATCGTGATATAAAATTTATTTTTTTTGAGGTTTTTCAAACCAAAAACCTGTAACATGAGCTTTGTAACTGGACTGATTGTGCAGTAAATCAAAACAATCTTACCTAACTGACCCTGCCAGTAGCAAAACAAAAAGACCAATCTAATTAAGGTAATGTTAACCAATGGCCAAGAACCCATGAAAAGAAAAGGCCATGTTAACTTACTATTGCAAGTAAGAGTTGGGTTTTTAGAAAAGCAAAATAATGATTTATCTTGTTGTGCAGAAATGACCAACACCTCAACAGAATCCGTTTGTGTTCCAATCAAAACTAAGAACTATCAATTAAGATCCAGACATTTCTGGACCAACGTGAGAAGATGTGGTAAGGGATTCAAAAACGAGCCACAGCAAACCTAAGGTAAAATGTGTCAAAACAGCAAAGTTCTTGGAATCTTCCTGGTCATAAAAGTTTGACAGTTTCATGTGAAACCCCTATCAACCGATAAGTTTTAAATGAATAGAATATTCCTAGGTCTAACACCAGCAAATGGAGTTTAAGAACGGCTTTTCAAAACAATGGTCTCGTGAGGGTTCAGGGAAAAAAGTGACTCTAGGCTTTCTGAGGTAGCAGATACAGCAGCAGATTCAGACCTCAAGAGAAATGCAAAGGTGTCCTAGACTGAAAAATTACTATTGGCAAAACTGTGTTTCGGTTTTCCACAACATTGTCTTCTTTAGAGAATCCTCAAACGATTCTTCGTTTTTAACCAAGTCTTCACAAGAAATAGAAAGTCATCCGTTTAGGGTAAGAGATTCCTGTTACCAAGAAAATCGTGTCCGAAAGTGTGAAAATCTCACAACCTGCAAGAAAATGTATGTCCCTCAGGAGGCTTTCATTTTCAGGCGGAAAAACAAACCCGGTGTCACCTCAACAACGGGACCACACAAACCTCGCCATTACAAAACCCAAGTGCCAAAGGTGCAGAATGTGAAGCCGGAAGCACTGCAAGGCCAGGATCAAGTTCCCAGGAGGAAAAAATCAAGCTCAGGAGTGCAGCGCGGGCCCCTCCACGGCCTGGGGGCCAGGCAACCCGCGCTAGGCCCTTCCGGTCCAAGGCGCCGCCGTCGCGGGGAGGTCGGGCGACGGGTCGAGCTTCCACCCGAGCCCGGGGATTCGCGGCCTACCCTCACCGGCGCCCTCTTGCCGGGCCTGGCACCGGCAGCTCCTCCGACTCTGCCCTTTGGCTAGCAGCGGGGCCCAGACGAGCCGCGAGGAGCTCGCGAGGACCGCCGAGCCCCGGGGTGGCCGGGTCGGTGCGGACACGGCGGTAGCCGTAGGGACCATGCCCTCCCCTCCCCCACCGGCCCGGCCCAACCGCCGCCGCGACATGAGCAGCGGCGCCAACGCCGGGCCCAACCGCAGGCCTGCTGCGGCCCCGGCCAAGCGGCTTGAAGTGGCGGCGCGGGCCTGCTCCCGACACCGACCGCGCGAGGCCACCGCGGGCCCGTTACTCCTCGCGCCGGCCCGCACCGCCACCCGTCAGGACGCGCCGCCCTCGGCTGGGGATAAGGCGGCCGACAGCAGCGGGGGGCCGCGGAGATGATACTTACTCAGGGGTCGGGTGCTCCGGGTCGTAGAAATCCCCCATCTTCGGAGGCGGCTGCGGCTGCAGCTGCTTCATCGGGAGCGGCTGGAGGCGGCGACGCGAGCCCCCTCCCCGCGGCAGGGCGACGCGGGGGAGGGGAGGGGAGCGGAGGAGGCCGCAGGTCCGACCGCGGCGGCGGCGGCAGGGGCGGCCCGCGTCGCTACCTCGCTCGTCGCTCCCTCCCTCCCTCGGACGCCCGCCAGCCGCTCTCTCCCTCTCACCCTCACACCGGGAGCGACGCACACCCCACCCGCCCCTCAGCTTCGTAGGCCCGGCCCCTTAAAGAGACACACACGGGCCCCCGATCTGCCGCCAGTCGGCGTGCCTGCAGCTGCTGGCTTGACCCCAGACCGGGACTGGCGGAGCGGAACACTGCCCGGTGGGCCCAGGCCGACCGTGCCTGTGGCTCTCCGGAACAATAAACCCCCGGCCCCAGTGATGTGGGCCAGACCGGACCTGGAGAGGCGGCACCGCGACCCCTCCCTCAACCCGCCTGGCGGCCGGGGGCAGCGTGACCCGGCCCGCTACCGTGTCACAGCTGGCAACTGACAAACAGCAGGCGACGTCGGGAGAACTCCCCGAGACACCCGAGACTTCAGCCTTCTCGCTCCGCGGCCCTGCAGGACCTGCCCGTCGGGAGCCCCGGAGTCCGCGGCAGCGCCGAGGGCCCCTCCCCCAGGCCTCTGGGCTCTGAGGTAACGCGGCCGCAGCTGCTCCCGGGCCCCTCGTCCCACTCGCCCCTCTCTTTTTTATTTTTCCTCGCCCTCTTTCTCCCTTGCCTCTTCATCTCGACCCCTTAGCAAGCATGGAAGCCCAGCGAGGCGGGGGATTGCTTGGAGGCCGAGCTCCCGGCAGCCTCCGCTTTCCTTCCCGCTGTGCCCTCGGGGCTCCTACCTCCACCTCGGCGCGGCGTTCTGCCCCCACCCGAAGTCTCCAAGGCGGCAGCTCCCGTCTCTTGTGTGGTTCCTGGGGCCTTAGAGGCAACGTCATGAAAAAAAGGGTATTAATCACTTTCCTACAGAAATGATAAGATGAGATTAAGTAGAAAACTTGAAGGAGCTACGAGTTGTTATTTTTGGAAGGAGAGATAGGAACGCGTAAATCCCATAGCTAAACTTTCTAGACGCTGAAGAGTTTTTGGCGATAGATCATTTTGACATTGGGGGTTCATAGGGTTAGCGTTTTTTGTGTTGTTGCTGCTGTTTTTCCACTAGAATTTTGAATCGGATTTTACCAGCAATTGGTAACGGAAAGGAAAGGATGTGTTTTCCAATTGAGAAACAGTGGTTAAAAACTGAAATGTGGGCCGGGCGCGGTGGTTCACGCCTGTAATCCCAGCACTTTAGGAGGCCGAGGCGGGCAGAGTACCTGAGGTCAAGAGTTCGAGACCAGACTGGCCAACATGGCGAAACCCCATCTCTACTAAAAATACAAAAATTAGCTGGGCGTGGTGGCGCACGCCTGTAATTCCAGCTACTGGGGAGGCTGAGGCAGGAGAATCGCTTGAACCCAGGAGGCGGAGGTTGCAGTGAGCCGAGATTGTGCCACTGCACTCCAGCCTGGCGACAGAGCAAGACTCCATCTCAAAAAAATAAATAAGTAAATGAAAATACAAAATAAATTAGCTGGGCGTGGTGGTGCGCCTGTAATCCTAGCTGCTCGGGAGGCTGAGGCAGGAGAATCGCTTGAATCCGGGAGGCGGAGGTTGTAGTGAGCCCAGATCGCGCCATTGCACTCAGCCTGGGCGATATAGCGAGACTCTGTCTCAAAAAAATAAAACAACAACAAAAAACTGAAATATGAGAGAATAAACATCCTTCAGTGGTTAACTTTTTAAAATAGCCTTTATATGTATGTAGGCTACAGTGTCTATTAGTGTTTTATAATCATTGTTTTTCACTTAGGGATTATTTTGGCTTTTGTTTATTTATTTTTTTTCCTGGTACCTTTAGGGTTAGCATGGAGGTCCAGGGTCCATCTGACTCCCTAGGTTCGAATCTCCCAAGGCCATTTTTTTTTTACACACCGTGATTATTACTAATTTCCCTGTGGTTTTTCTCATTATAAAATGAGAATATTGCTGCCGACAGGTCTAATCATTATTGTGAGGATTAAATGAGCTATTTGTTAAAGCCTTAAACTTTCAGTAAACGTCAGCATTCTTCAGCCATGATAGTGCAGAGTTTAAGAGCTAGCTCTACCTGGCATTGTGTACCAGGCACTTTCTAGCCCTGTGACATTGGGATGCTTGCTTCTCATGCTTCCCGTGCCTCACCTGTAAATGGGGTATTAGCCACTGTGCAGAGAATGTTGTGAACATGCTTGCACAATGCCTCTCATTGAGTAAGTGCCCAGTAAGTGTTATCTTTTGGGCTTTGAAAGAATAGATTGAGGCTCTGTGCCTTAGATGCCACATAGGCAATTGGGAGTCACTTGACCTTGGACAGGCAGGAAAGGGCAATTTTAGGTGGAGGTGGTTGAAACAATGTAAGTATGAGGTGGTAAGGACCTAAGCTGAGGTGAATGAGAAAAAAGCAGTCAGGTGCAGGTTTCCTATTTCCTTAATAAGAAAGTAAGCAATTCTTTTGCAGGAGGTACAGCTGGGCATTGGAATGCCTGGTCTCATGTCAGCATTGGTTTGGTCAGAACCCAGTGCAATAAGCTTGTCAAGCCATGGGAATCAGTGAGAATTCTAAGCCCCAAACAGAAACAAATGAACTGGGTTTTTACAGGCAGTGCCTTCATCTGTAATTGCACTCAGAGTTCTTTGGACTCATATTTTTAAGTCAAAGAGAATGCATGCCTGGAGCACATACTTGGGCCTGGCCTCTTGATCAAAGCTGTGGAATAATTCGGTTTTTAGTGTTATTAAATACTGACCATCCCCTACTTTCTGCACATGTTTAAAGGAAAAATGTCTAAAAAGCCCTAGCATGAAATATATGAGGCATTCACTCCCAGAGGGCTAAAATCGTAAAAGCCTTTATAATTTCAGCTGGGCGTGGTGGCCCACGCCTGTAATCCCATCACTTTGGGAGGCCAAGGCAGGCGGATCACCTGAGGCCAGGAGTTCGAGACCAGCCTAACCAACATGGAGAAACCCTGTCTCTACTAAAAATACAAAAATTAGCCGGGTGTAGTGGTGCATGTCTAATCCCAGCTACTAGGGAGGCTGAGGCAGGAGAATCACTTGAACCTGGGAGGCAGAGGTTGCAGTGAGCCGAGATCGTGCCATTCCACACCAGCCTAGGCAACAAGAGCGAAACTCATCTCAAAAAAATATATATATACTTTCTCCTACTGTTACTGTCTCCTGTGGGTCAAGACCAACCCCATCCCAGGAGATCCCAGGATTGCCAGTAGTGATCCTGAAACAAAATCATCTCTTGCTGAGGCAATGGGCTGATTTCCTGAATACACATTAATCTGAGCTCCCTCAGCCCTAGCGGTAGGGGGATTGGGTGCACAAGATGGGTGCAGCCACATAGGGAAGATCCCCCAGTGTTGCCCTGCTCCCAGTTCAGGTTTGTGAAAATGCCAGCAGTGTTTCTCTGTGTCTTTCCCTCACAAAGTCTCCAAGTCTCTCCTCAAATGAGCTCCAAGGCTTGGGAGAAACAATCTCTTCCTCTGCCAGGGTTGCGTGGATCTCCAGTGGAAAGGAAGAACCGGAACTATGGTTTGTGCCTTCCTTATTGCCTCCAAAATATTTTTAACTGCAGAGAATAGATATGTTGGATATTTTGCACAAGTGAGACATCTCTACAACTGGAATCTCCCTCCAAGACGGATACTCTTTATAAAAAGATTTATTATTTATTCAATTCATGGTGTTGGAACAGGCGATATATGTGATCTAAAATTCCAAATAGTAATGGAGAAAAAGGTTGTCTTTTCCAGTACTTCATTAGGAGATTGTTCGATATTGCATGACATTGAAACAGCTGGCGTATTAATGTATATGACGGTCCACCTCTGTACGATGATGTGAAAGTGCAATTTTTCTCTTCGAATTTTCCTAAATACTATGACAATTGTTCATTTTTCTTCTGGTTCAACACATCTTTTATTCAAAATAACAGGCTTTATCTACCAAGAAATGAATTGGATAATCCACATAAACAAAAAGCATGGAAAATTTATCCACCAGAATTTGCTGTGGAGATACTTTTTGGCGAGAAATGACTTACAATTACGTTGTAGCTGGATCCGATTAAGTATAGTTCCCCCTTCCCCTTCTGGGAAAGAATTATGTTCTTTCCGAACCTGCCACATATTCATATATCCTAAATCTTCCTTGATGATATATCTATATTTATATATGTTTACATATGTTCTTCATAAATCTATTAAATATATATAGATAAAAAAAAATCATCTCTTGCCTTAGGGAAGACAGAAGGCCAAAGGTCAATCACTCTCCACAGGTAGGCTCCGGGTACCTGGTAAGGGGTAGTAGAAAGAAGAAATGTAGACCGGGTGCGGTGGCTGACGCCTGTAATCCCAGTATTTTGAGAGGCCAAGGCAGGCGAATCACCTGAAGTCAGGAGTTCAAGACCAGTCTGACCAACATGGAGAAACCACGTCTCTACTAAAAATACAAAATTAGCCGGATGTGGTGGCACATGCCTGTAATCCCAGCTACTCTGGAGGATGAGGCAGAAGAATCGCTTGAACTCTGCGAGGCGGAGGTTGCGATGAGCCTAGATTGCGCCACTGTACTCCAGCCTGGGCAACAAGAGCAAAACTCCGTCTCAAAAAAAAAGAAAAGAAATGTAGGTCGGGCACAGTGGCTCATGCCTATAATCCCAGCACTTTGGGAGGCCGAGGCAGGCAGATCACTTGAGGTCAGGAATTCAAGACCAGCCTGGCCAATACGGTGAAACCCCATCTCTACTAAAAATACAAAAATTAGCTAGGCATGGTGGCGCATGCCTATAATCCCAGCTACTTGGGAGGCTGAGGCAGGAGAATTGCTTGAGCCTGGGAGGTGGAGGTTGCAGTGAACAGAGATCGCATCACTGCACTCCAGCCTGGGCAACAAGAGTGAGACTCAGTCTCAAACAAAAAAAATGAATAAAATAAATAAATATGTATTTTCTCCTCTGTAGCATAGAAACATTTACTATCAACATCTTAGCATTTTGGGGAGCAGGAAATGAGATGTCGGAAAAAGTACCTAATGCCTGTAAACTAATAGCCATACAACAAAAAATTGGCTACCTTATAAATTTAGGTAGATATATGAGGCTCAATACAATTGAAGATTTAGATTTACTCTGTATACAGAATAAAGGCGGCATAATTTAGAATAAATTACTCATTCACATAAGTTTTGTTATATTGTTATAATTGTTCTATTAACTACTGTTAATCTCTTAGTGTACCTAATTTATAAATTAAACATCATAAGTATGTACATAAAGGAAAAAACAAAGTATATTTAGGGTTCCAGGCATCCACCAGGGGTCTTGGGACCTATCCCTTGTGGATAAGGTGGGTACTACTGTAATTACAACTTTTTTTTTTTTTTGAGATGGAGTCTCGCTCTGTCACCCAGGCTGGAGTGCAGTGGTGTGATCTCAGCTCATTGCAAGCTCCGCCTCCTGGGTTCATGCCATTCTCCTGCCTTAGCCTCCCAAGTAGCTGGGACCACAGGCACCCGCCACCATGCCCGGCTAATTTTTTGTAAATTTAGTAGAGACAAGGTTTCACCTTGTTAGCTAGGATGGTCTCGATCTCCTGACCTTGTGATCCACCCACCTCGGCCTCCCAGAGTACTGGGATTACAGGCGTGAGCCACCGCACCCAGCCTAATTACAACTCATTTTTATTCCTATTCATTCTGCACATCCCAACACAAGGCAAGAAGAATCTAGAAAACAATGCACAACCTACATTGAACTCCACCTCCTATGATTCCTATTAGATGTTATTTGTATCAAGTCAGCACCCTCCTACATAGTATTATTATACTCTGTAGTTGTTTTTCCTATACAGATAATCTTTCTGTTACATATTGCTTTGTTAACAGATTTTAATTACATAATATATATATCTTACCAACTTTATAAGTTTGTTGTAGGCAGAAGCAATCTGTCTTTTCCTATTTTATAGTGTTTGAGGCTATAGGTAGCAAGTGTTGAATGAATAACTACTTTGTTACTTCTGAATACGTTACTTTTTGATTAATACTTTTCCTTTTTCCCAATTCCTTTTTCTTTTTTTTTCAGGCTCGTCCATGGAATACCAATTCTTTTTCTTAGTGTTCACATTAGATTTTTCTGTTAAAAATAGATTGTTGGCGTTGGCTAACAAGTCGATGACTTCCAGTCAAGCACTCTCTTCTGTAAAGTCTCTTTTGTAAACTCCTACAAGCAGCAATTTCACTGGATTTGAAAAGACTGATTAAAAAGAACCACACACTGTAACTCTCAAGTATACAGGAATATTGTTATTAGGTAATTTTTTTTTCAATATGTGTTAACCTTGTCTTCCCTACAATTTTCTTTTTTTTTTTTTTTTTTTGAGATGGAATCTCACTCTGTCGCCCAGGCTGGAGTGCAGTGGCACAATCTCAGCTCACTGCAACCTCTGCTGCCTGGGTTCAAGCGATTCTCCTGCCTCAGCCTCCTGAGTAGCTAGGATTACAGGCGTGCGCCACGATACCCAGCTAATTTTTTGTATCTTCAGTAGAGACGGGGTTTCACCATCTTGGCCAGGCTGGTCTTGAACTCCTGACCTTGTGATCCACCCGCCTCAGCCTCCCAAAGTGCTGGGATTACAGGCATGAGCCACGGCGCCCAGCCTCCCTACAATTTTCAAACATTCAGAGAGATGATTATGGTGTATCTTTTATTCTGTTTTGCTTTGGATCTTGGCGTTCTTCTAGAGAACTCATCTGCTCAGGAGCTTCTCAGTGCATCCTCCCTCCCAAACTTGTCTTACCCAGCAGAGAATGAATGTACTCAAGATTACCAGTTTTGCAGATGAATAAACCAATGATTCCAGAGGTCATGGTACATATCTAGAGTCACATGACTAAGAAATGGTAAAACCAGGATTTCAGCCAGGTTATCTGATTCAAGACATTTTCAGACAAAAATATCTGGAGTTTGCCACCAACAAGAAATGATCCTAGCCTCAGCATCTCAGCCCACACTGGGAGCGTCAGGTGCTGAAAATTTTTTTTTTTAATTTTACATAGTAAATAATTTTATAAAAAAGAAAGAAATGATCCCTTATACAAGAAGGAATGATAAAAATATTGGTAAATAAGTGGTTAAAACTAAAAACTTTTTCCCATACAAAGTAATAATAAGTAATTTGTGTGGTTAATAAGGTAAAGCAAGATGGAACTGATACTCTGGACAACAAAGTCATATATTTAGAAGCAGGATGAGTGGAGTGATGGTTGGAGTTGAAGTTTTCCAAGGTCCTGGTACTGTTTGGGAAGTGGGTAAAAATATTGATTAACTTTAACCTTTACTCTTTTAAGTGTATAAGATAAAATATGTAGGGTAACTGCTTTTCCAAATTAACAGAAGAAAATAGAATAAAGAAAAATACAAAAAAAAAGGCCGAGTGTGGTGGCTCACACGTGTAATCCCAGCACTTTGAGATGCTGAGGCGGAAGGATTGCTTGAGACCAGGAGTTTAAGACCATCCTGGGCAACATAGCCAGACTCCCTCCCAGCTCTACAAAAAAACAAAAAAGATTAGCCAGCTGTGGTGGTACACACCTATAGTCCCAGCTACTTGGGAGGCTGAGGCAGGAGGAATACATTTCAGTTTTAAAGAGTGCAAAATGGACAAGAAAATAAAACTTAGGCCAGGTATGGTGGCTCACGCCTGTAATCCCAGCACTTTGGGAGGCCCAGGCAGGTGAATTGCTTTAACTCAGGTTCGAGACTACCCTGGACAACATGATGAAACCCCATTTCTACGTAAAATACAAAAAAATTGGCTGGGTGCGGTGGCTCACACCTGTAATCCTAGCACTTTGGGAGGCTGAGATGGGCAGATCACCTGAAGTCAAGAGTTCGAGACCAGCCTGGCCAGCATGGCAAAACCCCATCTCTACTAAAAATACAAAAATTACCCAGGCATGGTGGCATGTGCCTGTAATCCCAGCTACTTAGGAGGGTGAGGCAGGAGAATCACTTGAACTCGGGAGGCGGAGGTTGCAGTGAGCCGAGATCACGCCACTGCACTCCAGCCAGAGCAAGACTCCATCTCAAAAAAATTAGCCAGACATCATGGCACATGCCTGTGGTCCCAGCTAGTCAGGAGACTGAAGTGGGAGGATCTCTTGAGCCCAGGAGTTCAAAGTTACAGTGAGCAATGATCTTGCCACTGTACACCAGCCTAGATCACAAAGCAAGACTCTGCCTCTAAAAAAAAAAAAAAAAAAAAGAAAGGCCAGGCACGGTGGCTCACACCTATAATCCTAGCACTTTGGGAGGCTGAGGTGGGCAGATGACATGAAGTCAGGAGTTTGAGATCGGCTTGGCCAGCATGGTGAAACCCCTTCTCTACTAAAAATACAAAAATTAGCTAGGCATGGTTGCATGCACCTATAGTCCCAGCTATTTGGGAGGCTGAAGCATGAGAATCGCTTGAACATGGGAGGCAGAGGTCACAGTGAGCTGAGATTATGCCACTGTGCCCCAGCCTGGGCAACAGAGCAAGACCCTGTCTCAACAAAAAACAATTTCACCTCTTTATGTGGCTTCTAGAAAATTTAAAATCACATTTGTGACTTCCATTTTATTTCTCTTGGACAGCACTGATCTAGGATATATATATAACTAATATAAGTGAATAAGAAAAAGACAACCCAGCTTTTTAAATTGGCAAATACCTCAGAAGAGGAAAAATGAATGGCCAGGAAACATTTGAAAAGCTGTTTCAGGGAAATCAGGCTGCTGGTCAGAGTGTTAATTGATACAGTTATTTTGGAAAACAAGTTGGTTGGCATTACCTAGTAGAGTTGCATATGGGCATATCTTAAAACCCAAAAATTGTTCTTAGATATACAAATTAAATCTCTTGCAAATATACACCAAAAGACACGTCTAGGAATGTCCATAGCAGTATTGGCAAATGGGCAAATGTCTATCAACTATAGTATATCTAATGAACTACTGTTAAACAGCTTAAAAGACAGGGTCTGCATTTGTTGCCGAGGCAGGAGTATCACCTCAAACACTTGGGCTCAAGTGATCTTCCCACCTCAGTCACCCAAGTAGCTGGGACTACCATGCCTGGATTTCTTTTTTCGCCTGTCTTATGGTGCTGATATATAATTGTTTTTTAGTTTTTTTAGAAACAGGGTCTCGCTATGTTGCCCAGGTTGGTCTTGAACTCCTGGCCTCAAGTGATCCTCCCACACTGGCGTCCCAAAGCATTGGGATTACAAGCATGTGCCACCAAGCCTGGCCATAACTGAAATTTTCAGCTATGCCTACCAAAATGGTAAAGTCTTGGGGACATAATAATGAACAGGAAATAAAAGGCATAGAATGTTTTTCCATTTATGTAAAGTTTTAAGAGTCAAAATTAAACAACAGATGGTGTTGAGAATTAAATATGGTAAAACTATAACCAAGAGAAAGGTAAAGAAAAATTTTAGGATAGTTTTGGTTTGGTTTGGTTTTCCTTTCTAAACAGGAAAAGGGATTATATAGGGGACACCCAGGAGGCCTCAGAGCACAGGTAAAGTTGTATTTCTTAAACTAGTTAGTAAGTGGACAGATATTTGTTTTGTTATTTTGTCTACCCTAGATGTAATGAATGTTATTTATATCTGTTTATTATTCCATAACAACTATGTGTGTGTGTCCTTTGACCCAGCAGATTCTATTTCTAAAATTTTGGTTCATGGAAATAAAAGCACTCGTACATAGACTAAATGTACAAGATTAATGGTATAATTTGTGGTGGGAGAAATGAAGTGAATGCTCATAAATAAGGGAATGGGTGAATATATTTTGGAACATCCATACAGAGGAGTATTATACTGTCATTAAAAAGAATTGAGTTTGCCAGACATGGTGGCTCACAACTATAATCCCAGAACTTTGGGAGGCCGACGTAGGAGGATCACTTGAGCTCAGGAGTTGGACACTAGCCTGGGCAACGTAACAGGACCTCATCTCTACTAAAAATAAAAAATTAGCTGGGTATGGGGTCATACACCTCTAGTCCCAGCTACTCAAGAGGCAGAGGTGGGTGGATTGCTTGAGCCCAGGAGATGGAGGCTGCAGTGAGGCAAGATCGCGCCACTGCACTCCAGTCTGGACAACAGAGCAAGACCATGTCTCAAAAAATAAATAAATAATAAGTATATGCATATGTATTTAGATATCTATTAAGAAATTATGGCCGGGCACGGTGGCTCACTCTTGTAATCTCAGCACTTTGGGAGGCCGAGGCGGGTGGATCACGAGATCAGGAGATCGAGACCACGGTGAAACCCCGTCTCTACTAAAAATACAAAAAATTAGCCGGGCGTGGTGGCGGGCGCCCGTAGTCCCAGCTACTCGGAGAGGCTGAGGCAGGAGAATGGCGTGAACCCGGGAGGCGGAGCTTGCAGTAAGCCGAGATCGCACCACTGCACTCCAGCCTGGGCGACAGAGCGAGACTCCGTCTCAAAAAAAAAAAAAAAAAAAAACCATGAGCAAAATAAGCCTCTTTTGTCTATAAATTACCCAGTCTCAGGTATTTATTTATAGCAATGTAAGAAAGAACTAATACAAGTGGTTTCACTTCTTATAGCCTAAAACTACCTAGCATGCCTTTGAAATTGCAACTGCTTTCTGTTGCTTATAATTCAGACTTGTCTTTTCATTTGTGACCAATTCCTGTTATTTCAAAACCAAAGAGTGCATGAGGGTGAATTATATTACCCTGAAGAGATAAGACAATGACTCTGTCTGAACCATTCAGCTGGTCTAGGTGACTAGAGACTGCAGAGATGTCAGGACTGTTGCCTAGGACACAAAGCACACTTACAGGGCATTCCTCACTAAAAGAACATTTTAGGGACACTTACTTATCCAGAAAGGCACAAATAAGGAACTGATAACCCTGATAACTTGAGAACCCTACTGCTACCTGGTGGTTAGAGGCAGTCTGAGACACATAAGAGAGTGATTCAGGCTGGGAGTGGTGGTTCACACCTGTAATCCCAGCACTTTGGGAGGCCAAGGTGGGCGGATTGCTTGAGGTCAGGAGTTTGAGACCAGCCTGGCCAGCATGGTGAAACCCACCTCTACTAAAAATACCGAAGTTAGCCAGTTGTGGTGGCACATGCCTGTGATCCCAGATACTTGGGAGGCTGAGGCACGAGAATCACTTGAACCCGGTAGGTGGAGTTTGCAGTGATCCAAGATGATGCCACTGCACTCCAGCCTGAGCGACGCAGTGACACTCTGTCTCAAAAAAAAAAAAAAAAAAAAAGTTGGGGGCCTGGACAGGTGACCATAGTGAGACCTTTGAAGACATATATATGTCCATAGCATACATATGTCTTTGAACTGTGTATCTTGAAGTAATGTTATGTTAAATTATGTAATAGATAATCATAAAATGTCTGAGTCATTTCTAAGTAAGTTAAAATGCTGAGATATCAATCAACTTAATCTTTTAGTTTTTTGTTGTTGACTTTAGACATCTAGAAATATAAAGCATAATCAATTTAAGAATAAAAAATATGGCCTGGGTACAGTGGTTCATTCCTGTAATCCCAGCACTTTGGGAGGCCGACGCGGGCGGATCGCTTGAGTCCAGGAGACCAACTCGGCAACATGGAGAAACCCTGTCTCTACAAAAAATATAAAAAATTAGCCAGGTGCAATGGCAGGTGGGTGTGGTAGTATGCGCCTATAGCCCCAGCTACTAGGGAAGCTGAGGTCAGATGATCACTTGAGCCTGGGAGGTGTAGGTTGCAGTGAGCCAAGATTGTGTCACTGCCCTCCAGCCTGGGCAACAGCGTGAAACCCTGTCTCAAAAAAACAAAAACTATGCAAATAAGGACAATTATTAACAAAACAATCTGAAATCCATATCTGAAAAGTGTTTCTGGCCAGGCGTGGTGGCTCACACCTGTAATCCCAACATTTTGGGAGGCCACGGTGAGTGGATCACTTGACACCAGGAGTTCAAGACCAGCCTGGCTAACATGGTGAAACCCTGTCTCTACTCAAAATACAAAAATTAGCCAGGTGTGGTGGTGCATGCCTGTAATCCCAGCTACTTCTTAGGAGGCTAAGGCAGGATAATCACTTGAACCCAGGAGGCAGAGGCTACAGTGAGCCGAGACTGTGCCACTGCACTCCAGCCTGGGTGACAGAGCGAGACCCTGTCTCAAAAAGCGTTTCTAAAGGTAACCAGGCCAGGCACAGTGGCTTGCCTAGGCCTACCAGCTGCAGGGCAGGTTACAGCTAGTGGCCCAAGCTCTGGGATAAAATATTAATATTAACTATACTTAGTCTTTTAAGCTTAAGCTTATATACTTTGGTATCTTATATGGTTTAACAAAGCTAAATATATTTCAATCTGTTAATAAAAATGGAGGAAACATCTTTCTAAAAAATTATGAAGTGATTTTCATCTACAAATATTGATTAAAAAACATTCAAAATTACTTTCTAGGTTTTTCACTAGAAATTAGGTTACTAAAAGTTAAAATCATAGTAAATATATATAATTAAAACTACTAGGCTGGGCCTGGTGGCTCGTGCCTGTAATCGCAGCACTTTGGGAGGCCGAGGCAAGTGGATCACCTGAGGTCAGGAGTTCGAGAGCAGCTTGGCCAACATGGTGAAACCCCATCTCTACTAAAATACAAAAATTAGCTGGGAGTGATGGCAGATGCCTGTAATCCCATAATCCCAGTTACTTGGGAGGCTGAGGCAGGAGGATCACTTGAACCTAGTAGGCGGAGGCTGCAGTGAGCAGAGATTGTGCCACTGCACTCCAGCCTGGGAGAGCAAGACTCTGTCTCAAAAACAAACAAACAAAATTTCTAGATATAAAAGAAACAATTCTGTGTACACAGCATTTAAAAACCAAATGTGTCTTTGGTAAAGAAGATTATAAAGAAGGCATGAGAATGTAGTTTTTCTTAAAGGAAAAGTACTTTTGTCTAGAGATTCTTTTTTTTTTTTTTTTTTTTGTACTCGATCTCCTGACCTCACCCCGCCTCCAAAGTGTGGTTACAGTGATGGGCCCGGTTTTAAAGTTATTTTAGATAGATAAAACTAAATGGAGGCCAGATGCGGTGGCTCACACCTGTAATCCCAGCACTTTGGGAGGCTGAGGCAGGCGGATCACCTGAGGTCAGGAGTTCGAGACCAGCCTGACCAACATGGAGAAACCCCGTCTCTGCTAAAAATACAAAATTAGCCAGGCGTGGTGGTGCATGCCTGTAATCCCAGCTACTCAGGAGGCTGAGGCAGGAGAATCGTTTGAACCTGGGAGGCGGAGGTTGTGGTGAGCCCAGATCGTGCCATTGCCCTCCAGCCTGGGCAACAAGAGCGAAACTCCATCTCAGGAGAAAAGAAAAAAAAAAACCTGAATGGATATAGAAAGTTGAGGAAAGAAAGAGATTGGAAAAAAGTGTAAGAAATTATAAAGTCTTCTAGAAAGCTTATCTTGTGTCATCAAAGCTGATTGAAATTGGATGGATTGGCTGGGCGCAGTGGCTCACACCTTTAATCCTAGCACCTTGGGGAGCTGAGGCGGGCAGATCATGAGATCAGGAGTTCAAGACCAGCCTGGCCAACATGGTGAAACCCCATCTATACTAAAAATACAAAAATTAGCCGGGCGTGGTGGTGGGCACCTGTAATCCCAGCTACTCGGGAGGCTGAGGCAGGAGAGTCACTTGAAACTGGAAGGCAGGGGTTGCAGTGAGCTGAGATGGTGCCACTGCACTCCAGCCTGGGTGAAAGAGCAAAACTCCATCAATCAATCAATCAATAAGATGGATCAGCATTTCCATTGTACATACCACCCTTAGTCTTCCAGAGTGGTGGAAAACACAAATCGGATAATAAAAGAATCAATTGGCAAAGCTCATGCAAACTTTTAACTTTCCCTGGCTAAGGCTCTTCCATTTGCTTGACTTACATTCTACCTGGTTTGGAAAACATCAGGTTTCTCCCTTTGAAATAGTAATGTGCCTAGATGAAGGAGCCTATGAACCAGCTCTCCTTAAAGGTGATAATTCTTTGTTTTTGCTAAGGGCTTGTAAGCTTATCATTAAAATTGAGGATTAATTAAAGATTTTTCTTTTTTTTTTTTTCCAGATGGAGTGTCGCTCTGTCACCCAGGCTGGAATGCAGTAGTGCGATCTTGGCTCACTGCAACCTGCACCTCCCAGGTTCAAGCGATTCACCTGCCTCAGCCTCCCGAATAGCTGGGATTACAGGCGCACACCACCACACCCGGCTAATTTTTTGTATTTTTAGTAGAGACGGAGTTTCACCATTGGCCAGGCTGGTCTCAAACTCCTGACCTCAAGTAATCCACCTGCCTCGGTCTCCCAAAATGCTGGGATTACAGGTGCGAGCCACACACTCAGCCTAAGGATTATTTTAACAGTGAGCTCCCAGAATATAAGACCATCAAAGATCACAGTCTCCAACCTGGAGATTTTTTAAATAGAAAAACATCAAATAGGGGACTCTTTCCAACATGTTAGAAGGAACCATATCAGGCAGCCCTGCCTCAGTGGGCATCTTCAACAGCAGAGATCTTCAATACCTTATTTTTCAGACTAGTACAAGGAATAGATGAAATATTTATTTGGTTACATTTATTTGTTAAAAAAAATTTTTTTAGAGATAGAGACTGGCTCTGTTGCCCAGGCTGTAATGCAGTGTCATGATTATAGCTCACTGTAGCCTTAAATTCCTGAGCTTGAGTGATCCTCCTGCCTCAGCCCCATGAGTAGCTGGGACTACATGTGGAAGCCACTTCACCTGGCTAATTTTTTATTTTATTTTTATTTATTTTTTTGAGACAGTCTTGCTCTGTCGCCTAGGCTGGAATGCAATGGTGCAATCTTGGCTCACTGCAAGCTCTGCCTCCTGGGTTTACACCATTCTCCTGCCTCAGCCTCCCAAGTAGCTGGGAGTATAGGCGACTGCCACCATGCCCGGCTAATTTTGTTTTTGTATTTTTAGTAGAGACGGGATTTTACCGTGTTAGCCAGGATGGTCTCAATCTCCTGATCTCATGATCTGCCCGCCTCGCCCTCCCAAAATTCTGGGATTACAGGTGTGAGCCACTGTGCCTGGCCTATTTTTATTTTATAGAGATAGGATCTTTCTATGTCGCCCAGGCTATTCTCAAACTCCTGACCTCAAGTGATCCTCCTGCTTTGGCCTCCCAAAGTTCTGGAATTATAGGCATGAGCCACTGCACCTGGCCTGGTACCTTTAGAAATAAGAACACTTTTCAGACCTGGATTTCAAGTTGTTTTGTCAATAATTGTCCTTATTTGCATCATATTTTTTATTCTTAAGCTAATTATGCTTTGTACTTTTAGATATCTAAGGTCAACAACAGAAAATGAATTATGATAGCTAGATGCTTTGAAAGAATCCAATATTCTGCAGCTTCCTTGTAAGTGGATGGCCTGACCAAGGTCCCATTGCTCTGTCTCTTTTTTTTGTCAATCAATTCAGCATTGAGACATTACTAAGTTCATAAGCCACAGTACCTCTCCTCTCTTCCTCTGACATGGAACAAGGTTACCTGGGAATGAGCCTTCCCAGCTACATGGGAGAAACATACATCTAAAATGTTGAACATCAATGCTTTCAGAAGAGAAAGATTTCAATCAAAAGAGAGAAATGAGAAAAAAAAAAATTAGCAGTCTGAGCTACATGAGGTATGCAAAACTTAACAGGCACAAAGAGACATGAGTGGTCGGGTGCCATGGCTCACACCTGGAATCCTAGCACTTTGGAATGCTGAGGTGGGCAGATCACTTGAGCTCAGGAGTTCAAGACCAGCCTGGGCAACATGGCAAAACTCCATCTCTACAAAAAAACACAAAAAAATTAGCCAGGCATGGTGGCACGCACCTGTAGTCCCAGCTACTTAGGAGGCCGAGGCAGGAGGATTGCTTGAGCTGGGAAGGCAAAGGTTGCAGTAGCCAGCATCGCGCCACTGCACTCCAGCCTGGGCAACAGAGAGAGACAGATCCTGTCTCAAAAAAAAAAAAAAAAGAATGAATATGGGACTTCAGCCACACACCCCTGCACTCATGCTGGGGACAATGGTTTAAAGGCATTTTGTTTTTGTTTTGGTTTTGGTTTTTTTGTGTTTTTTTTGAGACAGAGTTTTGCTCTGCCACCAGGCTGGAGTGCAGTGGTGCAGTCTCGGCTCACTGCACCCTCCACCTCCCAGGTTCAAGCAATTGCCCTGCCTCAGCCTCCTCAGTAGCTGGGAATACAGGTGCGCACCACCACACCCGGCTAATTATTTGTATTTTAGTAGAGACGAGGTTTCACCATGTTGGCCAGGATGGTCTCAATTTCCTGACCTCGTGATCCTCCCACCTCAGCCTCCCAAAGTGCCGGAATTACAGATGTGAGCCACCATGCCTGGTCTGTTATTTCTTTTCTTCCCTGTAGTTCCCTGACTGCCTCACCCATCATCTTTTTTTATTTTTCTTTTGACAGGGTCTCACTCTGTCACCTAGGCTGGAGTACAGTTGTGCAATCACAGCTCACTGCAGCCTTGACCTCCTGGACTCAAGCAATCCTCCTGCCTCAGCCTCCTGAGTAGCTGAGACTACAGGCATGCGCTACTACACCTGGCTAATTTTCCTTTTGTTTTTCTGACACGGGGTCTCACTCTGTCGCCCAGGCTGGAGTGCAGTGACACCATCTCAGCTCACTGCAGCCTTTGCCTCCTGGGTTCAAGCAATTCTCCTGCCTTAGCCTCCTGAGTAGCTGGGACCACAGGTGCATGCCACCACGCCTGGCTAATTTTTGTATTTTTAGTAGAGACAGGGTTTCACCATGTTGGACTGGCTGGTCTCAAACTCCTGACCTCAGGTGCTGGAGTTACAGGTGTGAGCCACCATGCCCGGCCCTAATTTTTGTATTTTTTGTAGAGATGGGGTATCCCCATGTTGCCCAGGCTAGTCTCAACTCCTGGGCTCAAGTGATCCACCTGCCTCAGCCTCCAAAGTGCTGAAAATACAGGTGTGAGCCACTACGCCCAACCTAAGCCATTATCTTCCTGTTCCTGGAATTTGTGATATAAACAACAATGTACAGCCAATCGATAGCTTATATTACTTTAACATAAATTCTTTTTTTTTTTTTTTTGAGACAACAGTCTCATCCTGTTGCCCAGGTTGGAGTACAGTGGTGCATTCTCGGCTCACTGCAACCTCCGCCTCCCAGGTTCAAGCAATTCTTCTGCCTCAGCCTCCCGAGTAGCTGGGATTATAGGCACATGCTACCATGCCCTGGTAATTTTTATATTTTTGGTAGAGACAGGGTTTCACCATGTTGACTAGGCTGGTCTCAAACTCCTGACCTCAGGTGATCCGTCCACCTTGGCCTCCCAAAGTGCTGAGATTACAGAGGTGAGCCACCATGACCGGCCCTAACATAAATTCTTGATAAGCAACTTAGAAATTGCCTCTTCTACATTCCATTTAAAAACCCACTTATAACTGCTGTTAATCAGAGCATATATTCAGGGCAACTTGAATCTATGCTCCTGGGTTGTAGTCCATTAACTTGGCCCAAACAGACTCTGTACTTACGTTAATTTTTCCTCAGTTTTTTCCTTTTGGTTAACAGAAGAAAACAAGGAAACAACAGCAAAAGTCTAGAGGGGAGGGTGGTGGGTGGGAGAGAGTGGGAATAGAGATCAGGACATGGACTTGCTACAATATATTATTATTATTATTATTATTATTATTATTATTATTATTATTATTATTTTCTGAGACAGAGTCTTGCTCTGTCACCCAGGCTTAGTGCAGTGGCGTGATCTCGGCTCACTGCAACCTCCACCTCCTAGGTTTAAGCAATTCTCCTGCCTCAGCCTCCTCCGTCAAAGAAAAAAAAAAGATTTCTTTCTGTTTTTCTTTTTTTTGATCAAGTCATAATCATGGAACAGGGTATGAAGAAGACCAAGTTGGGCTGGAACTTCGTTCCCTGACTCACATCAGCTACAACTCCCACCTACGTCTGGCTAATTTTTGTATTTTTAGTAGAGATGGGGTTTCACCACGTTGGCCAGGCTGGTCTCAAACTCCTGACCTCGTGATCCGCCCGCCTCGGCCTCCCAGAGTGCTGGGATTACAGGCGTGAGCCACTGTGCCCGGCCTTACAATATATTATTTAAAATGTCCACTTTGTAACACAAAGTTACAAGATGAGCAAAAAACATGAAAGTGTGATACATACACAGGGAAAAACAAAAAAACAGGTAATAGAAACTGCCATTGAAGAGCCCAGATGTTGACTTTAGTAGACAAATACTTTTTTTTTTTTTTTTGAGACGGAGTCTCACTCTGTCGCCTAGGCTGGAGTGCAAAGGCGCAGTCTCAGCTCACTGCCAACCTCCGCCTCCTGGGTTCAAGCAATTCTTCTGCCTCAGCCTCCTGAGTAGCTAGGATTACAGGTGCACACCATCACATCCGGCTAATTTTGGTATTTTTAGTAGAGATGGGGGTTTCACCATGTTGGTCAGGCTGTTCTTGAACCCCTGACCTTGAGATCCGCCTGCCTCAGCCTCCCAAAGTGCTGGGATTACAGGCATGAGCCACCACGCCGGGCCTTTTTTTTTTTTTTTTTGAGAGCGTCTTGCACTGTTTCCTGGGCTGCAGTGCAGTGGCACAATCTCAGCTCACTGCAACCTCCACCTCCTGTGTTCAAATGAATCTCGTGCCTCAGCCCCCCAAGTAGCTGGGATTACAGGTGTGTGCCACCACACCCAGCTAATTTTTGTATTTTTAGCAGAAATGGGGTTTCGCCATATTGGCCAAGCTGGTCTTGAACTCCTGGCCTCAAGTGATCCACCCACCTCGGCCTCCCAAAGTGCAGGGATTATAGGTGTGAGCCCCTACACCTGGCCTAGCAGACAAATACTTCCAAGCAGCTATTATAAATATGTTCACACAACTCTTAGTTGGTTCAGGCTGCTATGACAAATTACCATAGACTGGGTGGCTTAAACAACAGAAATTTATTTCTCATAGCTATGGAGGCTAGGAAGTCTGAGATTTTGGTGCCAGCATGTTCATGTTCTGGTGAGGGCCCTCTTCTGATTGCAGACTAGTATGTTCTCACTGTATCTCATATGGCAGAAACAGACGCTCTCTGGGATCTCTTTCTTATTTTATTATTATTATTATTATTTTTTTTTTTTTTTTGAGACAGAGTCTTGCTCTGTCGCCCAGGCTGGAGTGCAGTGGTGCGATCTCAGCTCAGCTCACTGCAAGCTCCGCCTCCCAGGTTCACGCCATTCTCCTGCCTCAGCCTCCCAAGTAGCTGGGACTACAGGCAGCCACCACTATGCCCGGCTAATTTTTTGTATTTTTTAGTAGAGACGGGGTTTCACCGTGTTAGCCAGGATGGTCTCGATCTCCTGACCTCGTGATTCGCCCGCCTCGGCCTCCCAAAGTGCTGGGATTACAGGCGTTAGCCACCGCTCCTGGCCTTATTATTATTATTATTATTTTGAGATGGACTCTCTCTCCGTCACCCAGGCCGGAGTGCAGTGGCACGATCTTGGCTGACTGCGAACTCCGCCTCCCGGGTTCAAGCAATCCTCTTGCTTCAGCCTCCCAAGTAGCTGGGATTACAGGTGCCCACCACCACACCCGACTAATTTTTGTATTTTTGGTAGAGAGGGGGTTTCACCATGTTGGTCAGGCTAGTCTTGAACTCCTGACCTCAGGTGATCCACTCGCCTCAGCCTCCCAAAGTGCTGGGATTACAGGCATAAGCCATCGAGCCTGGCCCCCTTTCTTTTTTTTTTTTTTTTTTTTTTTTGAGATGGAGTCTCGCTCTGTCTCCCAGGCTGGAGTGCAGTGGCACGATCTTAGCTCACTGCAAGCTCAGCCTCCCAGGTTCATGCCATTCTCCTGCCTCAGCCTCCCAAGTAGTTGGGACTACAGGCACCCGCCACCATGCCTGGCTAATTTGTTCTATTTTTTAGTAGAGACGGGGTTTCACTGTGCTAGCCAGGATGGTCTCGATCTCCTGACCTCATGATCTGCCCACCTAAGCCTCCCAAAGTACTGGGATTACAGGTGTGAGCCACCACGCCCGGCCTCTTTTTTTTTTAAATAATAGAGATGGGGGTCTTACTATGTTGCCCAGGCTGGTCTTGAACTGCAGCCTCCAGCAGTCCTCCCACTTCAACCTCCCAAAGTGCCAGGATTCTAGGTGTGAGCTGCTGCACCTGGCTTGGGGTTCCTTTTTATTTTTTATTTATTTTCTAACTTAAAAAAAATGTATTTCCATAGTTTATTGGGAAACAGGTGGTGTTTGATTACATGAATAAGTTCTTTAGTGGTGATTTGTGAGATTTTGGTGCACCCATCACCCAGACTGTATACACTGCACCCAATTTGTAGTCTTTTATAAGGGTTCCTTTTTAAAGGAAGGGTACTAATCCCATTCACAAGGGCTCCACCCTCATGACCCAAATACCTCCCAAAGGCCCCACTTCCTAATACTATCACTTTGGGGATTAGGATGTCAACATATGAATTTTGAGGGGACACAAACAGTCCATTGCAATGGGTAAAAGATTTGAACAGTAATTTCACCAAAGATGTGCTGATGGCAAATAAAAAGATACTCAACATCATTAGTCATAGAGGAAATGCAAATTTAAATCAGAACAAATACCACTACACACCTATTAGAGTAGCTGAAGTTAAAAAGAGTGAGCATATTGAATGTTTATGACAATGTCTGGTGCTTTCCTCTTGGTGGTAGAAAGTGCAAGATGCAATAATTTGTTTTTTATTTTGGAGGAAATGTCCCAGATTACTAGGACCCTAAAAATTTTACTGGGCTGGGCCCCGTGGCTCACGCCTGTAATCCCAGCACTTTGGGAGGCCAAGGCTGGTGAATCACGAGGTCAGGAGTTCGAGACCAGCCTGACCAACATGGTGAAACCCCCATCTCTACTAAAAATACAAAAATTAGCCAGGCATGGTGGTGCAAGCCTGTAATCCCAGCTACTCAGGAGGCTGAGGCAGTAGAATCGCTTGAACCCAGGAGGTGGAGGTTGCAGTGAGCCGAGATCTTGCCACTGCACTCCAGCCTGGGTGACAGAGCGAGACTCCATCTAAAAAAAGAAAAAATGTACTGATGTGGTGGGTCTCTGAATTGCCATAGGGTTTATCTCCCACTCATTGTAACATACGAGTCTTCCAAAGGACTATATCATGCTAGCCACTTATTGCTTATTTGATCAGTTTAGTACAATGCCATCAATATAACGGCATTGTACTATATTCTGAATATAGTACAATGAATATATAGTATTCTGAATATAATACAATGAATATATAGTATTCAATACTATATGCTGTATATAGTATTCAATACTATATGCTGAATATAGTATTCTGAAGGATAGCCAGATTATTTATATTTCTTCAGTTTATAGATTGACAGAGGCAGGAGAGGTAAGATAACTTTGGGCAACACTGAATTGTATACTGTTGTCCATTCCAAGTGAATGTGAACTGTTTCTGATTCTCATATCTGGCAGGGGCAGGAAAACAATGCACTCACCAGAATAATCGCCATGTATCGTCTTCCTGAGGCTGTGATAATCTGCCTAGGCCAGTATACCACATCTGGCACAGCAGCTGCATTTGGGACTACTACTTGACTGAGTTTGCAGTAGTCCAAATGTCTTTCTCCAGGATCCATCTGATGTTTTGTGGGGTCATATTGGTTAACTAAATGGGGATATAAGGAGTACACTATCCCTGATGTCTTTAAGATAGTTGTATATTTTGGCTGGGCATGGTGGCTCATGCCTGTAATCCCAGCACTTTAGGAGGCCAAGGCAGGTGGACAGCTTGAGGCCAGGAGTTGGAGACCAGCCTGGCCAACATTGCAAAACCCCATCTCTACTAAAAATACAAAAAAATTAGCTGGGCATGTTGGTGCACGCCTGTAATGCCAGCTACTCAAGAGGCTGAGGCAGGAGAATCGCTTGAACCTGGGAGGTGGAGGTTTCAGTTAGCCAAGATGGCACCATTACACTGGAGCCTGGGCAACAGAGTGAGACTCTGTCTCAAAAAAAATAAATAAAAATAAATTGTCTTTTTAACCATCTGTGCAAGTTCCCTTGGCTACCATGCTGACTTTGCCAGTCATTATGATTATATCCACCTGGCTTTTAATGGTGAAGCTATCTGATATCTATGGGGGTGTGCACAATTATTGTTATTCACATTGCTATTAGAGAGCCCAGATTAATGGCTTCTTCTAACTTCAACCCTGACCTACAGAGGAAAGCCACTGTTTGACTTAGTGATGCTTAGTGTCCCCTCACCAATTCATTCCTTACAGTTTTAGTAAATGGTGTCTCCTTCAAGCTCTCCCATGGACTATTAGGGTATGGATTCCTCTTAGGAAAATAACCTTTTCTGAATTCACAGATAAAATATATCTGTTTGAAGTGTAGAACTTTCTAGTTACAACTTCTGAAGTCAAGCCCATCAAAATACAGAATATATATTGCTAATATTTTGTATATTCCCTGTGCTGTAAATACCTGGATCTATTGTGCGAAATTTTAGCTAATACAAGATTATTAGTGTCAAACAGCAAATATAAAATTATTAGTGCTTGAGATACAAAAATGGTATATTATTTTAACTAGAAATTGTTTGTCTAATATTCACAAACTCCATCTTTTAACCCCATTGTAACATGCACAGCTTCTGTAAATTTAGTTCCTACTATTATATTTAACTCTACCCTATGAATGTAATTCAGCATAGCCAATTCCCCCACATGTGTATAGACATTCTTATGTCATTTCATCCCTCTGATACTGTCTCATTTCTGCCTCTTCAGATAGCACTCACAACTATATCTCTCTCAGAAAGAAGACTCATATATGCTACAAGGAGGTATTATAAAATCACTTCCTATGCTTTTTTTTTTTTTTTTTTTTTTGAGTTGGAGTCTTGCCCTGTCACCCAGGCTGTAGTGTAGTGGCATGATCCCAGCTCACTGCACCTCCGCCTCCTGGGTTCAAGCAATTCTCCTGCCTCAGCCTCCTGAGTAGCTGAGATTACAGGCACCCACCACCACCCCCAGCTAATTTTTGTATTTTTAGTAGAGATGGGATTTTGCCATGTAGGCCAGGCTAGTCTTGAACTCCTGACCTTGTGATCCACCCTCGTGATCACCCAGGCTTTTTTTTTTTTTTTCCTGAGATGGACTCTCTCTGTGTTGCTCAGGCTGGAGTGAAGTCGTGCGATCTCAGCTCACTGGAACCTCCACCTCCTTGGGTTCAAGCGATTCTTTTGCCTCAGCCTCCCAAGTAGCTGGGACTACAGGCATGTGCCACCACACCCGGCTAATTTTTTTGAATTTTTAGTAGAGACGGGGTTTCACCATATTGGCCAGGCTAGTCTCGAACTCCTGACCTCATGATCCGCCCGCCTCATCTCCCAAAGTGCTGGGATTACAGGCGTGAGCCACTGCGCCTGGCCCACCTCGGGCTTTAAAAAAAAAAAAAAAAAAAAAAAATTGAGAAGATAGTTTCTATCTAGAAAATTGGTGTTCAGATCTTACCGCAAAAGGCTAATTTTTACTGACTTATACAAATGTTATATTTTTCTACTGTTTCATTTAACCCAACAACATTTCATCCCCACCATAAGAAACCTAAACAAGTTGAAATAAACCCCAAGCTTGGAGTAGTAAATTAGATTAGTAAAGTAGGTTAAATTAGTAAAGTAGATTTCTGCTTCTCCCTATCAACACCCTTTATTTTTATTTTTTAGTTCCCAGTAATAGCACCTGCCAATAGAACTTTTTTGAAAAAAAAATGTTCCTTCGATAGCAATTTATTGAATGCTTTTTACATGCTAAACACTATGGGTAGAAATAGAGCATACAGGCCAGGCACTGTGGCTCATGCCTGTAATCCTAGCACTTTAGGAGGCCGAGGTGGGTAGATCACGAGGTCAGGAGTTCAAGACTGGCCTGGCAAACATGGTGAAACCCCGTCTCTACTAAAAATACAAAAATTAGCTGGGTGTGGTGGCACACACCCATAATTCCAGCTACTCAGGAGGCTGAGGCAGGAGAATTGCTTGAGTCTGGGAGGCGGAGGTTGCATTGATCCCAGATCACACCACTGCCCTCCAGCTGGGTGACAGAGTGAGACTGTCTCAAAAAAAAAAAAAAAAAAAAGGCCGGGCGCGGTGGCTCACGCCTGTAATCCCAGCACTTTGGGAGGCCGAGGCGGGCGGATCACGAGGTCAGGAAATCGAGACCATCCTGGCTAACACGGTGAAACCCTGTCTCTACTAAAAATACAAGAAATTAGCCGGGCGAGGTGGCAGGCGCCTGTAGTCCCAGCTACGCGGGAGGCTGAGGCAGGAGAATGGCGGAACCCCGGGCGGCGGAGCCTGCAGTGAGCTGAGATCGCGCCACTGCACTCCAGCCTGGGTGAAAGAGCGAGACTCCGTCTCAAAAAAAAAAAAAAAAAAAAAAAAAGGAGGGGGGAAAATAGAGGATACAGAGATAAATGAGATAATTCCTGCCTTTGGGAAGCTCCCAAACTAACTGGAGAAACACTTCTAAACAGGTAAGGAGGGCTGGGCATGGTGGCTCATGCCTGAAGTCCCAGCACTTTGGGAGGCTGAGTGGGGAAGATTACTTGAGCCCAGGAGTTTGAAACCAGCCTGGGTGACACAGCAAGACACCAATGCACTCCAGCCTGGGCGACGGAGCCAGATCCTATCTATAAAAAAATAAAATAAGGCCGGACATGGTGGCTCATGCCTATAATCCCAGCACTTTGGGAGGCCAAGGCGAGCAGATCACAAGGTCAGGAGTTCAAGACCAGCCTAACCAAGATGGTGAAACCACGTCTCTACTAAAAATACAAAAAGCCAGGCATGGTGGCAGCCACCTATAATCCCAGCTACTCGGGAGGCTGAGGCAGGAGAATCGCTTGAACCCAGGAGGCAGAGGTTGCAGTGAGCTGAGACTGTGCCACTGCACTCCAGCCTGGGCAACAGAGTGAGACTCCATCTGAAAAAAAAAATAAATAAATAAATAATAAAGTGGACAAATAAGGAGCACTACTGTATTGAAAATGCTGTAAAGTACTGTAAAGATGGCAACAGAGTGCTAAAGGTAAAGGAAGTACCTCTCTGCCTGGGAGAGTTGAGAAAGGCGGTGATATATAAGCTGAGCACTAAATGATGAACAGTTATTTGACAAAAAAGGAGGCAGAAATTTAAAAATTTTTTAAAGAAGGAGGCAGGAAAGGGCCTTTTCAGGCAGTGAACATTATTAGCTCCATTGGTGAGTTTGTTAGTAACTTTGGGGACCATACTAGAAGACAAGAGGGGTGTTCCTTCCTGAACTACAGAGAACCCAAGCAGTAGCCAGTCAGCTCTATGCGCTAGGTTATAAGCATCTGAATATATATATACATTTTTTCTTTTTTTGAGACGGAGTTTTGTTCCCGTTGCCCAGGCTGGAATACAATGGTGCGATCTCGGCTCACTGAAACCTCCACCTCCCAGGTTCAAGCAATTCTCCGGCCTCAGCCTCCCGAGTAGCTGGGATTACAGGCATGCGCCACCACACTCGGCTAATTTTTTGTATTTTTAGTAGAGACGGGGTTTCTCCATGTTGGTCAGACTGGTCTCGAACTCCTGACCTCAAGTCATCCGCCCGCCTTGGCCTCCCATAGTGCTGGGATTACAGGCGTGAGCCACTGTGCCCAGCAAGCATCTGAATATCTTAACATGGACTTACGATAACGGAACAGCAGTTAACCAAAGCAGGGTCTAAGATGAAAGACTGCTTGAAATCATTCCTAAACACATGCTCATGTGAGAATGCCTCACTTACCTGCCATGTCTGTGAGTAGAAACCTGGAGTTTGTTTTTTGGGGTTTTTTTTGGGGGTGGATGGAGTCTCGCTCTGTCACCCAAGCTGGACTGCAGTGGCACAATCTCAACTCACTGCAACCTCCAGCTCCCGGGTTCAAGCAATTCTCCTGCCTCAGCCTCCCAAATAGCTGGGATTACAGGTGCCTGCCACCACGCCCTGCTAAGTTTTGTATTTTTAGTAGAGACAGGGTTTTGCCATGTTGGCCAGGCTAGTGTCGAACTCCTGACTTCAGGTGATCTCCTGCCTCTGCCTCCCAAAGTGCTGGGATTACAGGCATGAGCTACCACACCTGGCCTGAGGTTTGTATTATGGTGTAATATCACAGTGGTCCTTGGGAACTCTCCCTTGGAAAGCATTTTCTTTTTTTTCTTTCTTTCTTTTTTTTTTTTTTTTGAGATGGAGTCTCACTCTGTCGCCCAGGCTGGAGTCCAATGGTGCGATCTCAGCTCACTGCAACCTGCACCTCCAGGACTCAAGCCATTCTTCTGCCTCAGCCTCCCAGGTAGCTGGGACTACAGGCATGCACCACCACACCTGGCTAATTTTTGTATTTTTAGTAGAGACAGTGTTTCACCATGTTGGCCAGGCTGGTCTCAAACTCCTGACCTCAAGTGATCTGCCCACCTCGTCCTCCCAAAGTGCTGGGATTACAGGTGTGAGCCACCACGCCCAGCCTGGAATAAATTTTCCCAGGTTCTTAAAATTTAGTCCTTTACAAATCCATGAAGAATGAGGAGGAATCCAATGACAATTTAGAGTTGGGCTCCTTGGTGGAGTGAGGACTGCTTTTTTTCACAAAGTACCCTTAACCTTGGTTAGTTTGGGTCATCACAGTTGAACCCTGTCAAGGTGTAATTTTCAAAAAGTTGAAAACATGACTCATACAAATATAGTATGAACATGTGTCAAATATATATTAACTTATTATAAGGGAACCAATAAGATGGTAAGTAAAGCTGGTTCAAAGAGCATGTTGAAGAACTAAGTATTCACAGATATTTAAGAAGGAATGGCCGGATGTGATGGCTCACACCTGTAATCCTAGGACTTTGGGAGGCTGAAGCGGGAGGATCACTTGAGTTCACTTTGAGACTAGCCTGGGTAACATGGCAAAACCCCATCTCTACAAAAAATACAAAAAATTATCTGGGCATGGTGGTGGGTGCCTGTAGTCCCAGCTACTCAGGAGTCTGAGGTGGGAGGATTGCTTGAGCCCAGGAGGTAAAGGCCGCAGGGAGCCAAAATGGCACCACTGCACTTCAGCCTAGGCAACAGAGCCAGACTCTATCTCTAAAAAATAAAAGAAGAAGAAGAAGAAGTAACGTTATTAGCAGGGAAGAGGTGTTAAAGTACTAGATTAGATATAAAACTGGTTTATGTCTAAATCAGTTTATGTTTAAATACATAGGGCAGTAAAATGTTAACCTTTAGGGCTATCTTTTCTATTGGATAACATGTAGTATACAACTTCAGAGTCTAAGTTAATGGATAATAAATAGCAAAGTCGGGTGGGGTGCAGTGGCTCATGCCTATAATCCCAACACTTTGGGAGGCCAAGGCAGGTAGATCACTTCAGGTCAGGAGTTCAAGACCAGCCTGGCCAACATGGTGAAAGCCCATCTCTACTAAAAATACAAAAATTAGCCAGGTGTGGTGGCGCATGCCTGTAATCCCATCTTCTTGAGAGGCTGAGGCATGATAATTACTTGAATCTGGGAGGTGGAAGTTGCAGTGAGCCGAGATGGCACCACTGCACTCCAGCATGGGTGACAGAGCAAGACTGTCTCAAAAAAAAAAAAAAAAAAAAAAAAGTAAAACAAACAAAAGCACATTCCCTTAGCCTGGATAACTAAATTATTCTTGGATGAGACTATCATGTCTCTCAATCTCCAGTATGACATTGAAAGTACATGCCACCTACCTTTTATCTTGTTCCCACGTTTGAAATAATTTTTCTTTTTTTTTTTTGAGACGGAGTTTCGCTCTTGTTGCCCAGGCTGAAGTGCAATGACACACTCTCGGCTCACTACAACCTCCACCTCCCAGATTCAAGCGATTCTCCTGCCTCAGCCTCCCGAGTAGCTGGGATTACAGGCATGCACCACCATGCCCGGCTATTTTGTATTTTTAGTAGAGATGGGAGTTCTCCATGTTAGTCAGGCTGGTCTTGAACTCCCTACCTCAGGTGATCCACCCACCTCAGCCTCCCAAAGTGCTGGGATTACAGGCGTAAGCCACCACGCCCAGGCTGAAATAATTTTTCTTAACACCTTTATATTTCTTCAGCCAAGCATTTGAAGCTTTCCCTCACCACTCATCAGCATGCCTTTATATGTCCCAGTGCCTTCTATACTTTCCCTCCATGCATTTCACACACTTACACCTCAGAATCATTGCCCCCCCGTTCTCCCCTCAACCAAGAACACTGTGGCTCTTTGCTGAAGTCAAGGTACTACTTTTCCTCAAGGGCAATATGGTTGGCACCTCCCCCATAGAATCAGTGCTGTAATGAATCCAATCACCCTTGATCACTCTTCCAAATTACTTAATACCTATCTTTCTTAGCTTGCATAAACAAAAGGTGTCTTGGGATTTCACTATTTTATTTACTTGGAATCTCTCTAGAGACAGCCTGATGAAAAAGAAAGTCTTCAACTATTAAGGCATTTGGCCCTGTTTAATTGGATTTGACTGCTTGGGCACACCTGCACAAAAGCTTTCAAATGAAATGTACATTTTTTTTTTTTTGAGACGGAGTCTCGCTCTGTTGCCCAGACTGGAGTGCAGTGGCACTATCTTGGCTCACTGCAAGCTCCGCCTCCCGGGTTCAAGCCATTCTCCTCCCTCAGCCTCCCGAGTAGCTAGGACTACAGGCACCCCCACCATGCCCGGCTAATTTTTTGTATTTTTAGTAGAGATGGGGTTTCACCGTGTTAGCCAGGATGGTCTTGATCTCCTGACCTCGTGATCCACCCTCCTCACCCTCCCAAAGTGCTGGGATTACAGGTGTGAGCCACCGCACCTGGCCTGAAATGTGCATTTTTGTTGCATGAGCCTAATTTAAAACTGGCCCAAGGGGACATTTTGTACAATCGCTGAGAAATTTGCAATCTCAGATTGAGACTTAAAATTATTAAATTCAGCTTTGACTGAATTTTTGATGCAAAAACATCACGAAACCTTAAATACTGAACCACCAAAGATGGATGATAGACAGTTAACTCTGGCTGTTAGCCTGTGTTACTGTCATTACAACACTTAAAAACTGTGCTAGGGTAAATTAAACCTTTTGGATTTCAGTAATTAAGATACCCTGAGAGGAACACAACCTCATAGATCTTGGTTTCTTGTGTTGTGTAATTAAGTGGCCTTACAGGCTGGCTTGTGATGATGTCAGAGAATGGAATGTGGAGCTTAACTGTTCTTAGCACTTTGCTAGGCCCTATGAGGTAGAGGAGGCATTTTTCCCGATACAGAGTCATGTAGCTTATCTGTGGTGTGGAAATAAATGAAGACCAACCAAATAAGAACAGGCAAAAGCGATTTCATCAGAGCTTGCTATAGCAAAGGAGTCAGACATCATCACATGTTTTGGCAGAGACTCAAAGTCAGGCAAAGGAGTGGGAAAGCTTTATGGTGGAAAAAAGGGAAGACTTCAGATATGACTCAACTGGAACCCATGAGCGGTCTAATCAGAAGTGGGACATCCTATATGGATATTTGGCTTTCTTTCATTGGTCCTAAATTGGAAGCAAGGACAAAAATTAGGGAAGCTATCTGTTATTATTCAAGTCCTGACTGTTTGGGGCTGATTGTTACAGGGTTGTTGTTTGGCCTACTGGACTGGTTGCTAAAGATAGGGGTCTGACTTCCTTCAAGTCTGACTTATAGATAGTAGGCTAGTTACTGTAGATAATGGGTTGGTTTCTTGGGCTGGTGGCTGCAGATTATGTATCAGAGTTCTATTTTTGTATACGGTCCAGCTATTGTCCATTTGCATATTCAGTCTCTCTGTGTTAAAACTGCTTGAATCTGGGGCTTTAAAAAAAAAAATAAGAGGTGGAGTCTTGCTATGTTGGCCAGAGTGGTCGCAAACTCCTGGCCTCAACAGTCCTCTTGACTCAGCCTCCTGAAATGCTAGTGTGAGCCACCATGCCTGGCCTGAATCCAGGGCTTTTTTATTCCACAGCTATGTTCTTTCCACTATTGAATGCTATTAGATAATATCAAGGAATTAAATAAAATATAATCAGCTTCTCCCTTTTCTCCTTCAAACACATCAGCCAACAGCTTTTTTCTTTTCTTTTCCTTTTTTTTTTTTTTTTTTGAGATAGAGTCTTGCTCTGTTGCCCAGGCTGGAGTGCAATGGCACGATCTCTGCTCACTGCAACCTCTGCCTCCCGGATTCAAGCGATTCTTCTGCCTCAGCCTCCCTAGTAGTTGGGATTACAGGTGTTCACCACTATGCCCAGCTAATTTTTGTATTTTAAGTAGAGACAGGGTTTCACCATGTTAGCCCAGCTGGTCTCAAACTCTTGACCTCAAGTGATCCACCTGCTTTGGCCTCCCAAATTGGTTGGATTACAGGCATGAGCCACCACGCCCAGCCAATAAATCATTTCTAATTTAGGCATAATAAGAGGTTGAATCACATCTGATGTAAGGCTTGTGGACTACGGGCATTTAACTGCTGAGTGAGCTTAGTTACACGTGCAGTATCCTCCTTTTCGTACATTTCTGATGTTCTCTTTTTGCCGTATTAGCATTACTTTGGGTTTTATGTGTTTTTTTGTTGTTGTTGCTGTAAATAAAAAATATATATAAAAACATAAAGTTTACAATTTTAACCATTTTAAAGTATACAATTTAGTAGTATTAAGTACATTCACATTGCTATGCAGCCATAACCACTATCCATTTCCAGAACATTTTCCTCATCCCAAACAAGAACTTTGTATTCATTACATGATAACTCCTCATTCCCTCCTTTCTCTGCCCTTGGCAAACACCATTCTACTTCTGTCTGACTACTCATACAGTATTTGTTCTTTTTGTCTGGCTTATTTCACTTAGCATAATGTTTTCAAGTTTCATCCATTTGGTAGCATGTATCAGAATTTCGTTCCTTTTTAAGGCTGAACAGTACTCCATTGTATGTATATATTACATTTTGTTTACCTATTTATCTGTTGTTGCATATTTGAGTTCTTAAAGTTAATTACACTAAGTATTATAGTTAAGAAGCACCAGTTTTTCTTCTAATACTATATTTGGAAAAATGGAGAGACAAAAATAGTACAAGACAGAGATGCTCAATCTGTAGCTTGTGGGGAAAAGATTCACAAATATACAGTAAGTAATCAGAGATGGAGGTAACCTATCAACCAGAATGTGACAATGTAAGGAACTTTGGAATAGGCAGAAAAGAGGACTTGGTGTCTCTAATAAAAAGCTATGCATTTTTAGTGCACACTCTTACAGGTAATCTAAATATAACTCTATCATTGCCTTGAGCTACTTTACAACTCTGTAAGTTATAGATAACTGATATTAATGCAAAATAATTCTTGTATAAACATGAAAATAAATTATATTCTGTGAAAAAAATGTTTGGCTATTGTGAATAATGGTGCTATGAACATGGGTGTACAAATATCTGTTAGAATCCCTACTTTTGATTATTTGTATATATACCTGGGAGAGGAATTACTGGACCATATGGTAATTTTTTTTTTCTTACCATCAGTTTGACTTTTTTTTTTTTTTTTTGAGACAAGAGTCTCGCTCTGTTTTCCAGGCTAGAGTGCAGTGATGCAATCTCGGCTCACTGCAACCTCCGTCTCCTGGGTTCAAGCAATTCTCTTGCCTCAGCCTCTCGAGTACCTGGGATTACAGGCGCCCACCACCATGCCCAGCTAATTTTTGCATTTTTAGTAGAGATGGGGTTTCACCATGTTGACCAGGCTGGTCTTGAACTCCTGACCTCAGGTGATTCGCCTGCCTCAGCCTCCCAAAGTGCTGGGATTACAGGCGTGAGCCACCGCGGCTGGCCTTTTTTTTTTTTTTTCTCTTTAGACAGGGTCTAGCTCTGTCACACAGGTTGGAGTGCAGTGGCACAATCTCAGCTCACTGCAACCTCTGCTTCCTGGGTTCAAGCCAGCCTCCCACCTCAGCCTCCTGAGTAGCTGGGACTATAGGCACATGCCACCATACCTGGCTTATTTTTGTATTTTTTGTAGAGATGGGGTCTCACTATGTTGCCCAGGCTGGTCTCAAACTCCTGAACTCAAGCAATCCACCCACCTTGGCCTCCCAAAGTACTAGGATTAAGATTATAGGTGTGAGCCACTGCTCCTGGCCAACTGGCCAACTCTTTTTTTTTTTTTTTTTTTCAGAGTCTTGCTCTGTCTCCCATGCTGGAGTGCAGTGACACAATCATAGCTCACTGCAGTCTCAAACTCCTGGGCTCAAACAATCCTCCCACCTTAGCCTCCCAAGTAGCTGAGACTATAAGTGTGTGCCACTGTGCCCTGCTAATTTAAAAAAAATTTTTTAGAGAGGGGGATTTACTATATTGCCCAGGCTCTTGAACTCCTGGCCTCAAGTCATCTTTCCACCTTGGCCTTCCACAGCACTAGGATTATAGATGTTAGCTACCACACCCAGATTTAAACTTAAAAAAAAATTAACACATAATAATTGTACATATTATGGAGTACATAGTAATGTTTTGATATACATAATGTAGAGTGATCAGATCAGGATAATTGTCACATCCATCATCTCAAACATTTATCATTTCTTTGTGTTAGGAACATTTAATATCCTCCTTCTAGCTATTTGAAACTATATATTACTGTTAACTATAGTCATCCTATAGTGCTATCGAACACTACAACTTATTCCTCCTATTTAGCTATCCTTTTGTGTCTTTCAACAAATCTCTCCGTCTCCCCTTTCGCCCTACTCTTTCCAGCCTCTAGTATCCTCTGTTCTACTTTTTACTTCTGAGATCAACTTTTTTTAGCTTCTATATATGAGTGAGAGCATGTGATGTTTAACTTTCTGCTCTTGGCTTATTTCACTTAACATAATATCCTCTAGTTCTATCCATGTCGCCACAAATGACAGGATTTCATTCTTTTCAATGGCTAGATAGTATCCTGTTGTGTATCAGTACCATATCTTTATCCATTCCTGTTGTTGCACACCTAGGTTATTTCATTTTTGGCCATTATGAATATGAATACTGCTGCAATAAACATGGAAGTGTATATATCTCTTTGCTATTGTCATTAACTTTTTGTTTGTTTTTTTTTTTGAGACAGGATCTTGCTCTATCTCCCAGGCTGGAGTGCAGTGGGGTGATTACAGCTCACTGCTGCCTTGATCTCCTGGGCTCAAGTGGTCCTCCCCATTCAGCTTCCTGAGTAGCTAGGACACTATGACCACAGGTGCATGCCACCATACCTAGCTATTTTTTTTTTTTTTTTTTTGAAACTGAGCCTGGCTTTCTCGCCCAGGCTGGAGTGCAATGGTGCAATCTCGGCTCACTGCAACCTCTGCCTCCCGGGTTCAAGCGATTCTCCTGCCTCAGCCTCCTGAGTAGTTGGGACTACAGGTGTGCACTATGACGCCCAGCTAATTTTTTGTATTTTTAGTAGAGATGGGGTTTCACCATTTTGGCCAGGATGGTTTCGATCTCTTGACCTCGTGATCCACCCGCCTTGGCCTCCCAAAATGCTGGGATTACAGGCAGACACCAAGCCCGGCCACCTAGCTAATTTTAAAATCATTTTTTGGCCAGGTGCGTTGGCCCCCCCTCGCCAATCCCAGCACTTTGGGAGGCTGAGGCAGGTGGATCACGAGGTAAGGAGTTTGAGACCAACTTGGCCAACATGATGAAACCCCGTCTCTACTAAAAATGCAAAAATCTCACTATGTTGCCCAAGCTGGTCTTGAACTCCTGAGCTCAGGCGGTCTGCCTGCTTCAGCCTCCTGAAGTGCTAGGATTACAGGCATGAGCCACCACGCCCAGCGGATGATGTTTTTGATGTCATATCTAAGAACTCTTTGCCCAACTCAAAGTCACAAGATATTTTCTCCAACGTTTTCTTATAGAAGTGGTTTTGTTTTGTTTTGTTTGTTCATTTGAGACGGAGTCTCGCTCTGTCGCCCAGGCTAGAGTGTAGTGGTGTGATCTCAGCTCACTGCAACCTCCGCCTCCTGGGTTCAAGCAATTCTTCGCCTCAGCCTCCCGAGTAGCTGGGATTACAGGCACCCACAACCATGCCTGGCTAATTGTTGTATTTTTAGTAGAGATGGGGTTTCACCATGTTGGCCAGGCTGGTCTTGAACTCCTGACCTCAAGTGATCCGCCCACCTCAGCCTCCCAAAGTGCTGGGATTACAGGCATGAGCCACTGCACCCAGCCGATTTAGCACCTTAATCAAAAATCAACTGACCAGTACTCACATTCCTGATTTCAAAATTTATTACTCCAGTCTGGGTAACCTAGTGAGACCTCACCTCTACAAAAATAAAAAGATAAATTAGCCAAGTGTGGTGGCAAGTGGCTGTAATCCTAGCTATTCAGGAGGCTGTGACCGTAGGATCGCTGAGCCCAGGAGATCAAGACTGCAGGGAGCTATGATCAGTTGTGCCACTGTATTCCAGCCTGGGTGATAGAGCAAGGCCCTGTCTCTAAAAAAACAAAAACAAATAAACAAAACTACTGATAATCTACAGGTCACATTTGGCAGGCTTCCAAATTAACCTGCCTGGAAAAGGTCTTATGATTCTTGGCTTACATTCTGTCCCTTAATAAAAAATCTTGGCATGCCTGTAATCCCAGCACTCTGAGAGGCTGAGGCAGGCAGATCACTTAAGCCCAGGAGTTCGAGACCAGCCTGGGCAACATGGTGAAACCCCATCTCTACACAAAATTCAAAAATTAGCTGGGTTGTGGTGGTGCCGTCTGTAGTCCCAGCTACTTGGTAGGCTGAAGTGGGAGGATTGCTTGAGCCGGGGGAGTTCAAGGCTGCAATGAGCCACTGCACTCCTCCAGCCTGGGGCATAACAGAGTGAGACCCCGTCTCAAAAAGACAAAACAAAGCAAAACAGGCAGGGCACGGTGGCTCACACCTGATCTTGCAGTGAGCCGAGATCGCGCCACTGCACTCCAGCCTGGGTGACAGACCGAGACTCTGTCTCAAAAAAAAAAAAAAAAAAAAAAAAAAGTATTTTGAGGCAGAGTTTTGCTCTTGTTGCCCAGGCTGGAGTACAATGGCGTCATCTCAGCTCACCACAACCTCTGCCTCCCGGGTTCAAGCAATTCTCCTGCCTCAGCCTCCCAAGTAGCTGGGATTACAGGCATGTGCCACCACGTCCAGCTAATTTTTTGTATTTTTAGTAGAGATGGGGTTTCTCCATGTTGGTCAGGCTGGTCTCGATCTCCTGACCTCAGGTGATCTGCCCACCTCGGCCTCCCAAAGTGCTGGGATTAAAGGCTTGAGCCACCGCGCCCGGCCAAGAACCTTCTCTCTTAACCTGAGTTCCTCAGTCTTAATGTGAGTTCCTCAAACTGTTGACATACTAATTAATATGTAATCTACTGAGACTGAAAAAGACACTAATTTCTTTCTAAATCATGAAGTTTTACTGATTATCTCATATGTAAAACATTTTAGCCTATATGTTGTAATCTGTAGCCAATGATTGACCCTCTATATTATACCCTCTAGTGGAAAAAGACAAAGATAACTCTGCCTTGTGTAGTGGTTCACGCCTGTAATCCCAAGGCTTTGGGATAAGCGTAGAATTTTTAGAGAAGAATTAAAAATAATGCTGTGCCTAGGCAACATAGTATGGCCCTGTCTGTACAAAAATAATTAGCCTGGCCGGGCGCGGTGGCTCCCGCCTGTAATCCCAGCACTTTGGGAGGCCAAGGTGGGCGGATCACCTGAGGTCAGGAGTTCGAGACCAGCCTCAACATGGAGAAACCCCATCTCTACTAAAAATACAAAATTAGCTAGGCATGGTGGTGCATGCCTGTAATCCCAGCTTCTTGGAGGCTGAGGTGTGAGAATCGCTTGAACCCGGGAGGCAGAGGTTGCAATGAATGGAGATCGCACCACTTCACTCCAGCCTGGCAAGAGAGTGAAACTCTGTCTCTAAAAAAGGCGGGGAGTGGTGATTCACATCGTAATCCCAGCACTTTGGGAGGCCGAGGCAGGCGGATCACGAGGTCAGGTGTTTGAGACCAGCCTGGCCAAGAGACCAGCCTGGCCAATATGTTGAAACCCCATCTCTATTAAAAATACAAAAGTTTGCTGGGCGTGGTGGCACATGCCTGTAATCCCAACTACTCAGAAGGCTGAGGCAAGGAGAATCGCTTGAACCCAGGAGGTGGAGGTTGCAGTGAGCCAAGATTGTGCCATTGCACTCCAGCCTGGGAGACACAGCGAGACTCTGACTCAAAAAAAAAAAAAAAAAAAAAAAAAAAAAAAAGCGACATTTAAGCAAGGACCTAGGAAAGTGAATCATGTGGACATATAGGGAAAGAATGTTTTAGGCAGAGGAAATAGCCATTGCAAACGCCCGGAAGCAGGAGCTGTCTGTCTGGCATGTTGGGAGGAAAAGTAAGGAAGCCCATGTGGCTGGAGTAGAGTGAGCAAGGGGACAGTAGACGAGACAAGAGTAGAGAAATCATAGAAGTCACGATTATATAGGATCTGATGGGATGTTTTAAGGATTTGGGTTTCACTCTGAGTAAAATAGGAAACCATTAAAAATTTGAGAAGAAGTGTAATGTGATCTAACATATTTCAGAAGGTCAACCAGGGCTAGACCTGGTGGCTCACACTTGTAATCCTACCTACTCTGGAGGCTGACATGGGAGGATTGTTTGAACCCAGGAATTCGAGGATGCAATGAGCTAGGATCATGCCACTGCTCTCCAGTGTGAGAAAAAAAAAAAAAAGGTTCAGCCAGGCTGCTGTTCTAGAAATAGAGAGCAAAAGGAGAAGCCAGGAGACAGGAAGCTGTTGCAATATCCAGGCAAGAAGTGGTGAGAAGTGGTCAGATTTTGAATATAGGAGGAAGGTAAAGCCTACTGAATTTCTGGATTCAGTGTGAGGTCTGAGAGAATAGAGGAATGAAGTACAAAACTAAGGATTTTAGCCTGAGCAATTAGGCTAAGGAAGGTTATGGGTAAAGTATGTTTAGGGAGACAATTAGACATTCGGTTTTCTAGCTCACCTCTTCACCAGTGATGAAGCCTTCAGGGTGCCATCTTTATTCAGGCAGTCCCATTTCCAACTTCCTATATGGCATGAACCGAAGTCTTATTTCTCATACTTATGTGGGCATTTAACCTTCAAAAGTAACAATCCGCTCACATACCTTCTCCTGGTCCCTAGAAGCCATAGCCAGTTCACATGCTGACCACTCAGGTTTTCAGTTCCTCCTTTATCTCCAGCTCCTGACAGTTCCTTTTCTTGCAAATTTTACTTTGTACAGTCGTCCCTTGGGATTGGCTCCAGGGCCCTTCCATATGCCAAAATCCACATATAAGTCCTGCACTCAGCCCTGCGGAACCTGCACATACAAAAAGTTGACTCTCCACATATGCGGATTTTGCATCTGTTGAATACTGTATTTTCAATCCACCTTTGGTTGAAAAAATCCCATGTATAAGTGGACTTGTGCATTTCAAACCCGTGTTGTTCAAGGGTCAACTGTATTTCTTTTCTCTTTTTCTTTTTTTTTGAGATAGAATCTCTGTTCCCCAGGCTGGAGTGCAGCAGTGTGATCTCAGCTCACTGCAGCCTCCGCCTCTCAGGTTCAAGCAATTCTTGTGTCTCAGCCTCCCAAGTAGCTGGGATTACAGGCGTGCACCACCACACCCGGCTAATTTTTGTATTTTTAGTAGAGATGGGTTTTTGCCACATTTGCCAGGCTGGTCTCAAACTCCTGGCCTCAAGTGATCTACCTGCCTCAGCCTCCCAAAGTGCTGGGATTACAGGCATGAACCACCGCACGTGGCCTCAAGGGTCAACTGTATTTAAAAGAATGTTATACTTTAGTCAGCACCTCTATTTGTAGCAGGAATGTTTTCAGGTTATCTCACCTGTCACGTTGTTGCAACTGGAAGTCCCTCCAGGGGTGACTTGGATGGCCAAATTAACTCAGCAGGAATTATTTTCTGGAATGACAGACCCATCTGAATGAACACAACACCCCTACCTTCCTGCCATGTTGGAAGCATCAACTCCTGGAAGCATCAGTCAGGGGAAGAGAAAGGAGCTGGAGGAGGGAGAGGGCAGAGCCCTCAAGGCAATCCTATCACTTTCTTCAACAAAATCCATGTCCATCTGCTGATGGGCTGAAGAGCAGAATCACAGGGTTTTTTATTGGATAGAGACTATCCAGTTCAACCTTCAACCAGGTGCAACCTCCTTGCCAGACAGCCTACTGCTGCAGGGCCCTTACTAATGACTTCATGCCAGGACTGCTCTCATTTTAAGCCTCTTCTTATTTTGAGATAGCAATCTTGGCCAGGAGAGGTGGCTCACACCTGTAATCCCTTGGCACTTTAGGAGGCTGAGGTGGGAGGATCGTTTGAGCCCAGAAGTTTTGAGACCATTCTGGACAACATAGTGAGACTCCATCTCCACAAAAAATTTAAAAACTAGCCAGGCATGGTGGTGCACACCTGTAGTCCTAGCTACTCAGGAGGCTGGGGTGGGAGGATTGAGCCCAGGAGGTTGAGGCTGCAAGGAGCTGTGACGGTACCACTGCACTCCAGCCTGGATGACAGAGTGACACCCTGTCTCAAAAACAACAACAATAACAACAAAACCTTTGGGAAAAATGTTTGCTACTCATTCAGCCCACATCCTCTTGCTTTCCCTTCTACCTGGCAGCCCCTCATGGCCTCTGTCACATTTCTCTTCCTCTTCAGGTAAGCAGACCTAGTTCCTTCCATCTTTCCTCATACAAAGTGGTCCCAGAGCTGGATATCACCCACCAGAAGTGATGCATTTTTCTCTCACAGCTTCCCATGACAGGGCTGCCAGGTGAGCAGAACCTCCTCTCCCACTGTTGGAAGAATAACAGCAACCTCAAGGGCCTGATGAGGGTGTCAGATGGGGGAGCACCCACAGAGTGCCAGGCCAAGGCCTTGACCCATAAGAACAGAAGAGGGGGTGAGATACAATTCCAAGGAAGCGCTGGAACTTTTCACTCAGTGGAGACTTGGTTTACCAACCCAGGGGCGTATTAGTCAGCCTGGAAGGCCCCAGAGGGCCTGAGTTTGTTCTCTGAGCAAAGTAGTGAACTCTTTCCCTTTGGTGCCACCACCAAGGGCCCAAGCTGCAGCCTGATAATTTGATAGAGAGTGATATCTTCTCTCTTCCCTGCTCAGCCTTGACAGTGATCCCAGTTCCTATTCAGGGTAAATCATTCACTTTCACTTCTGCTCAGCGCAGCCTACACACAGAGAGAGAAGGCGGGGAGGGGAGGCACCCTGGCGCCTGGTGGCCGTGCATGCTGCATAGGGAAGGCCGTGGTGTTCTGGAAACACACAGAGGACATGTCTCCCAGAAGCTGCTCATTTATTCCCTGGTACATGGAGCCAGCTCTGCCTCAGCCCTTTCTGGTCTCTGTGGCTAGACCTTATCCTCCCCTGGTTGCCAAATGAAGGAGGGCCTCCTCCTGTCCTCTTCACTGGCTCAGAAACACACAAAAGATGTCTCGAGAGAACTTAGGGTCTCAGGGAGCTGTGAGAAGCAGAGCTCCTCAGACCGAGCTCACCACCCCCACCCTAGGATGTCTATCCAGGAAAGGGGCTGACCAGTGGGACAAAGGCCTGCCAGGAGGAGCCTGGCTGAGCTACTTTTCTGCCTTCCTACTTGAGACTCAGTTCTAACCTCACACATAGAGAATACGTCCTTTCAGACAGGAAATAAGACAAAGTTCTCAGATGAGCACTGAAAGTCCAAACTAGAAAGTTATTTTATCCTGTCCCTGCATATTAGACAGTGAATTAAAACCCAAAGTGCTCTGTGGAGATGAGCAAGGTTGTCCTTGGAGGATGCTCCTCCCAACATGCAGGCCATATGTGTTCTCTGTGCTGGGTCCCAGCCTTGGAGTAGAGGGGCTGCAGCTCTGGGCAGGTGGTTGAGCAGCTCCACTACAGTAGGTTGGAGTTGCTGGTCTTGTCCTTTAAGGTACCGGTGATGAGGTTCTATTTTCTATGTGCCTGCTGGAGGCCCATCATGGTTTTCAAGTAATTATGCTGGACACAGAGGGAGGAGAAAACAGGAACTTATTAGGAGGGATAGACATAGCAGGGACTCAGACCAGGCCACTCACATTCACCCTATCAATCATTCCTCCTGCAAACATCATGGGTTGTGGACAAGGATTCCTTCTGAGTAGCCCCAATTCTCTGAGAAATAACATTCCATTCAAACTCTTTCATTCTTTTATCCTAAAGAAAATGTGTAAAACTATTTTAAAACAGTCTGGCAGGCATATTTGAAAAGAGGCATGTAGGTTTCAAGGGCATACTTGGGAGTTTCTGATAGGGAATAGGTTCAGAAAGAAAAGAAGAGGGTTCTATCTCCAGAGGAGTTAGGGGCCAGGTATTCATAAGGGCCCTCTCTTTGCCACTGCAGTCAATCAGATGTTCACAAATTATACCTTTTTAATGCATCACTAGGCTCTTAGAAAGCAGGTGAAAACTGTAGGCTGAAACAGAAACAGTGGGCTGTAAGCCAGAAAATGCTAAAACTAGCTTGGAACATGGAATCTTAGGTTCCCCACAAAGTAGGAGTCTGAATTGAAGCTCCCGTATTAAATTGGAATTCTTGAAGAGGGTTAAAATGGTCCTGGGTTGGTAATGCCCCATGGCTAACTGCAGAAAGCAAGTGCAAACCTTTTCAGGGGGAAAATAATTTCTATTTATGTGTTCAGGTCTCCTTGAGCTTAAGTTCGATCAAACACAAGCTCACGATTTCAATACACACACAAACACACATACACACACCACTGTCAAGCCACCATGAGACTCAGTAAAACAGGAAGCAGATTTTGACCATGAAAAATCTGATCTATATGTTTCCTATATAAAAAATATATATTTAAATAACTATAACATAGAATTGAAAGAACATGGAGTGGTTCAAGTATAACATTTGCATAAAAAGTTTGTGCATAGGCATATCTTAAACATTAAAAATGGCCAATACAGAGAATTCTAGAGATTGGGGAATGAGAAAATAGAATTTTGACCTGTAGAAATACAGGATTCCTCTGCTTAATGATTTAGAATTTTTTTTTTTTTTTTGAGATGGAGTCTCGCTCTGTCACCCAGGCCGGAGTACAGTGGCGCAATCTCGGCTCACTACAACCTCTGCCTCCCTGGTTCAAGCGATTATCCTGCCTCAGCCTCCTGAGTAGCTGGGATTACACGTGTGCACCACCATCCCCAGCTAGTTTTTGTGTTTTTAATAAAGACAGGGTTTCACCATGTTGGCCAGGCTGGTCTTGAACTCCTCACCTTAAGTGATCCGCCCACCTCAGTCTCCCAAAGTGCTGGGATTACAGGCGTGAGCCACCGCGCCTGGCGAGCTGCATATTTTAAATGGGCGAATTGTATGGTATGCAAATTCTATCTCAATAAAGCCTTTTAAAAAGCATAAAATAAGAATTTATTTAAAATAACTAGCGGGGCACAGGGGCTCACGCCCACGATCCCAGCACTTTGGGAAGCTGAGGTGAGAGGACTGCTTGAGCCCAGGATATCAAGACTGCAGTGAGCTATGACCGTGTCACTGCACTCCCTCCAGCTTGGGTGACAGAGCAAGACCTTGTCAAAAAAAAAAAAAGGCTGGGTGCAGTGGCTCATGCCTGTGATCCCAGCACTTTGGAAGGCCCAGGCAGGAGGATCCCTTGAGTCTAGGAACTGGAGACCAGCCTGAGCAACATAGGGAGACTCAGTCTCTATTTTTAAAAAAATTTTTTTAATTAAAAAGAAAAAGAATGCCAGGCACAGTGGCTTATGCCTGTAATCCCAGCACTTTGGGAGGCCGAGGCGGGCAGATCACCTGCGGTCGGGAGTTTGAGACCAGCCTGACCAACGGGAAAAACCCCATCTCTACTAAAAATACAAAATTAGCCGGTAGTGGTGGTGCATGCCTGTAATCCCAGCTACTCAGGAGGCCGAGGCAGGAGAATCGCTTAAACCTGGGAGGTGGAGGTTGCAGTGAGCCAAGATCACACCATTGCACTCCAGCCTGGGTGACAGAGAAAGACTCCATTTCGGGGAAAAAAAAAAGAAATTACCCAGGCTGGGCATGGTGGCTCATGCCTCTAATCCCAGCACTTTGGGAAGCCAAAGCAGGTGGATCACGAGGTCAGGAGTTCGAGACCAGCCTGGCCAACATGGTGAAACCCTGTCTGTATTAAAAATACAAAAATTAGCCAGGCATGGTGGCACACGCCTATAATCCCAGCTACTTGGGAGGCTGAGGCAGGAGAATCGCTTACAACCCAGGGGGCGGAGGCTGCAGTGAGCTGAGATTGCGCCACTTCACTTCAGCCTGGGTGAAAGAGCAAAAGTCTGTCTAAAATAAAAAGTTACCTAAATTACAGCATAGAGAAATGAGGAGCTGGAAGAAACATAAGATATTTTAAGAGATACAGAGGACAGAATGAAATAAAATACATCTAATCAGAGTCCTAGAAATGAGAATAGAAAGAAAAGGGAGGCAGTATGCAAAAAGATAACGGTTCCAATATCCCTTTCATGATTGAGAAAAAAAAATACATACTCAATGAATAGGAACAGAAAAGAACGTCTTCAACCTAATAAAGAGCAGGTTCTAAGGTAAAGCCTCTAAGTGTGCTACCCCAAGTGTGGTCCTGGACTAGCAGCATGGACATCATCTGGGAGTTTATTCAAAATATAGAATCTTAGGCTTCATCAGTATCTGCTTTTTTTTTTTTTTTTTGACAGAGTTTCTCTTCATTGCCCAGGCTGGAGTGCAGTGGTGCAAGCTTGGCTCACTGCAATCTCCACCTCCCTGGTTTAAGCAATTCTCACACCTCAGCCTCCCAAGTAGCTGGGATTACAGGCGTGCACAGGCATGCACCACCATGGCTGGCTAATTTTTGTATTTTTAGTAGAGATGAGGTTTCACCATGATGGCCAGGCTGGTCTCGAACTCCTGGCCTCAAGTGATCTGCCCACCTCAGCCGCCCAAAGTACTGGGATTATAGGCACGAGCTATTGTTACCGGCCATCTGCATTCTAAAAATACCCCCGGTGATTTGTGTGCACAGCACAGGATGGGACGTGCTGCTCTATGGGACCTTCAGAATCCATGTAAGAAACCCCTATGCTTAAGCCTCTCTGGATGGGCTTCAGCTCCTCACAGCCATCAGGTCAGTGAAGATGTCAGCTTAATCCTAAACATAAAGAGTGAATTCAACTGGGGGAAATGATGACACAAAATCCAGAAACTAAGAAAAAGAATACCGATAAACTCGTGCTACGGTCTGAATATCAGTGTCTCCCAAAAATTCATATGTTGAAAGCTAATCCCCATGGTGATGCTATGAAGAGGTGAGGCCTTTGAGAGGTGACAGGTCTTGAAGGCTCTGCCCTCAGGGATGGGATTAGTGCCCTATAAAAGGGGCCTGAGGGAGCTCATTAGTTTATTGCACTTCTGCTGTGTGAGGACACAACTAGAAGGCACCACCTCTGAAGCGGAGGGCAAACGCTTACTAGCCCATATCTATCTATCTGCTGATGCCTTGATGTTATACTTGCCAGCTTCCAGAACTGTGAGCAATACATTTCTGCTTTTTTTTTTTTTTTTTTTACTGAGTCTCACTCTGTCGCCCAGGCTGGAGTGCAGTGGCGCGATCTCAGCTCACCGCAACCTCCACCTCCCAGGTTCAATCAATTCTCCTGCCTCAGTCTCCCAAGTAGCTGGAACTACAGATATGCGTCACCATGCTCGGCTAATTTTTGTATTTTTAATAGAGATGAGGTTTCACCATGTTGGCCAGGCTGGTCTTGAACTCCTGACCTCAGGTGATCCACTCACCTCAGTTTCCCAAAGTGCTGGGATTACAGGCGTGAGCCACTGCGCCCAGCCCATTTCTGCTGTTTATAAATTCCCCAGTCTAAGGTATTTTGTTGCAGCAGCCTAAATGGACTAAGCTTGATTTCTTAAAAATAACAAAATACCTACACAAAACCACAAGGAAAGTCGGCCGGGCATGCTGGCTCACACCTGTAATCCCAGCACTTTGGGAGTCCGAGGCGGGTGGATCAAGAGGTCAGGAGATCGAGACCATCCTGGCTAACATGGTAAAACCCCGTCTCTACTAAAAATACAAAAAATTAGTTGGGCATGGTGGTGGGCGCCTGTAGTCCCAGCTACTCAGGAGGCTGAGGCAGGAGAATGGCATGAACCCGGGAGGCGGAGTTGCAGTGAGCCAAGATCGCGCCACTGCATTCTAGCTTGGGTGACAGAGCGAGACTCCATCTCAAAAAAAAAAAAAAAAAAAAAAAAAACCATAAGGAAAGTAAAAAAAAAATGACAAACAGGAAAAAATAGGTGTAAATCATATCACAAAGAGCTAATTTCTTGGTCAGGTGCAGTGGCTTATATCTGTAATCCCAGCACTTTGGGAGGCCAAGGTGGGTGGATCACCTGAGGTCAGGAGTTCGAGACCAGCCTGGCCAATATGGTGAAACCCTGTCTCTACTTAAAATACAAAAAAATTAGCCGGGTGTGGTTGTGGGTGCTTGTAGTCCCAGTTATTCAGGAGGCTGAGGCAGAAGAATAGTTTGAGCCCAGAGGCAGAAGTTGCAGTGAGCCAACACTGTGCCACTGCATTCCAGCCTGGGCGACAGAGTGAGACTCTGTCTCAAAAAAAAAAAAAAAAAAAGTTCCTAAAAATTAATAAGAAAAAACTGGCCAGGTACAATGGCTCATGCCTGTAATCCCAGCACTTTGGGAGGCCAGGGCAGGCAGATCACTTGAGCCTAGGTGTTTGACACCAGCCTGGGCAACAAGGCAAAACCTCATCTCTACCAAAAAAAAAAAAATTAGCTGGGCATGTGGTGCATGCCTATAGTCCCAGCTACTCAGGAGGCTGAGGTGGAAGGATTGCTTCAATCTGTGAGATCGAGGCTGTAATGAGCCATGATCATGCCACTGCACTCTAGCCTGGGCAACAGAGCACAATACTGTCTCAAAAGAAAAAAAAAAAAAAGACACAGAAGCACCTATAGGTTGACACAGCATGATCTTCAGGATGTGTTGCTAAGTAGAAAAAGCAAGATGCAGAAAACGAGGGGAAGCCAGCCATGGTGGCTCATGCCTGTAATCCCAGCACTTTGGGAGGCCAAGGCGGGTGGATCACCTGAGGTCAGGAGTTCGAGACCAGCCTGGCCAACATGGTGAACCCCCATCTCTACTAAAAATACAAAAAATTAGCCGGGCGTGGTGGCACGCCTGTAATCCCAGCTACTCAGGAGGCTGAGGCAAGAGAATCACTTGAACCCGGGAGGCGGAGGTTGCAGTGAGCTGAGGTCACGCCATTGCACTCCAGCCAGGGCAATAAGAGTGAAATTCCATCCCCCCGCCCGCCAAAAAAAAGAGAGAAAACTGAGGGGAACACTAGAAACAAGTGATGGGGTGTCCTGTCAGAGGGGGTTGCCAGGATCTGAAACAAGTGACAGGGGTGCCCTATCAGAAGCTCATGCATGTACTTTCTTTTTTTTTTGGAGACGGAGTCTCTCACTCTGTCGCCCAGGCTGGAGTGTAGTGGTACCTCAGCTCACTGTGACCTCCACCTCCCAGGTTCCAGCAATTGTCCTGCCTCAGCCTCCCGAATGGCTGGGACTACAGGAGCATGCTGCCACACCCAGCTAAGTTTTCGTATTTTAGTAGAGACAGGGTTTCACCATGTTGCCCAGGCTGGTCTCAAACTCCTGAGCTCAGGCAATCCACCTGCCTCAGCCTCCCAAAGTCTGGGATTACAGGCGTGAGCCACCGCGCCCAGCCAGAGCCACTGTGCCCAGCATTTTTTTTTCTTTTTTTTTGAGACAGAGTTTCGCTTTGTTGCACAGGCTGGAGTAAAGTGGTGTGATCTTGGCTCACTGCAACCTCTACCTCCCAGGTTCAAGCGATTCTCCTGCCTCAGCCTCCTGAGTAGCTGGAATTACAGACATGTGCCACCACGCCTGGCTAATTTTTTGTATTTTTGGTAGACAGGGTTTCATCATGTTGCCCCGGCTGGTCTTGTACTCCTGACCTCAAGTGATCCACCCACCTCGGCCTCCCAAACTGCTGGGATTACAGGTGTGAGCCACCGTGCCCAGCCACGTACTTTCATGCTTTCTTAATGTTTGAAACACCTGAATGTATCACCTAATGAGTATGTTAATAAATAACTACAAAAATATTTGTGAAAGAATGAACTCACTTGGGCATCTGCCCCGTGTGCATCTGCCACTTGCTGTATAAGCACTGCCTGTGCGCAAAGAGGAGTGTGCAGTGCACAGGGCCCTCTTTGTTCTGGCTCCAGGCAAGGCCTTAGTAGAGTGGAGACCCTCTGCACCAGCCTAACCTGCTCGAAGAGAAGAGTACCCCACCCAATCTATAGCTAATGCCATGTCTAGCTGTGCCTCAGCTGCATGTGATCCTCTGTCCCCTGCCACCTGTGCAGAGTGAACCCTGTTGGAGAGGTCTTCCCTGACAGGTGGAAGCCTCAGGGGATCCCTGGGCCTTGTGCTGCGAACCATACATAGGCTAGTCAGTACTCACCAGCCATGTCCTGGCTTGGCCATGGTTGGTGGGACTCCTCTAGGGTCCAGCCCAATCGCAGTCTAGTTGGCAGAAGACACCCACTGACTGAGGGTGACTAATCTCCTTGGAATGGTGCCATTCCTCCCCTACCTCTCTAAAATAGGGAATATGATCCTGGGTTTCCTAGTCATGAGGTCACTGAGGCTCCCATCCTCCTGGAGACATAGGCCTCTGAGTTACCTTCTGCTCTGTCTTGACTTTGGCATTGTAGAAGGAGATGGAATCAGGGCCCTCAGGAAGCACCCTCTGCTGCAGCTGGCTGAATTTGTCCTGGTCATCTTCTCCCTGGGGGAGGACAGTCCCTTTAGCATGGTATTGTCAGGATATACCCTAGCAGAGCCTGTGGTGGGCATCAGGGCAGTCCCTTGCTGGGTTTGTGCCACACACCGCCCCCCCCACCAAAAGGACATCTCACAGCCCTCCAGCCCCCATGTCTGTCAGTGTTCCCACAGACAACCTGTAACTGCTGCCTGAGCAGGATGAACTGCTTTAGGAAGGTGGCAGTAGCAAGAGGGGTATTTTCCCCCATCCCTTGGTAACCGAGGAGAGACCCGTACCTGCCCACCTGCCTGGGCTGGCTGTGGAGAGGCTGGGAGCACCACACACACTGCCATCTTTGTGATGAGAACAGAGGTCAAGGGGCACTGCCCATTGCCCCATGCTCAATCACTGCCACGCCCCTGCCCTTGTGCCGCTCACCAGAGACACAATCCTGTTCACAGGGACCATGCCTGGCCGGATGCTGCTGCCTGGCTTCAGTGCCATCTGCATGTCCTCAGGGATGACAAAGGACTCGTTGTACCAGATGTCAAATTCTACAAGGAGATGAGGAGACAGAACCTGAGGAAGCCGGTAAGGGCTGTGTGCTCTCATCTGTCTTATGTCTGTTGCAGGCTCACCACCTGTTCACTTCCTACTCCAGGGTCTTACCCTGTCCCCGTCTCCATCTCTGGCCCTCACAGTCCTGGGAACCACACATCTGAAGCCCCTGCCCAGCCCCCGGCTCTGCCAGAGAGAAACTCTGAGGGTGCTTCCAGAACTCAGGCTGTGGCCTCTCCCTGAGCCTCCTTGTACCTCAGGAGGCGGCCAACCTTCCCAACTGTCGCACCCATGAGCAGGCGGTGGCGACACTGATCTACTAGGTGCTGGCAATACTGGATCTCAGCCCTGAGGTCACGCAGGTCCTGGTACTCGCTGCGGTACTGCTTCTTGAGGTCTTTGAGCTTCAGGATCAGCAGGAATTCTTCCTCATCAATGATCATCAGCCCCTTGTTTTCGTACTCGCCTGCAAGGTGATGGAAGAAGTCAGGAAATGAGGAGGTGTCCGCCGGAAATTGGGGGAGGAAGGGATTCCAGAAAGTGGGCACAGAGCTGGCAAATCATGAAGATAGGAGACCACAGGCAGGGCTGGCCCATGGCAAGGAGATGGGCAAAGCACAAGAAGGTCAGGCTGCCAGGGCATAATCTCACAGGGAGGGGAGCTCAGCTCAGTGGGGCCACACTGGCATTTTAGGACAAACAGGAGCAGAGGGCAGGGGAAGGTGCAGAAGGCCCATGCTCCATGCTTATTTTATTTAAAACTCTAGTAGCCAAAGATATTTAGTAAGTACCCCTAGTATACAAATGTCTATTTTTCTTGTAAATTACATCTACAAACTGCCATCACTGGCTAGTACTACAAGACACTTGAGCAAGGCTCCTTATTAATAACAGCAGATGTTCAAATTGTCTCTTGCTGATACACACGTCCACCAGCCACTTTCTTTTTTTTTTTTTTTTTTTTGAGATGGCGTCTCGCCTTGTTGCCCAGGCTAGAGTGCAGTGGCACAATCTCGGCTCACTGCAACTCCGCCTTCCAACTTCAAGCGATTCTCCTCCCTTAGCCTCCTAAATAACTGGGATTACAGGCATGTGCCACTACGCCCAGCTGATTTTTGTATTTTTAGTAGAAACAGGGTTTTACCATGTTGCCCAGGCTGGTCTTGAATTCCTGACCTCAGGTGATCCGTCCGCCTCAGCCTCCCAAAGTGGTAGGATTACAGGCATGAGCCACCATGCGCAGCTCACCAGCTACCTTCTTGTTAGAGATGATTAGACATCTATATCGTGTTGAGTAGCTATCAAAGGGCTCCAGGGACAAGGGTCAGTGCTATTAGTCTCTTTGCATGGATCTTTTAAGGTCTGTCAGTTCAGTGACAGTTGCTGGGTTAAGACAAAATAATTTGGTGTGCAAAGCCATTCACCCTGTTCTCCACTGCTCACAGCACCTGAAAGCTTAGCAAAGGCATCACATCAACTCCCATCCCCAAGTGTAGGGTAAGTGTGTTCTGCATGTGACCTGAGGTGTGTGGCTGGGGTGCATGAGGCAGCCCCCAGGTGCTAGAGGAAAGCGTTAGCACTTCTTGGCCGGGCGCGGTGGCTCACGCCTGTAATCCCAGCACTTTGGGAGGCCGAGGCAGGCGGATCACGAGGTCAGGAGATCGAGACCATCCTGGCTAACACAGTGAAACCCCATCTCCACTAAAAATACAAAAAAAAACTAGCCGGGTGAGGTGGCGGGCGCCTGTAGTCCCAGCTACTCGGGAGGCTGAGGCTGGAGAATGGCGTGAACCCCGGGGGGCGGAGCCTGCAGTGAGCCGAGATCGCGCCACTGCACTCCAGCCTGGGCGACAGCGAGACTCTGTCACCAAAAAAAAAAAAAAAAAAAAAAAAGTGTTAGCACTTCCACTGATGTTTATTGAGAAAAAAGTGAGACACATTAAAAGCCACTAATGGAGTCATTAATGGAAAAGCAAATGTCTAGACTCTGGGATCTGGGATCTGGAGTGGGGAGTGGGAGTCACCCTCACCAGGTGTCTCACCTTCAATGCAGAGCAATCTGCTGTGGTCTCTATGCTGTGGGAGGTCCCTGATGTGATTATTTGGATAAGCCACAATCCTTTACAGAGTAGAGTCTTTACACTACTCTGTGGAGTTGGGGAGTAACTGTGAACATCTTTTGTTCTACTCAGAGGATCTCTGATTATCTCCAGGAAAAAAAAGAGTTGAATTTAAAGATGATTTTACATTTTTACATTTTTCTCTTTTTCTTCTCTTTGTTTCTTTTTCTTTTTCTTGAATTACTGGCCTCAGGTTCTTTTACAAGAGACTAATGTTCCAAATTAGTTGACCTTTCTGGGTCAACAAGTGGCTGTCAATAATAAGGTATCTGAGAGATTGATTGATTGATTGATTGATTTGACAGGGCCTCACTCTGTCGCCAAGGCTAAAGTGCCATGACATGATCATGGCTCACTGCAACGTCAACCTTCTGGGCTCAGGTGATCCTTTCACCGTGCCTCCCAAGTAACTGAGACTATAGGCATGTGCCACCACGCCCAGCTAATTTTTTATGTTTTCTTGTAGAGACAGGGTCTCACTGAATTGCCCAGACTGGTCTCAAACTCCTGTGCTCAAGCAATCCACCTGCCTCAGCCTCCCAAAGTGCTGAGATTACAGGTGCGAGCCACTTCGCCTGGCCTAGAAGATATGAGTTTACTTGATCTGTTCAAGTAAATTCAATAAAATAAAGGTATTTTATTAATATTCTAATAATCAGTGGAAAAACAACTACGGGGGACAGCACAAAAATGGGTATTTTTTGATACTGATAGATAATTTTTTTTTTTTTTGAGACGGAGTCTCGCTCTGTCTCCCAGGCTGGAGTGCAGTGGCGCGATCTCGGCTCACTGCAAGCTCTGCCTCCTGGGTTTTACACCATTCTCCTGCCTCAGCCTCCCCAGTAGCTGGGACTACAGGCGTGCACCACCTACGCCCGACTAATATTTTTGTATTTTTAGCAGAGACAGGGTTTCACTGTGTTAGCTAGGATGGCCTTGATCTCCTGACCTCATGATCCACCCACCTTGGCCTCCCAAAGTGCTGGGATTACAGGCGTGAGCCACCGCACCCGGCCAAAAATCGGGCAGATCACCTGAGGTCGGGAGTTCGAGACCAGCCTGACCAACATGAAGAAACCCCATCTCTACTAAAAATACAAAATTAGCTGGGCATGGTGGCGGGTATGCCTGTAATTGCAGCTACTTGGGAGGCTGAGGCAGCAGAATCCCTTGAACCCAGGAGGCGGAGGTTGCAGTGAGCTGAGATTATGCCATTGCACTCCAGCCTGGGCAACAAGAGTGAAACTCTGTCTCAAAAAGGAAAAAAAAATTTTTTAATGTCTTCCTCATCTCATCTTTTGAAACTGTCCACTTTCAGGTGTATTCAGGAGTAAATGATATGCCAGCATAGCATGCGTATATTTTATCTTAAATATGTAATAAAGGGCTGTATGTTCAAAGAAAGTGTGAGCAGAGAGAACAAAGAAGTGCTTGTTTGTCCCATAAAATCTTCACCATGTCCTCTCCCTGTGGCTCTGGATAGGGGTATGTCTATAGCCACCATCACTGGCCTTCTCCAGCTTCCCAGACCCGTGGAGGGCTTTGCCCTCAGGAATAGCATGTCATTACTGGTCTGTGAGGTATGATAAGAATGGCCCCAAGAATTAGAAAATAAAGTTGCCCTCTGAGAAATAATTGTTTAATTATTTTTTTTTTTTCTGAGACAGTCTTGGTCTGTCACCCAGACTGGAGTGCAGTGGCGCAATCTTGCCTCCTGCAACCTCTGCCCCCTGGGTTCAAGCGATTTTCGTGTCTCAGCCTCCCAAGATGCTAGGATTACAAGTGTGCGCCACCACGCCCTGCTCCTCTGAGAAATAAATGAGGAAAATACACCCCCTGTGAGTAAGATGATGCATCTGACTTGCAGGAATAAACCAAGTGACATCTGGAGATCACTCATGAAAGCTGGCCTGGAACAGGGTTGTGATTTAGCAAGGGAAAGCCCAGTAACCTGTGGTGTTTCCTGTCTGGAAGAAGACAGTAAGACTGAACCAGGAGTGTGAAGAACAGTGTGGCCTCTGAACCACCTGTCCCAGAGTTGGAATGGTCACTCATTAAAATGCAGGTCCTGAGCCCTGCTGCACCTCTCCCAGGTCAGAAACACTGGCTGAGGGGCTGGGAATCTGCACTTGACCAGCCCTCCCAGATAAGTCATCTGAACACGCAAGCTTGATGGGCCTTGGCCCTCAGTGCAGGTTTGGGCGGTGCACACCACCAGGACAAGGACACTGGGTCAGGGTAACCAGGTGAGCACCCTCCCCACATTGGGGTCCTTTGCTCTTTGAGCCTGGAGCACCCCCTGCCACTGGCTCTAGGGGACAAGACTCTGACAAGACCAGCATGGGTGTCAGGGATTCGGCATAGGGAATGGCCTTACTGACAGTGAGTCCCTGGGCTCTCTGGCATCCACATTCTTGTTCCCTTACTTGGTTTTTCATAGTCCCTACCAGCAGCCCCACCTCAATCTGACCACCTGGGGCAGTGAGGAAACCACACAGAGCCCCACGGACCTTGTAGAGGTCACCAGCTACCCATCTCCCAGTGATACCTCTGCAGGACAAAGGGCCTGTTTCACCATGGACAGTAGCATATATGGGGTGGAAGGCCCAGCACCTAGGTCTGAGATAATGCAACAATGAGGGACCCACAGGCAGAGGCTGGCTGACAGGGGAGGACTCTGCGGCTCTCAGGGGCTGACCAGAGCTAAGTGATCTGATCTATGGGTGAAGGCCACATCCCAGCACCTCCACTGGCCCCCTCCCATCTCAGTCCTCTAGTGCCAAGGGCTGTTCTGCTTCGACCAGCATGACTCTGAGACCCCAAAGCTCCCTAGCCCTCTTTCCAACACATTTACCTTGCTTCTCCCGTAGTGACTTCTGGAAATTCAGGGCCTCCTTGGTCACATCAATCTCCCGCTTGATGGCATTGATGCGCTGTGTGGTCTCGCTGGCCCTTTTCCTCCGTTCATTCAAGATGGATTTGTTTTCTTTGAAAATTCGGTTGATCTCACTACCTTGCTCGTTCTTAAACTCCTCAAAGGCCACTGGTTTGGAGGGTGGGGTGTCGGGCCTTGAGATGCAAGGGTGAGACCAAAGAGGATAAATGATGTGGCTGCCTTGGAGCCACCAGGCACTTCGTCTTTCTTCCCTGGGACTTCTGTGGGCAGGAGGCAGAAGTGCTAGGCACCATCTACCCAAGACAGGAGCTAAACTGTGTGTGAATCATTCCCTCCTCTTTGTTTTACTCAGCACATGTACAACGACCTATGCTCATGGCAGAAAGTGAGGAAAGCAAGGAAAAGTATAAGAAACAATAATAAGAAAAGAAAAGAACAATGGCATATGGTGGTGTATCTCCTTCTGTATTTCTTTCTTTTTTTTTTTTTTTTTTTTTTTTGAGGAATGCTTGTTGCTCTGTTGCCCAGGCTGGAGTTCAGTGACTCGATCACAGCTCACTGTAGCCTCGAGCTCCTGGGCTCAATCAATTCTCATACCTCAGCCTCCTGAGTAGCTCGGACTACAGGTATGTGCTCCCATGCTCAGCATGTGCTCTCATTTTTTATAGAGACAGAGATCCACTATGTTGCCCAGGCTCTCCAACTCCTGGGTTTAAGCAATCCTTTCGCCTTGGCCAACCAATGTGCTGGGATTAGAAGCATAAGCCACCGCACCTGGCCTTTCTGATATATTTTTGAATGGCTAAGGCCATGCAGTATGTTTAATTTTACACTTTACTTTTTTCAAAAAAGCATTTCATGTTATTAAAAACCCTTTGAGAACTCTAGTTAATGAGTGTAAGATGAAGTTGGGGAAGGGGAAGTGGATTGATGTGGGCAACTTTGAAATGCATCAAAAAAAGAACATGGAAGGATAGAAGGATAGAGGCAGAATGAAACAAGAATAGTAACATATAAATTGTAGAATTGGGAGGATGCTTGGTGTACAGGTGTTCACTGTACAATTATTTCAACTTCTCTGAATGTTTAGAAATGTTCATAGGCTGAAATTCTTCATGGACAACCCAATGGCAGAGAACAATTCACTTAGTGCCCTTTCCCTAGTGTTGGCTACTGAAGGTTTTCAAAAACATATATATTTTGCTTTTTAAATAAATGATGAGATAAACACCTTTTGCATAAATCTTGTTTCACATCTATTTCCTTAGGATAGATCCTTAAAAACTCATCAGAGAGAGGGGCTGAGTGATTCGAGGAAAGGGAAGAGCTTATATTCTTTCAAACCTTAAAATTTTTAAATCTTTTGAATGCAGTACTTGTACAAAAGATACATAACTTTAATCATTTAAATAATTGCTATTTGGAGGGTCTAAAATGATTCCATGTTTAATTGTGCATCTTGGATTACTCCTGAGGTTGCATCATTTTGCAGATGCATAAGTCATGTTTCTTCTTTGGGGACTGTGCTCCTAGTCTTTGCCTATTATTCCTTATTTTATTTCTCTTTTATCTGCAGGTACTCTTTACATGTTGAGGATCACATATGGTTTTGTTTGATCTGGTGCAGAAGCTAACATTAGCTGATTACCTAATTGGGCGTAATTCCTCCTTCGGGGAGTCTGAGGGAAGGGGCTCAATGCTGGAAGTTTCCCGGTCCCGCGAAAACATGTCTTTGACATCCCCATCTTTGGAGGATGGGACCAGCTGGGTCTTGGAGGTGGAAACGTAATCCAAGTCCTTCCCATTCACAGGGCTGCTGGCACCTTCCTTTCTTGCCAAGGAGCTGGAAGAAGGCACGGAAGCCCCAGGGTTCAGTCATGGACAGTGAGGTATCAGATGCCAGGATGAGTGACCTTTCTCAGCACTGACTACCCTGGGAACCCCACCTCATTCAGCTCCCATCTTGTTCATATTCCTAGGTAAAAGCGCAAATGGTGTGATGCTAAGCTAGGCAGATGTGGAGGAAGAAGAGGGCATTTTTCTCCCTTTTATCAGAAAAAAGAGCCTTCAGTGGTCTTGGCAGGAGACACTTGGGAAAAATGGGTACAATCTCCATGGATTGAAAGTGTATGGACCTGTAGGATGGGCCACAGGTTCTCAGGAACCACCATGGCTGCTGAGGTCTGAGTCATACAGGCTTCCCTGGGAAGGACTGGTAGAGCCCCACACAGGGTGGGTCTGTCTGTGGACCAATGGTAAAGCAGGATGGCTCTGCCCTGCTGTTTTTACTGGTACACACCCTGTTCTCCACACCAGCTCCCAGAAAAGTAGCTGTCCTCCCTGCTGAAGCGACAGTGCTTGTTGCCTTTCTCCGAGAAGAGGCAGATCTGAGGACCGAACTGGCAGGAGGATGCCCATGGCTCTTCCCAAAGGTCTGAGGATAGAAAATCTGTTTCTTCCTCTTTCCTCCTCCTTGCAACGAGTGTGGCTCAGGGGACTGAGCCTCAACCCATCGACTACTGCACTGATTATCCAGAAGCAGAACAGAGAGGGCTGAGGTGTGACTGCACTCATGAAGAGGCGGGAGGAAGCCAGGGACACTGGCATCCTCTGCTGCCGGACTCTTGTCCTGCGTGTAACAGTTTTCTACAATCAGCTCTGGCCTGTGGCCTGCGCTCACTCACTCTTGCTCACAACGACCTCAATGACTTGGATGCTATTATTATTATTCCCATTCCGGAGATGCAGAAACAGGCACAGAGCGGTTCTCATGTCTCACACGGGGTGACCCCTTGAGTGTGAGAAGTGCAGAGCAGGGAAGGGAACCCGGGAGTCAGCTCCAGAGCCTGTGCTCTTACCCACCACGACACAGCACCCCGGGAGAGTGGGCTCACTAAGTGAACCTAAACGCTCTTCCCACCTTGCACATACAAACGAGTCTTGCCTGAAAGGTGAACTGGAGTTTTAGGTGACCTGAGTGCCAGTCGGCAGGAAGACCCTAGTGAAGTGAGGGGAGGGGGTACAACATAAAGTACCAGAGGGTATGGGCTCTGGAGAGCTGGTCCAGCTTCTCGCTGCCATTCCACTACTCATTGGTGGTATGGCCTTGGTGAGTGACTTCCCCTCTCTAAGCCTCTGTTTCCTCATCAGTGTAATGAAGACATTAACTCCCACCTCACCAGGTTACTGTGAGGACGAGAGGTGATTCTTGTGGGGTTCCAAACCAGCCCCAGCCCGGGCCTCACAGACTTGGTAGTATTGGCAGCAGTGACGTCCATTGTGCCAACCCAGTAGCTGAGACACCAGGGGGAAGGTGGGAACAGTGCACGTCCTCCCATTCACCCACCGAGGAGGGCCAGCTGCTGAGGAGGCAGAGCAGCAAGGTCACTCACCTGAGTGGCTCTTTGAATGTCTTCTTGGACTTGGCTTTCTTCCCAGGTTTGGTAGAGAAAGGGGCAACTCCGAGTCCAAAGTTTTGTCCTTCAGTCTCACCCACTAGGTGGCCATCAACATCCACAAGCCCCACCTATGTAGGCCAGCCAAAGGTCTGTGAGTTAGATTAAGGGCTTGGACCCCTTGGGGACCCACATGTATATGGCTCAAGGCTCAGGGTGGACATGTTCACCGTACACACCAAGGTTTGACAGCTTCTGATGCCAGTCTCAGGCTGTCCCCAGTAGAGCAGTCCCTGACCACTCTGCCAAATGTCCACTTTCCACATGCACCCCCTCACCAGTATGGCACCTCATTCCATACTCTGGGGATCTTAAAGCTTATTTCCAACCTAATTCCAGGAATTTGTCTTTAATATTATTATCCATGTCTCTACCTTATGGAAATTATTTTTAATTCAAAAGTGGTTTACTCTTACACAGGTCACCTGTGTTCATTCTGGTGTTTACCTTTATCTGTTGCAATCCTAGCTCTCGTTTAATGCATAATACTTGCTGCCTCTGCAAAGGTCTGAGGATGGGAAATCTGAGGTGAGTGCTGTCGGCAAGTAGCAACTATGCTTACCTTCTGGACAGCAGAAATGGCTGCAAAGTCATTCCTGTCAATGAGGGTGTACTTCCTGCGCAAAGTGGACTCCACTTCCTGTTCCTGTTGGCTTGGGAGACAGCACGAGAGAACAGCTTGTACCTGGGGCCATGCTGAATCCACTGGGGCAAGAACCAAGTACTGGGGTTAAAAGTCATATGGGTGAGGTCCCTTGTGTGGGGCCACACCTTCATCATGAACCAGACCAGACAAAAGGACAAAGGACTCACTTCCCCCTGCCCCATTGCATATACCCACTGTCCAACCCCCAAACCCACAAGTGCCACCTTATGCCATGTGTGTCTGCTCCAAGATGACACTTGATAAGGACCGTAAGCTTCACTTGGGACCATGTGGGGTTTTGTCTTAGGTTCTGTCTCTAAGAGGCCCCTTAGAATCATGTGACCAGCTTTAGTGACACCACCTAGCATAAGCTGCTCAGACTACGGGTATGTTTGCACCCAAATAAACCACAAATGCCTCCTGAGGTGGGGGTATGTGTGGCAATATTCACAAGGTGAATATTCACAATGCCCTGCTCTGGGCACACTCAGAGCTGGCACTCCATAAACACCTCCTGTCTAATAATGAACTCACTGAATATCCACCAGGGACTCAGGCATGCCCCCAAGGACTCTGATTTGGCTCTTCATCAACAAGCAAGAAGAGGATGCTCTTGGAGGCAAGTGCCCAGATCGCAGGAGATGAAAATGGCAGCCTGCTGTAGGAGTGAGGCAGGGGTGGGGGTCTCTCACCTCAGAACCACCCGGAACTGGTTGAACACCTCCTTGATCTGTCTAAGGTCGATTATCTGGAAGGAAGAGAGCAAGGCAGAGGTTAGACCAAGGGCACCTAGAGGGACCAGGCTGCATCTATGTTGGTAGAGAAATCAAGACCCCTTGGCTGACCCCTGGACCATCTGTCTCGAGAAGAGGACATGTGCACACAGCCTCTCAGCAAAGTGGCAGCCAAGCCCTCCTCCAGAGCAGAGAAACACCTGATTAATAATTTTAAAACTAAGTATTTGCTGAGGCTATAAAAACCACCTTTTCTAAGTGGAGACCTCTATAAAATGAAATGATTCTATACCTTGAAAATACCTTCTAAAGTTTTTTTTTTTTAATAAAATGTATTTCTCCAGCTTTCTCTTACTTCCAAAAGGTTCTGCCTGCTGTCTTCAGATGGAGCCCATTTATGGACCTGTCTGCATGGGCACAGACACACACACATGAGGCTGGAGGAAGGTTACTGGCCTCCCCCCAGCCTAAAGCCCACAGCATTCCCCTTGATCAAGGGTTAATTTGGGACTGCCCCTCCTGTGAAGGCCAGAAGAGTCCATCCCTTAGTTGTCCCAGGCCTGCTTCTCGGAGCTGCCCACAGTAACAGCCAGGGGGGTCTGCCCATGTCTCCAAGAAGAGGGGTTTGATGGACTGCACTGTGAAAACAGGATGCAGCCTTCCCCCTGAGGACCCTTCCTTATGGAGTGGTTTCCCCTCCTTGGCCCACTCCAACATGGGCCCTGGGGTCTACCTTGTAGACAACCAGCATGACCACCATCCTTTATCAGCTTCATTCTGCGGACACAATCAAGCACCCCAGGTGCAGCAGCTCAGTTAATCCCCACTCTGTTTCCCTCCCCACTAGGCAGGTGAGGCCACTGAAGTACACGAGGTTGAGTATTTTGCCAAGGTCATTCAGCAAAGAGGCAGCTGAGCTGGGATTCAATCCTAGAAAGCCTGGCTCTAGGGCCTGTGCTTGTGCCCCTGAGATGAGCTGAAGGGACCCTGACATCAAGAGTCCAGCACCACCCTCCACCCACTGCACCCATTCACATGAGGTTCTGAGGCCAGCAGAGCATGCGCTGGGGTGTGCCCAGGACAGGGAGGCCCAGGCTGGCTAAGCATAATGGTCACAGAGGGGTTCCTTACGTCGATCTCGTCCAGCGTTCCCTCCAGGTACCTCCGCACCTGGGAGTTGATCTCAGCAATCTGGATTTCATCCATGGGGTCATAGGTCACAAAGGTGCGGTTGGTCTTGAAGGAGAATGAAGAATATGTGGATAAGCAACAAGAACCTGAGCCCACAGGGGAATGGCAGGGGCCACTCTGAAAGGCAAAGTAGGGAGGCTGGGCCCAGGCCCCGGCTGCCCAAGCTGGCTCATTCCCTTCATCATCGGGTCCTGCCAGAGGGCCTGACACAACAGGCCAGGTGCTTGGGTCAGAGAGGGATAATGGGGTCGGGGAGGAAAGGAAAGACCCTCAGACATGGGGCCTGCTACTCCAGACAGAGGCTCTGCTGGCTGAGTCCCAGCAGACTCTGCAGCATGAGAACGGCGAGGACAGGAGGCACGTGTTGCCTCTGCCTTGAGGCCCCTCAGGACCATTGGAGGACTCTGCTCCCACCCCCTGTCCTCATGGACCCTTGCTGCTGCCCCTTTCCTGCCACTCAGCCTGCCCCCGACCCCGCCCACCATCAGCCTTAACCCATCATGCTGTCTGCCCCTAGCCCCAGTCCCTCTAGTCAACCCCTGCCCCAGCACCTCTGCTCTCCTTCCTTGCCTCTAGCCTCTTACCAGGCTGTCATGGATAGCCAGCTCCTGCTTGAGCAGTGCTAGTTCCTTCTCCAGGTTCTTGACCATTCTCTGCCGGGAAACATGGTAGGGTGGGGGCCGACAGGAAGGGTCATCAGAGAAGCTACCCTGTCTCTTCCACAGCAAGAGCACAATTCCTCATTCTGTGCCCAGACATCCTGGTCATTCCTGGATCCACAGGGTATGCTTTCAGCTTCTGGTGATTCCCTCCCCACTGGTGACTCTTCCCTAACTGGGGTGAGTTTAGGGTCTGGGAGGACCTGAACAGTCCCCTGGCCTTTGCTACTGCCAGCAGAAGAGACAACACAAGCCACATGGCCACCTCAAACCCCAATTCCCAGGGGCCCCAGGCTCCTTCTAGTCTACCAGGATAATGGCCCTTTTGGTGCAGCCTACAGACTCCAGAATGCTTTCTTTTTTTTTTTTTTTTGAGACAGAGTTTTGCTCTTGTCGCCCAGGCTGGAGTGCAATGGCATGGTCTCAGCTCACTGCAACCTCTGCTTCCTGGGTTCAAGCGATTCTATTGGCTCAGCCTCCTGGGTAGCTGGGATTACAGGTGCCCGCCACCACACCTGGCTAATTTTTATAATTTAAGCAGAGACAGGGTTTCACCATGTTGGCCAGGCTGGTCTCGAACTCCAGACCTCAGGTGATCCACCCACCTCAGCCTCCCACAGTGCTAGGATTACAGGCATGAGCCACTGTACCCAGCACCAGAATGCTTTCTTTTTAGAGACAGGCTCTTGCTCTGTCCTCTAGGCTGGAGTGCAGTGTTACCATCATGGCTCACTGCAGCCTCAACCTCCTGGGCTCATGCAATCCTCTCACCTCAGCCTCCTGAGTAGGTCATGCTACAGGTACACACTGCCATGCTCAGCTAATTTTTGTAGAGACAGGGGTCCCACTATGTTGCCCATGCTGGTATCAAACTCCTGGGCTCAGGCAATCTTCTCGCCTCGGCCTCCCAAAGGGCTGGGATTACAGGTGTGAGCCACTGTGCCTGGCCTCCAGGATGCTTTCTATGCATGGTTATAACCCTCATCCTTTCACCCTCATCCTCACCAACCACTGCATGAACATGTCACCACTCCCCAATGATAATCATGTATGTCACCTCTAATTTTTTTTTTTTTTTTTTTTGAGATGGAGTCTCGCTCTGTTGCCCAGGCTGGAGTACAGTGGCACAATCTTGGCTCACCGCAACCTCTGCCTCCCAGGTTCATGTAATTCTCCTGCCTCAGCCTCCCGAGTAGCTGGGATTATAGGCATGCGCCACCACGCCTGGCTAATTTTTGTATTTTTAGTAGAGAGGGGTTTTGCCATGTTGGCCAGGCTGGTCTCAAACTCTTGACCTCAGGTGATCTGCCCGCCTCAGCCTCCCAAAGTGCAGGGATTACAAGTGTGAGTCACTGTGCCTGGCCTCACCTCTAATTTTTTGCTGCTTACAAACAATGCTGCAAGAACATTTTTGTACTCATATATTTATGTCTTTATAGATTTCTGTAGAATAACACAGTGATCTATGAGGCTTTTGAGATCTGCCCCCATTACCTCTTTTCTGCTTCTCTTCCCTGGTGCACTCCAAACACTTCCACAAATTGGTATGCTTCTGCCTCTGCATTGCCTGTCCACTGCCCCGGATTTTCTTCTCCTAGGTATTTCCAAGACTCATTCACTTACCTCCTGAAAATCTCTGTTCAAAAGCTTCTAAATTAGGTGCACCACAATTACTTTTTAAAATTGTAATTCCAGCCAAGTGCAGTGGCTCATCCCTGCAATCCCAGTACTTAGGGAGGCCAAGGCAGGTGGATCATCTGAGGTCAGGAGTTCAAGACCAGCCTTGTGAAACCCTGTCTCTACAAAAATTACAAAAATTGTCCGAGCATGGTGGCGTGCGCCTGTAATCCCACCTACTAGAGAGGCTAAGGCAGGAGAATTGCTTGAACCCGGGAGACGGAGGTTGCAGTGAGCTGAGACCGCACCATTGCACTCCAGCCTGAGCAATAGAGTGAGTCACTGTCTCAAAAAAAAAAATTGTAATTCCTTCTCCACCCCTGCAACATGCTTTAAAAATCTCTAATGTTGTTTTTCATAGCACGTTTTGCCTTTTAACATACTCTAGATTAGTGCTGTCCAATAGCACTTTCTGCAATTATTGAAATGTTCCATATTTGTGCTGCCCAGTATGGTAATGATGAGACACATATAGCTACTGAACACTTGAAATGCACCTAGGGAGCCTGAAGAAGTAATTCTAATTTAATTTTTTTTTTTTTTGAGACGGAGTCTCGCTCTGTCACCCAGGCTGGAGTGCAGTGGTGTGATCTCGGCTCACTGCAAGCTGCGCCTCCCGGGTTCACGCCATTCTCCTGCCTCAGCCTCTCCGAGTAGCTGGGACTACAGGCGCCCGCCACCATGCCCGGCTAATCTTTTGTATTTTTAGTAGAGACGGGGTTTCACCGTGGTCTCGATCTCCTGACCTCGTGATCCGCCCGCCTCGGCCTCCCAAAGTGCTGGGATTACAAGCGTGAGCCACCGCGCCCGGCCAGTAATTCTAATTTTAATTAAATAGCCACATTTGGGTAGCATTACTGTATTAAACAGTGAAGCTTTAGAACTTACCTATTTATTGTGATTATTATTATGTATCTCCCCTACTCCCATCAGACTGCAAGCTCAGAGATTTGTGTTTCTGTTCATGCAGTCAGGTATCCCAAGTGCTTTAAAAAGCACCTGGCACATAGTAAGCACTCCACAGATTTTAGGTAAGTAAATAAATGATACATTTTTTTTTTTTCCAGATCGGACAGGTAATGTGCCGACGTCATAACAAGGTTCAAGGGTGGCACATCTCACACAAGCATATGAACACCCAATCATCACGCTCATGAACTACAAAAGGATCATAAATGATACATTTTGAGGAAAAGAATCGCTAAGTCATTTTATACTTGATAGATACCATCTGAGTGTCTTCTCTAAAAGAGGCACAAGGAACTTCAAGCTGAGAACCCTCGCTGTGAACAATAGGACTTCCTTTAGTTGTCATAAAAGGGCCACTGGAGGGAGCCCCTGACACCTGGATCCTGGGACTGGTGACCAAAACTGTGACCAGTCCACCGCCCCACTGGCCCTCTCCCAGACCAAAGGCCTGCTGTATTCTAGCCCTCATCCAACCAGGTCACCTGGGCACTGAGGCCCATCTGCCCTCACATAGCAAGGGTCAACAGAACCCCTGGCATCCTGATGGCTCTGTGGCAATTCAGGCACAAAGCCTGGGACCCAAGGCATGTGACCAGTGTCCAGATCCTTGATCTGCCCCTCTGGGAAGCCCCACGAAGGTCTCCTTCAGGTGTGGACTTCCTGTGGGATCAACAGGAGAGGCTTGGCCAGTCTCACCTGTCCACATGCCCTCCTTCTCCCAGCCCTAGAAAATGTATCATGGCCCAGCTACAGAAAGTTTGACTGAGCCATCAGGGTCCTCCAGCTTGATGACTCTGTTCAGTGAGGCACAGCAGAGTCAAACTTACATGTCTGGGCCAATGAGAAGGTGATGTAGGAGGCTGGGTGCAGTGGCACATGCCTGTAATCCCAGCACTTTAGGAGGCCAAGGCGGGCAGATCACTTGAGGTCAGGAGTTCAAGACCAGCCTGGCCAACATGGTGAAACCCCGTCTCTACTAAAAATAAAAAATAAAAAATAGCAGGGTGCGGTGGCACATGCCTGTAATCCCAGCTACTCAGCAGGCTGAGGCAGGAGAATGGCTTGAACCCGGGAGGCGGAGGTTGCAGTGAGCCAAGATTGCACCACTGCACTCCAGCCTGGGCAACAGAGTGAGACCCTGTCTCAAAAACAACAACAATGACAACAAACAGGGGCATTTTTTAGATAGGAAAAAAATGCCTTGGAAACAGCACAGACTCATGTAAGTTTCCTAATAGGCATTTTCATTATAAATGTAATGAGGATAATTCAGAGAATTCTGCTTAAGCTGCACATTAGGCTGTGGGGCAGCTCTCGGGTCAGGCAGTTTTCCGATTTTCATCCCACTGCAGCTTGCCAGTGTATCTTCTCTTGGTAGAGTGGGGTATACTAAGTCTCTCCCTGCTGTCTGTTTATGCCTGAGGCTCACAGCCCTTTACACCACTTCACAGAATCACCGACTGGCAGAGTGGGAGGGTCACTGCAGGTTATCAGGCCAACTTCCTTGTTCACAGAGGACAACCCTGAGGTTGAGAGGGTCTGAGCAACTCGCCACAGAGAGCTTATGGAAGAAGTGGATTAGGAACCCAGGCTTCTGCCTTACAGCCAGCCCCATCAGTCAAAGAAATTCTGAAGAAGCAATTCCACCCTCTTGAAAACAGGCGTCAATACCAAAGACAGTGCTGAAAATGACCTGAGAATACTGGCTACGGTCTAGGAAAGGCAGCAACCAAAATAATTTTTCTACATCTCTCTCAAGAACTCGTGTGTAAATAAAAATGCTTATCAGAAAGATTATAAACACATTCACACTGGATGGCACACAGACTCACTCGGTTGGCCAGGGCCAACAATGCAGATCTTAGAACACAAATTACATGAAAAAGCATGATTCTCCAACTTCACCAGGCGTGGTGGCTCACACCTGTAATCCCAGTACTTTGGAAGGCTAAGAGGACCCCCTGAGCCCAGGAGCTCAAGACCATCCTGGGCAACATAGGGAGACCCCATCACTACAGAAAAAAAAAAAATTAGTCAGGCGTGGTGGCTCAGGCCTGTGGTCCCAGCTACTTGGGAGGCTGAGGTGGGAGAATTGCTTGAGCCCAGGCAGTTGAGGCTGCAGTGAGCCATGACAGCGCCACCGCACTCCAGCTTGGGTGACAAAGCAAGACCCTGTCTAAAAAAATAATAATAATAAATAAAAAATAGGGGCATGAAAAACCTTCAGGACAGGTACAACATCCACCCAGCCAGGTTCACAGGTAGCAATGTTGATAATCCTAAGCTAAAGGAACACCAAATAAGAAAAGATAAGAAGGCCAAGCATGTTGGCTCGTGCTTGCAATCCCAGCAATTTGGGAGGCTGAGGCTGGAGGATCACGAGGTCAGGAGTTCGACACCAGCCTGGCCAACACAATGAAACCCCATCTCTACTAAAAATACATAAATTAGTTGGGGGTGGTGGCAGGTGCCTGTAATCTCAGCTACTTAGGAGGCTGAGACAGGAGAATTGCTTGAACCTGGGAGGCGGAGGTTGTAGTGAGCCGAGATTGTGCCACTGCACTCCAGCCTGAGCGAAAGAGCTAGACTCCATCTAAAAAAAAAAAAAAAGATAAGAAAATCTTCAAGAATACAGAAAAGCAGAAAAGCATACAAAATAATGCCATAAAACCTGGGCAAACTGCCCCAAAATGTGACTACAATAGTATGCTGTTACATTGGCTTCAGGGGTGGTTTTTGTTGTTGTTGTTTGTTTAGACAGATTCTCCCTCTATTGCCCAGGCTGGAGTGCAGTGGCATGATCTCCACTCATTGCAACCACTGCCCCTCAGGCACAAGCGATTCTTGTGCCTCAGCCTCCAGAGTAGCTAGGATTACAGGCAGGCACCACTACACCGAGCTAATTTTTACATTTTTTAGTAGAGATGGGGTTCTCCATGTTGTCCAGCCTGGTCTTGCACTCCTGGCCTCAAGTGACCCGCCTGCCTCAGCCTCCCAAAGTACTGGGATTACAGGCATGAGCCATGCACCCAGCCCAGGGATTTTTTTTTTTTTTTAAGAAGTAAAACATTTCAGATAAATGTGAAGCTTCTGCATACCATGCTCCAATCCACTCCCCTCCCATCCCAAAAGGAACCTCTGGCCTCAGTCTGGTTTTTTCACTCCCATGCATTTTTTCTTTTACTCCACACACATATATCCATTAATGGTATCAGCATCTCTCTGCATGTTTTTATATGTGGTGTAAATAATAGAGACTGTCATTTGGGCCACTTCAGGCATCTAGTTTTTTTCTCACTTGAGATTTATCCATGCAGGTAGCTCTAGCTCTGGCTCCCTCATCCCACAACTCATTTAGCTACTCCTCTGTTAAAGGATATTATGTTTCTAATTTTTCGCTATTATAGTAAGGACTATAAAGAGTCACTATTTAATCAATATTACAGTAAGTCTATAAAGAGACTTATAGACTCTATAGAAGAAGGGTGCTCACAGTGCTTGTTTTAATAGTGACTTCTATAGTCTCTCACACATGTGAGAATGTCTCTAGACTATATATACCTAGAAGCAATACTGCTGCTCTGTAGAAGGGAAAGGAGTGCTAAACAACATTTATTGAACATTTACCCCATGACAGCACTATGCTAAGAGGTTTCTACACATTATCTCATTCTTCACAAGATCTCTTTGAGCATGGATTGTGTTCTCTACCCAACTTACAAATGAAGAAACTGAGCCTTAGAAAGTGTAGGCATTTTGGCCAGGTGTGATGGCTCCCTCCTGTAATCCCAGCACTCTGGGAGGCGGAGGCGGGCAGATCACCTGAGGTCAGGAGTTCAAGACCAGCCTGGCCAACATGGTGAAACCCTGTCTCTACTAAAAATACAAAAATTAGCTGGGTGTGATGGTGTGCGCCTGTAGTCCCAGCTACTTGGGAGGCTGAGGCAAGAGAATGGCTTGAGCCTGGGAGGGAGAGGTTGCAGTGAGCTGAGATTGCACCACTGCACTCCAGCCTGGGCGAGACTCCATCTCAACAAACAAAAATTAGCTGGGCATGGTAGCATGTGCCTGTAATCCCAGCTACTTGGGAGGCTGAGGCAGGAGAATGGCTTGAACCTGGGAGGTAGAAGTTACAGAGAGCAGAGATAGTGCCACTACACTCCAGCCTGGGTGACACAGGGAGATTGTCTCAAAAAAAAAAAAAGTGTAGGTATTTTGCTGAGGCTATATACAGCTAATGGAGGAAAGAGCAGGGTGCTAAACCCAGGAGAGCCCAATCCAGTCACCATGGCCTTAACTAGGATGCCAGTGGTTCTCAAAGTGTGGCCCCAAGAGAGGAGGCATCAGTGTCATAAAAGGGCCTAAAGAACTTATTAGAAATGAGATAGAAGCCGACCTTAAGAAGAAAATTTTTTAAAAAGAAAGAAAAAAAAAGGGCATCTTCAGGCCCCACCCTAGACCGGCAGAATCAGAAACTCTGGGAATGGATCTAGTGACCTGTGGTTCAACATCAGTCAGGTGATTCTGATGCCTTGTATCACATTTGAGAACCACTGCTCTAAGCTCCACTCCTTCCACAATCTCCAAACCATGGGTTAGTTCTACAGAGCCATAGGGACTGTCATTTTCCTTCAGGATTTAGAATCTGAAAAGTTTAACTGGTTTGTCAAGCTTAGGGCTTACAAATGCTCCTTTCTCCATGAGCTATGATTCCATGAGCATCTTAGAGGAAAGCCAAATTAACAATAAATGTGTTTTTACTACACCAGATGTTGCCAGAATGCTCCCTAAAGTGGTTGTATCAATTACACTTTGACCAGAAGTGGACAGGAGTTTCCATTTCTCCACATTCTCATCATCATTTTGTGTTGTCAAAAACATTCTAGTTTTTGCTAATTTAAGGGTAGAATTCCAACGAGGTTTTAATTTGTATTTCCCTTGTTAATGGTGATGCTGAGCACTCCCTCTGATTGGCCAGCTGTTTACTGGGAGGAAAGAAATTCTGTAGTGACATAGCCAGGTGATTCTGAAAGATGGTCCACACCACTTTAGCCCTTAGCTCTAAGGAAATCTCATGTAGAAGCCTAGAGCACCCAGAGTTTGTAGAACTAACTCATGGTTTGGAGACTGGGGAGGAAGTGGAGCTTAGAGCTGCGGTTCTCAAATGTGACAAGGCATCAGAATCACCTGACTGATATTGAACCACAGGTCACTAGATCCATTCCCAGAGTTTCTGATTCTGCCGGTCTAGGGTGGAGCCTGAAGATGTCCTTTTTTTTTCTTTGTTTTTAAAAAATTTTCATCTTAAGGTCGGCTTCTATCCCATTTCTAATAAGTTCTTTAGGCCTCACCTGTGAACTTGGTGGCCTGACCTAGCCCTTTCACCCCATGACAGCCCCTAAGGGTCTCCAGGGACTCTGAAGACTCTGGCTAGTCCAGGAGTGGAAAGGGGCTTACCCAGGGCTGCATGGGGATCTTTGGTTGAGGCAGGAAGGGAAGCCTCGCTTGTGCGACCCAAGTAGCAAACCCATACACTTTCCCCACAGTGGGACACCTGCCCACAACCCCTGCTGTACCTCAGTGTCATACTTTTCATTGATGGCAGGCTGAGTGGTGACTAGCTTCATCCTGCTGGCAAATCTCAGTGAAGATAGCTGAAAAACAGAGCAGGTAGACGTTAGATGGCTCGCCACTAAAGTGAGACCCCAAGAGACCCGCCTTCTCAGAGACCTTGCCTGCCCTTTCATGGCTCCTTAAGCTCCCTTGCCAACCTGTGTTGGTTCCTTTCCCCCGGAGGACATTGGTCAAAAGGGTTCTTGGGTATGAGGTCCCCAAGAGAAGAGCAGGAAGGTGACAGAGGGCATATCCAGCAGCCTGGCCCTCGTCATGTAGACTGTGAGGATGCACACTGGTCTATTTCCTCATCCAAACCTGATCACTTTCTACCTCTAGGCCTCTGCTCAGGTGACTCCTGCCTGGAGTACCCTTTTCTGTCCTCCTATGCTGTCTGCCTTCCTGCATTCCACTCTTTCTCCAAGGCTCAGCTGAAAATCAGCTTCCTTCCTGAAGCCCTCCTGGTTTTCCTTCACATGAAACGTCTCTGCCCCTTCCACAAACCACAGTGTTCCCCCTCCTTCACACAATTTTCAGGGTCTAGATCAGCCATGTCCAACAGAGATACAATGCAAACTACAAATGTAAGCCATACATGTAATTTTATATTTTCTAGTAACCATGTAAGAAAAGCTAAAAAGAAGCAGGTGAAAATAATTTTAATATGTTTTATTTAAATTTTAACCCAAGATACCAAAAATATTATGGTTTGTTTGTGGGGTTTTGTTTTGTTGTGTTCTTTTGAGACAGGGTCTTGCTCTGTCATCCAGATTGGAGTGCAGTGGCACAATCATAGCTCACTGCAGCCTCAACCTTCTGGGTTTGGGCAATCCTCCCACCTTAGCCTCCTGAGTAGCTGGGGCTACAGGTGTGAGCCACTGCACCTGGCCCCAAAATGTTATAATTTCAACATGTAATCAACATTTTTAAATTATTGAGATATCTTACCATCTGATATGGTTTGGATCTCTGTCCCCACCCAAATCTCATGTTGAAATATAATCCCCAATGCTGGAGGTGGGGCCTGGTGGCAGGTGATTGGATCATGGGGGCGGACTTCCCCTTTGGTGCTGTTCTCATGGTAGTGAGTGAGTTCTCATGAGATCTGGTCATTTAAACGTGTGGCACCTCCCTGCCCCTCACTTTCTTCCTCCTGCTCCTGCCATGTAAGATGCGTTTCACCACATTGGCCAGGCTGGTCTCAAACTCCTTACCTCAAGGAGTGATCTGCCCACCTCAGCCTCCCAAAGTGCTTGGATTACAGGCATGAGCCATCACACCTGGCCTCAACCATGCTTTTTATGCCATGAGACCAAGAAGTTCCAAAAGCCTTCCTCTGGGGATGCTGCCTGCACGTCAGCTGGAGCTCTCCTCCCCTGCCTCCCAAGTCCCAGGGTGCTGGATGTACGACAGGAGCACTCTCCTTGGAAGCTGGGACAGTCCCTAATGCACACAGCTGGGAGACCCCGCAGGCATGTCTTGCCCTGAAGCATCTTTGGAAATAATCTGTTTCTCCTAAGTAGATTCTCCAGGTGACTGAAGCTTGCCTTAAACATCCACACTTGAAAAGTAAAATGTCTAATGATAGCTTTCCTAATCTGTCTTTTGTGGGGGTTTTTTGTTTTGTTTTTTTGAGACATCTCGCTCTGTCACCCAGGCCAGAGTGCAGTGGCGCAATCTCAGCTCACTATAACCTCTGCCTCCCAGGTTCAAGCGATTCTCCTGTCTCAGCCTCCCGAGTAGCTGGGACCACAGGCGTGCACCACCATGACTAGCTAATTTTTGTATTTTTAGTAGAGATAGGGTTTCACTATGTTGGTCAGGCTGGTCTTGAACTCCTGACCTCAGGTGATCCACCCACTTCAGCCTCCCAAAGTGCTGGGATTACAGGTGTGAGTCACCACACCCGGCCCCTAATCTGTCTTATCTATGATGGGTGGCACTTCAGAGGAAGGTTGGGAAAGCCCCAAGCTGGAGGTGCTCAGCTGTGTGGACTCACCTGTGTCACTGGGCTAGACCTTTATTCCTGCCTCTAATTCTCACAAGCTTCTCTCTTCCCCAGGCCACCTGTGTCCTGCCACTTGGATAATCTCCCTGACTAATCCCACCTCTGGCCACAGCCCTCCCCTACTCAAACCCTGTGACAGCTCCAGCCACCTGCAGGAGAACAGCCAAGGCCTCAGCCGGGCCACTAGAGCCCATTCAGCCCCTGTGATTTCTTTTCTTCTTCTTGCTGAGAGCCCCCACCCCCCGCAGTAGACAGATGTTCCTGGTGTGGGTCACATCTTCAGTCCCACTATTACCTCTGCCAGGAATACCTCTGCTTATCCTACTGCCAATCCTTTAACCCCAGCCAGCTCAGTGCCCACCTTTCCCTACTCCAGCTTCAGGAAAAGTTCCCCATCACCCCCATCCTGGCCTCCACTGAAGGTCTCCTCCCTCTGGGCCTCACATTACTTAGGACCATGGCTTCTCTGTCTTTCTGGGTTGAGGATGCTGAGGCCCAAGGGCATTTAAGACTAATTTCTGCAAGGTTACTCCCCCTTACCATGGCGCACATGGCAGGTGCTTAATACCATCTGCTCATACTGGCCTTATAACCACAGCCTGGAACCCTGTGGGGTTTTCAAGATGTTTAAACATGTGTGATTATAAAGAACAAGTGACCAACGATCCTTCTCGATCCCAATTCCAGGAGCAGCACCCCAGGAAATGTGGCCCTTGTCTTCACAAAGCCGGCTCTCAGCCTCCGTCCTCACACAGTCCCCCATGCTGAGCCTGCCTGCTGGCTGGCCCTCTTCCTCCACACAGCTTAGTGCTTGGTGTGTGGATCCTGGCTCTGGGCCCCCTCAGCAACTGTGGCTCAGACTCACCCCCGGATCCTTCCACTCTTGACAATGTCTATGGCCACTGTGCCAGGTTAGCCAGCCTGGAGCCTTACCCTGCCCTGGCACCCATGAAGGGGGATTCCAATCTGGTTTCATTGACTGTCTTTACATACCGTTTCTTCTAACTGGGCAGCTTCTCCATAGATGTTTGTCACGAGGACCATATTGCAGTTTCCCCCTGAGGAAAGCAAGACACAGAAGGGCTATGAACCGTGTGTTTTTTCTGCTCCAAAGGAGTTGATGGGGTCTGTTATACACTGAATGTTTTTTGTTTTCTTTGAAACAGGGTCTCACTATATCACCCAGGCTGTAGTGCAGTGACACAATTACAGCTCACTGCAGCCCCAATCTCCTGGGCTCAAGCGATCCTCTTGCCTCAGCCTTCCAAGTAGCTGGCACCACAGGTGCACACCACCACATCTGGCTAATTTTTTTTTGTTTTCAGTAGAGACGAGGTCTTGCTTTGTTGCCCAGGCTGGTCTTGAACTCCTGGCCTCAAGTGATCCTCCTGCCTCAGCCTCCCAAAATGCTGGGATTACAGGTGTGAGCCACCACACCTGGTCAAGACTGAATGTTTTTGTCCTTACAAAATTCATATGTTGAAGCTGTAACCCCGATGTGATGGTATCTGGATGGAGGACTTGGGGAGGGGGAGGTAATTTGGTTTAGTTGAAGTCAGAGGGTGGGGCCCCCATGATGGGGTTAGTGTCCTTATAAGGAAAGAGACCAGAGCCCTCTCTTTCTTTCCATGTGAGGATACGCGACAAGGTGGCCATCTGCAAGCCAGGAGGAGAGCCCTCACTAGGCATTGAATCTGCTGGCACTTGAATCTTGAACCTTCCAGTCTCCAGAACTATGTGAAATAAATGCCTGTTGTTTAAGCCACTTAGTTTATGGTATTTTTTTATAGCAGCCTGAACTGAGACAGGGTCAGAGAGAACACACACACATCTGTGAGGCTGGGAGGTAAGGGGAAGAGAGAAAGAGAGGCCAGCAGATGTACCTAAAAGAGGATCCAGGAGAAAACAGCAGAGGAGAGATGATACAGGGCAGGGAGGGGCAGGGACAGGAGAGGGAGGTATGAGTTGGAGCTTTGCTCAGGGTGGCACTCAGTTAACAATCAGACACTAGTGACTGTGTTGTCAGGCTCAACACAAAGGCCTAGGGCCATGGGGATGATAAGACACAGCCCCTGCTGCTCTGTACAGGAGGCTGCAGGGGAAGGGAAGACGCCATGGGAGAGAGGCCCTCGCCCCAAGTCTTCAGGCTGTGAAGGATTCTGCCAGCTGTCCCCTCAGGACAAGGGGAAAAGAGAAGGTATTCCTAGTACAGGTAAAAAGCCTAAGGAAGGTTCTGAGGAGTGAATAGCATGGTGTGTTCTGGGCACAGCGCTTGATTCTGCCTTTCCAGATGTCTGAAGTCACTGTGAATGTGCTGCAGGTGAATCCATGCCACCAGGAGGGAGCAATTCTGTTATCGCCAGTGGCAGATGTGCCAAACCTGTCCCTCCCCAAAGACACAGACCCTCCTCCCTGGGCAGCAACTGTACCCCCTCACCTAACGAGTCCTTCAGAGCGTGGGTGAGCTTGCACTGCCGAAAGGGGATGTGGTCCCGCTTCTGGTCCCCAAGGGCAATGATGGCCTGCTCCAGGAATGAGAGTGATTTGTTGATGCAGGTGGCTTCCTTCAGGACTCGGCCCTCAGACTACAAAGCAAAGGTCAGTTCCACTTTGGATGGAATAAAGCAGCTGCCCCAGTAAGAATAGCAGTCTTCCTGGTCTGGAGAAATGCTATAAGTCTGTGGTCAGGTCAGCGCCTCCTTCCCAGAACCAGGGTCTTCTTTCAATGTCATGCGATTGTATTCCATCTTGGGCTAATAATGGTAATACCAAAACTCAGAAATATTCATGTGAACACTCATGTGAAAGCTCATGCGAATGTGAATGCTTACATGAATATTCATATGGACATTCACTCAAAGATTCACACTAATATGAATATGTACTGAAATACTTGTCTAGATATTTGAGCAAAGAATCCTGTGAATATTCACACAAACACTCATGAATGCACATACAAATGCTCATCTGAATACTCTTGTTAATACTTGTGCTAATATACTCATACAAATATTTATTTGAAATACTCATGCAAATATTCATATGAATACTCATATTCATTCACAAAGAAGCCAGGTGTGGTGGCTCACGCTTGTAATCCCAGCACTTTGGGAGGCCAAAGCAGGAGGATCACTTGAGCCCAGGAGTTCAAGTTCAGCCTCGGCAACATAGCGAGACCTTGTCTCTACAAAAAAACTTAAAAATTAGCTGGTCATGGTGGTGCGTACCTGTGGTCCCAGATACTTGAGACACTGAAGTGGGATGATCACTTGAGCCCGGGAGGTCAAGGCTGCAGTTAGCCGTATTTGTGCTACTGTACCCCAGCCTGGGAGACACAGCGAGACTGTGTCTCAAAACAACAACAACAAAAACACACACAGAGAAATGCTATACCGCCAAGGAATATTTTACTGAGCACTGAGTGCCAGGCACTTTGCTAAGAATGTAGAGGGCATTATCTCATTTAATGTTAACAAAAATCTTCTGAGGTAGGAACCGCCCCCAGGTAATAGCCGTTCCCTCTTTGCCAATCCTGTCCCTCCAGCAAGCCCACATGTCCCACTTCGCCTAGCTCAGGACTGTGTTCACAAATATCCAATGAGTCATGGCCCAGATGTGCAGGCACTATGCCAGAAAAAGGGCTCGTGGCTTATTGAGTAGCAACCTCCAGCCCCCATCACTTACCCCAGACTTCCCCAGCCTCTCTGAGCCTGCCAGATCCACCAAGTTAATTTTGGAAGTGATGTACTTTTCCTCTGACAAGGTCCGGGAATGCGCCTACAAAACATCCAAGCAGAAGTTAGACTGTTACAGGGAGAAGTTTCTGACTGAGCAGGCCCCATGGGAATTGACTGCCCCACCTGGGCTGATCAAAGAGCTTGCACCTACCTCTAAGTAGATGGTGAAAATGCAGTGTGATCTGGAAGAGTTTTTGTTCATAGTGTGGGAGGCTATAATCCTGTTGGTCTCACCCTGAAGAGGAAAGGAATCATAGGCAACATTTCGAAAAACTAAAACGACAAGGCACTTGGGTCATTTTTCAATTATACCAATAGCTACACAAGTGGTCTCGTATCACTGAGATCAGCTGGGCCTTCCAGGCAAAACTCTTTTATGAACTAATAGAAAGGGAGTCAAATTGGAGTCCACAGCTACACTTTCACCTGCTGCTGGGGACGTGTGAATTGGTATAGCTTTCTGGAAAGCAAAGTGACAATAAAAATCAAGAGCCTTAAAAATGTTTATGAATATTGAATCAGAATCAACCTGCATGTCCAACAATTTGGGAATGACCTATGTGTACAATGGAATATTGGGCAGCCAGGAAAATGCTGACACATAGTTTTTAATAACAGAGAAATGTAGAATCCAAAATCATATTATAGCATGATCTAAGGAATGCAAAAGCATTCATAGAAGAAATAAGCAGAATTCTGCTAATAAGATGTTAATAATAGTTGCTTCTGGGTTGGGGTTTATAGGTTATTTTTTCTTTTTTATACAGTTTTGTGGTTTTTTTTAGTGAGCATGTATTACTTTAAAAAAATAATAATTTTATTTTTATTTATTTATTTTGTGTTCTCCTTTTTTTTTTTTTTTTTTGAGAGAGCATCTCAGTCTGTCACCCATACTAGAGTGTGGTGGCACGATCTCGGCTCACTACAACCTCTGCCTCTTGGGCCCAAGCCATCCTCCAACCTCAGCTTCCTGAGTAGCTGGGACTACAAGCGTGCACTGCCACACCTGGCTAATTTTTGTATTTTTTGTAGAGACAGGGTTTCACCATGTGCCCAGGCTGGTCTGGAACTCATGAGTTCAAGAGATCCGCCCGCCTCGGCCTGCTACAGTGCTGGGATTACAGGCATGAGCCACTGTGCCTGACCTAGTAATTTGTATTTTTAAAGGGACAGTAGGCCCTTACCTCTAATTTACAGGAGGAGGCCTTATGACCAGAATATACTTACAAAGGAATTTTTTGTAGAGACAGGGTGGTGGTGTGGTGGAAATGGCTGTTCTTGGAGAAAAAGGTCCTTGAGGGATAGACTGATGTCTCCTTAATGCTGATGAGAAGTGCTATGAACAAGCCCCAAAGTGAGGGTGGGGGACAGCCCCCCTGGGCAGAGGAGAGTACCTGCTGAAAAGGGAAGGCCTGAGGCTGTGGAGCAAGCCTAGCAGACCCCTGTGGCCATACCTCTATAGCTCATAGTAGTGAGGCTATATAGCCTGTGATCAGGCCTGTTCTACAAATCCAGTGACATTCACCAAGAATATAAGGGGTCACTTCATTTTTATTCTTCTTCTTTTTTTTTTTGAGATCATTCTCACTCTGTTGCCCAGGCTGAAGTGCAGTGGCATGATGTTGGCTCACTACAAACTCTGCCTCCTGGGCTCAAGTGATCCTCCTACCTCAGCCTCCCAAGTAGCTAAAATCACAGGTACAGGCCACCATGCCAGGCTAATATTTTATATTTTTTTTGTAGAGACAGGGTTTCGCCATGTTGCCCAGGCTGGTCTCAAACTCCTGAGCTCAAGCAACCCTCCTGCCTCAGACTCCCAAAGTGCTGGGATTACAGGCATGAGCCATCACACCAGGTCATTCGCCTTTACTCTTCAGTCCCCCTTCTGAAGCACCCTCTTGCCTTGTCTTTCTTTCTTTTTTTGTATTTTTAATAGAGAGGGGGTTTCACCGTGCTGGCCAGGCTGGTCTCGAACTCCTGACTTCCAGTGATCCGCCTGCCCCGGCCTCCCAAAGCTCTGGGATTATAGGCGTGAGACACCGCGCCTGGCCTTGCCTTGTCTTTCTGGCCCTTAAAAAAAGTTCCTGCTATTGACGTTGAGGAAGTAAGTTGCTATGCTGTGAGAAGGCGCTATGATCATGCCTGTGAATAGCCATTGCACAGGTGCCCATTGCCTGGGCAACACAGTGAGAACTCACAGAAAAAAATAAACAGTTCCTAGCCTATATGACTTCTAAAAGAATAACATACACTTGACTGATTTCTTTTTTGTTTTTGAGACAGAGTGTTGCTCTATTACCCAGGCTGGACTGCAGTGGCATGATCTCAGCTTACTGAAACCTCTACCTCCTGGGCTCAAGTGATCCTCCCACCTCAGCCTCCCAAGCAGCTGGGACCACAGGCATGCGCCCCCATGCCTGGCTAATTTTTGTATTTTTGGTAGAGATGGGGTTTCATTGTGTTGCCCAGGCTGGTCTCGAACTCATGAGCTCAAGTGATCCACCCACTTTGGCCTCCCAAAGTGCTGGAATTACAGGCGTGAGCCACTGTGCCAGCGCATTTGACTGGTTTCTAAGAGCCTTTATTTTATTTTTTTGAGATAGAGTCTTGCTCTGTCACCCAGGCTGGAGTGCAATGGCGCAATCTCAGCTCACTGCATCCTCTGCCTCCCGGGTTCAAGCAATTCTCCTGCCTCAGCCCCCCGAGTAGCTGGGACTACAGGTGCCCACCACCACTCCCAGCTAATTTTTTTTTTTTTTTGAGATGGAGTCTCCCTCTGTTGCCAGGCTGGAGTGCAGTGGCGCAATCTCGGCTCACTGCAACCTCCGCCTCCCGGTTTCAAGCTATTTCCTGCCTAAGCCTCCCGAGTAGTTGGGAGTTAGCGCCACCACGTCCAGCTAATTTTTGTATTTGTAGTAGAGACGGGGTTTCATCATGTTGGCCAGGATGATCTCAATCTCCTGACCTTGTGATCCACCTGCCACAGCCTCCCAAAGTGTTGAGATTACAGGCATGAGCCACTGTGCCCTGCCTAATTTTTGTATTTTTAGTAGAGATGAGGTTTCACCATGTTGGCTAAGCTGGTCTCGAACTCCTGACCTCAAGTGATCCACCCACCTCGGCCTCTCAAAGTGCTGGGATTATAGGCATGAGCCACCGCACCTAGCTCTAAGAGCTTTTGTATAGTAAGCATGCTAATTCTTATTTTTTTCTTTTTCTTTTCTTTTTTTTTTTGAGAAGGAGTTTTGCTCTTGTTGCCCAGGTTGGAGTGCAATGGTACGATCTCGGCTCACTGCAACCTACGCCTCCCGGGTTCAAGTGATTCTCCTGCCTCAGCCTCCCTAGTAGCTGGGATTACAGGCACCCACCACCACACCTAGCTAAATTTTGTATTTTTAGTACAGATGGGGTTTCACTATGTTGGCCAGGCTGGTCTCAAACTCCTGATCTCAGGTGATCCACCCACCTCAGCCTTCCAAAGTGCTAGGATTACAGGCATCAGCCACTGCACCCGGCCTTATTTTTTTCCATACAAGAGCTCGTAATTTAATATTAACTGAAAAAAGGGACATAAGAATCATTTCAACTACGTAAAGAAAAAACTGCACAGGAAAAAAGACTGGAAGGAAATGAGCTAAAATATACATTATTGTTGCCTTATGTAAAAAATAGATTATGCATGAATCATTTTTTCTTTTTCTTTTTATTTATGTAACAGGAAAGGAAGAGGAAATAAAATTCTTTTTTGTTCCTATATATTTTTTTCAGCACTATCTGAACTTGCTAAATGTGCATATATTAATTTCCATTCTGATAATCAAAGTAAGTAAAAAACTAGCTGGACACAGTAGCTTGCCTGTAATCCCTGCACTTTGAGAGGCTGAGGCGGGAAGATCGCTTGAGCCCAGGAGTTCAAGACCAGCCTGGGCAACATGGCGAGACCTTGTCTCTACAAAAAAAAAAAAAAAAAAAAAATTAAGTAGGCATGGTAGCATGCGCCTGTGGTCCCAGCTACTTGGGAGGCTGAGGCAGGAGGATCACTTGAGCCCAGGAGGTCGAGGCTACAGTGAGCCATGTTCATGCCAGTATACTCCAGACTTGGAGACAAACCAAGATCCTGTCTCAAAAAAAGAAAAAAAGAACAAAGAAAAAGAAAAGCTCTTTAGTTTAATTAGATCCCATTTGTCAATTTTGGCTTTTGTTGCCATTGCTTTTGGTGTTTTAGACATGAAGTCCTTGCCCACGCCTATGTCCTGAATGGTATTGCCTAGGTTTTCTTGTAGGATTTTAATGGTTTTAGGTCTAACATTTAAGTCTTTAATCCATCTTGAATTAATTTTTGTATAAGGTGTAAGGAAGGGATCCAGTTTCAGCTTTCTACATATGGCTAGCCAGTTTTCCCAGCACCATTTATTAAATAGGGAATCCTTTCCCCATTTCTTGTTTTTGTCAGGTTTGTCAAAGATCAGATAGTTGTAGGTATGCGGCATCATTTCTGAGGGCTCTGTTCTGTTCCATTGATCTATGTCTCTGTTGTGGTACCAGTACCATGCTGTTTTGGTTACTGTAGCCTTGTGGGGACTGTTGTGGGGTTGGGGGATGGGGGAGGGACAGCATTAGGAGATATACCTAATGCTAAATGACGAGTTAATGGGTGCAGGAAATCAACAAGGCACATGGATACATATGTAACAAACCTGCACATTGTGCACATGTACCCTAAAACCTAAAGTATAATAATAATAAAAAATAAAGAAAGAAAAAGAAAAGCTGAGAAGGAGGGTGGGAGGGAGGGAGAGAAGGAAAGGAACCCTCAGGTTTTATTATCTCACCTCAAAAAGGAGGCTAAATGCATCCTCCTCCTGACTTGTGAGGTGAACTGACAAGCCCTTAATGAAGACTCCTTGAGGGTTTTCCACGATGGTCATTGGTGTGACTGAGGGTCCAACATAGGGCAGAGTGGACAGGAGATCAAACAAGCTCTCATTATAGATTTCCAAGTAGGAAACGCGCACAGTGATGGCATGTGTGGGGCGTTCTTCGATCGTCCTAAAAACCTAGATGACAGATTGTACAGCAGTCACCAAGAGCAGAACTCCAACAGCCAGCTAGCATAAGGGGGGCTTCTTACCTCAGAAGGGAACATCAAGACATATAGAATAATTCTTATCCTAAAGGAATTGGGTGATATTTAGTATCATCTTGTAGGTTTTTGAGGCTTGACATCAGATTGGCTAACACTTGAACCATCTCAAAAAGTAGAGGCATAATGAGTGGAAAGGACTCTGGAGTGAGGATTTCTTATTTTATAGTCTCATCATTTATATGCCTCTTTCAAATCTATTTAATTCCATCCACATATAAATCTCTGTGATTGAGGCAGTGCAGGAGCAATACCTATTTGTGGAAGGCACCACGAAATAAAATTATTTGTTGGCCGGGTGCGGTGGCTCACACCTGTAAGCCCAGCACTTTGGGAGGCAGAGGTGGGCAGATCACGAGGTCAGGAGACCGAGACCATCCTGGCCAACATGGTGAAACCCTGTCTCTACTAAAATTACACAAATTAGCTGGGCATGGTGGTGTGTGCCTGTAGTCCCAGAGACTCTGGAGGCTGAGGCAGGAGAATCTCTTGAACCCAGGACACGGAGCTTGCAGTGAAATGAGATCGTGCCACTGTACTCCAGCCTGGGTGACAGTGAGACTCCATCTAAATAAATAAATAAATAAACAAATAAAATAATTTGTCTATGGTCACTCATCTAGTAAGGATAGAAGTAAAGCCAGAACTCAGCCTTCTCAACTCCTAATTCCCTCCCCAGTGCTTATCAAGGAAGGGATAATTCCTGAGGTCCTGCCTTCCTCTAAGAATTTAGACTTGTTCTGTTCAAAATGGTAGACACAAGTTACAGAGGGCTGCTGAGTACCTAAAATGTGGCTAGTACAAATGAACTGAATTTTAAATTTTATGTAATTTTCATTACATTTAGATTTAAAAACTGATGCAATTCAGTTATTGGTAAACTTTAAGTATGTCTGGAACAACTTGGGTATGTAAATCTACTTTTTCAACATTTTATGAAATCTAAATACAGATCAAGCATTTCCGATAATATTTATGCCTAAACTGAAATGTGCCCCAAGTATAAAATATGTACTGGATTTCAAAGACTTAGTATGAGAAAAAGAATGTAAACGATCTCAATAAGTTTATATTGATTACATGTGGAAGTATTTTAAACATATTTAGTTAAATAAAATATATCATTAAAATTAATTTCATCTGTTTATTTTTGCTTTTTTAAATGTGGTTACTGGAAAACTCAAATTTGCATGTGACTTACAGTATATTTCTATTAGTAGCACTGGGCTAGATTACTAAAGTCTAAGATGCTGAAATACTGAAGCTTTGACAGTGGGATATTAAGGATATTGCTCCAAAAACAAGAGCATGGATGGTTCACATACTAGAGGAATGTCTATACTTCTTACAGGACAGGGCTGCAAAAAACCCTGTCCTATAACACTTATAGGACAGGGCTGTAAAGCTGCCAAGATGCTTTCGGGGAAAGTCTTTTGCCTCCTACCTCTGACCAGAGGGTCCTTACAGATCCCAGGCTAGTGGGGCCCAAAGTAAGGCCCTTCTGTCCTATCTTCAGTTATGCTATTGAGACCCCCAAGGCTGACACAGTCCTGAAAGCTCAAGTAATGCCCTCCTTCTTGCTTTTGATCTTTCAGGGGCTGTGGTGGTGAAAAAAGCCAGAGGAGGCCAGTAAGGAAGCTCTGCAAGGGTCTATATGCCCCTCATTAAAACCAGGAAGGAGAATGATTAGGACCTCCAAATTCTTAATTACAGGATCACAGACCATTGGAGCAGCAAGAGGCTGATTAGCATGCCTGACTCCCTCCTTCCCAAATGAGGAAACACGCTCAGTGTGGGTATGGCTCAGAGTCTGACACCCAACCTCCTGGTTTCCTGAGGCCCCTGACTCTACCGACTCCAGAGTCCTGTGTATGTTGTCTCCAGTACCAGTATCCACTGCAACTCCTTTGAGGCCTGGTCCCCACCGTCTCTAGTAGCTGGCCTGGGGTCAGTAACATCTATGGCAGAGAGAGGGAACCTGTGTGGCATCCCACCCTTGGGCCCACTCTCTACCTGCTGCAGGGCACGAGGGAGGATCCCCCGGTGCTTGTAGTTCTCAGTTGCCCCCGTCATGGTGTATGTCTTGCCAGCTCCTGTCTGCCCATAACACATGATGGTGCCTGCAAACATTTCAAAACATGGTGACATCCAGGAAAATAGCTCCAAGGATAATTCTCCCCTCCCCCAGCATGCCTGGTGCCAGCCAGGGCCCTTTGCATGAAGATGGCCAGTGGGAGCAGCCAAGAACATCAGGAATTCCACCATGGAAGAGGATGAGTGGGCAGGGGAACAGGGACAAAAGTGGTCAAAACAAGGACATGTGCCCTGAATCTGCGGTCCCCACAATGCTCTGCTGTTCCCTCCACCAAGAGATGATCCGGCCCTAGGGCTTCTGAGAAGGGCAGGGAATCTCAGGGTACAGAGGAACTGGAACTTTTCCTAAAAAGATGAGGAGGGAGATAGGAGCATTAGACTCCAGCCCTTCTCTAGCACAGCTATGAACTGCCAGGGTCTCAGGGTTGGCAGGAGGCATCAAATTCCCCACAGAGGCAAAGAGGGTCTTTCAAAATCTCCAGGAAGAGATGGAGTGGAAAGGGCATTTTCTGTCAAGGGTGAGAATTCTTTGCAGACTACAAATTCCTGCAGGATCAAACAGGGCTCCTAGTTGGTTCCATGTCACTTCCAGAAATGTACCACCATGATCAGGCCCTGATCTGGTCCACTGCCCACCCTGGGAAGACTTTCATTGCACTTATCAACATCCTTTTAGGTCTACCATCACCACCAGGCTCCGGGACGCAAACCATGCAGTCACCCTGAGTTCCAGCTCCTATCTGTTCTTCCCCTTAGCATGGGCAGCCTGAGCCAGACCCCATCCCACAGACTGCCCATGGGCATTTACATGGCAGATCCGCCCAGGCAATGCTGGGCTGTGGAAATTTTTTGCCTTCGTCACACAGACATTCTAGTTCTTGGGACTGGTAGCAGGTTTTACACAAGGGATCCTGATTCAGCATCTGAGCTGGAGCCAGAAATGGTGTCTATTAACCCAACACAAATGAACAGGAAGGAGTCACTTCAGCTGCAAATCAGAGCCCATCTGTGGTTCCACAGCACCAGTGTTCAAGACTATTCATCTCCCTGGGCCTTAGTTCCTCTGTCTTCACCTCCTCAAGGTCACAATCCCCTCAGAGCATCATGAAAACCAAAAGAGAACCTCCTTAAGTCAGTGGGGACCACATCTACATATCATATTCAGGATAAATTACAGCATCTACACTCAATGCACTTTTAAATATAAAACCTAAACTTACAAAACAGGGAATATCCTATTCAGCAGCCACCAGATGGCAAAGTCTACAAACTGTGATATATTCTTTTATACAATCCTATACTAGAATATCAACTGTACATTGATTGTGTTGGTAGAATACATGAAAATAGCTCCTAGCAGGAAGCTGAGAGACAAATGTTTGGACTCCATCAAATTCGTCATAAAGACGCATCTTCAAAACTAATACTTGAGAGATTTGAAACAGGATAATTGAACCCCTGTGACCTATAGAGAGCCACAGTCTTTTAATTTTCCTATGAAGGTAGAATCCCAGCACATTGGATCAAGCCATGCCCACAATGTCAACAAGCAAACAGTAAGTTTTGCAACGTAAGAACATGGAGACAGACAAACATACAAATGATAGTAAGTGAGGTTTTATTTTATTCACCATAAAATATTTGCATCTCTTACTCCTCAGGTTCTTACATGAGACAACAGTTAATTAAGTTACCATTATAGCCATCGAGGGCCTGAGAAACCACATCCTTTGCAACTGTCTCATAAACCAAGTCCTGGGAGGCATCGTGAAGAACTCCATCCAACTTAAACGACCAGTCTGTCTGTTGGTTATTGACAACTCCTCTCCGAATGTCTTTTTTTAAGTGAATATCAATGCTCTAGGAAAAAACAGTGAGAAAGAAAAAAATGTTTTTTGTTCAAAAATGGGTATAAAAAAATCACTGACAGCTAAGGCCTAATCTGGAGGGAACAGAGGAAGTGAACTGTAGGATGAATGAGGACTCCCGCGTAGGGGCTGATATTCCGATGAATTCTTTGGGATGGGAGAAGAGAGCTCCTGCAGGGAGGTGGAAAGATCAGGAGAGTGGAGCACTTCCTAGTTTTAGCACCTCTAACCCTAGATCACAGGGTGCTGTCTGTCTTGGTTTCCCCACCTATGATATGAGGTCAAATTTATCATGTTCTTATTAAAGAAGTTTTAGATAGATTGCATAAGCATAGGGAGGCCTTGAATTATGCCAGAGGGAATAGTGAGCCTGGTAACAGAGGCCTGGGCTCCAGCCCCATTGCCCTGGTTGCTGGCAGTGAGGCCTCCCTCAGCTCTGCATTATGGTGAACATCTACTTCCGCACACACGCTACGAGCCAAAGTGAGTGATGATAAAATGAAAGCCACAGAGAAGGCTATGGACTTCTCAGACATAGGAATTAAGAGTAAATTGAGGGCGTCATCAGCAGATTTTTAGATGCATGCCCCTTCATAGTAAGCCATTGTGGTAGCAGCTGGCTTAGGGACATACTGGGTAAGGTCAATGGTAGATTCCAATCTTCTTGATGAGAACTTCTGATGTAAAGACTCTTGCTGAAATCTTACACTGACTGCCCTAATGCAGGAGCTATACCTGGCTACAGAGAGAAAAATTAAGATCAAGAAAGACAGACTTGGCCAGGCGCGGTGGCTCACACCTGTAATCCCAGCACTTTGGGAGGCCATGGCAGGTGGATCACCTGAGGTCAGGAGTTCGAGACCAGCCTGGCCAACATGGCAAAACCCCGTTTCTCCTAAAAATACAAAAATTAGCCAGGCATGGTGGCACATGCCTGTAATCCCAGCTATTAGCAGGGCTAAGGCAGGAGGATCGCTTGAACCTGGGAGGCAGAGGTTGCAGTAAGCCAAGATCGTGCCACTGTACTCCAGCCTGGGCAACAGAATGGGACTCTGTCTCAAACAAAAAAAGAAAGAAAGACTTGGTCCGTTCACACATTAAATGCTCTGTGCTTCTGTGTTCGTTGAAAACCATGTCCAGCAGGACACATTTGATAGGGCTGCATGTGAGCTCTTTTCTGACCGCTAGGACCTGTGAGGCTTGGGCAGTTTGCCCTTAAATTTTTCCTTTGAAGAATGTCTCAATGCTGCCCAGAGTAGGCCCATAATTGTTTGCTGAATGAAAATATCTAACACTCTCACACTGTCCTAAGCCTTCAGAAACATTCTCAGGGGGAGGATATAGGGATGGATATATCTTTCCACTTCTCTTGATAAGTATTTCTCCAGCTGTTTTGATAAGCTAAACAGTAATGAACTCAAGATATTCTTACTGCACTCCGTGGGAGATTATACAATGACACATCAATCACTAGAAAGCTTTATGAATGTGAACAAATGTCAATTTTTCTGTGTCAGATACGAGGGTAAAGGTAAACTTATTAATTTATTAAAGGTAAAATTATTAAAAGATAATTAAAGATGGGATTTTATTAATTTCCTCATTAGCAGCATTGTGAGGGGGTGGTTTGGATTTGATGGACTCTAGAGTCCATTGGATCCTGTCCAATTCTGTCTTGGTCCTTCAAAGGTTGCTTGGAAATACAGTCACACTATAGCAAGGTGGGACAGAGAGGCCCAGTCAGGTGAAGGCAAACACATCGCACTTACTCTTTTGTCATCTCCGTATCTGATCATTTCGTGAGCAAAGTCATCAGTGGGTTTGACACGGACAAATGTATGAACTTTTTTCCTAGTACCCATTCTAGCTAAAAAGAAGGGAACATGAAATTTTGAACAGTCATTATCAAATAACAAGTAGAGGAGAGGGGTCATTCATTAAGAAGATCAGAAAAGAGTGATGAGCAGTCCATTTTTCCCTCTCTCCCTGAAAGCCAGTTTTCCTTTTCACCCCTCAGCATTTCAGTGTTCTACCCACAAGACACTGCTCAACAAATACACGCACTTTCTGCTTCACAGACTGCTTTGCCATTTTCCACCAATGACCCCAGAGAGACTGAAATACAAAGTAAAAAGAATGCTTCCTTTAGTGGCCTAATCTTAGATGTCATTTCTAGAAATGTTCTGCATCTAAGATGATGAGTCCACTTATGCTTTCCTTCATTTATTATATTTTCTTCTAAAATACTTACTATGAAATACATTAAAACAATTTTCTTTTCATTAACTTATCTTGCTTCAGATACAGCACCCTCATCTCCAATAGACTAACTAGATCAGAAATAGATGCCCTAGAAGTATATTTGGTCCATAATAAATATTCTTTCTTCTCTTACTATATTGAGAAAAAATATCACAGACAGTCCCCTACCTCCTCTTGCTCTCCTAAAACCTAACTATATTCTCATCATTTTCTTCCAGTGTGTGTGTGTATGTGTGTGCATATATATATATATATATAGTAGTATAAATAAAGGAAGACATAGGACATATATACATACTTTTTTTTTTTTTTTGAGACAGAGTTTCACCCTGTCACCCAGGTTGGAGTGCAGTGGTGCTATCATGGCTCAATGCAGCCTTGACCTCCCGGGCTCAAGTGATCCTCCTGCCTCAGCCTCCCCAGTAGCTGGGACTACAGGTGCGTACCACTGTGCCCGGCTAGTTTTCTTACATTTTTTTTGCAGAGATGGTGTCTTACTATGTTGCCTAGGCTAGTCTTGAACTCCCAGCCTCAAGTGATTCTCCTATCTTGGACTTCCAAAGTGCTGGGATTACAGGCATATCCAGCCGATGTTCAGTATTTAAAAAAAAATTAACATTTATTTCATTGTTTTATTTTTGGAGGCAAGGTTTCTTTATGTTGCCTAGGCTAGCCTTTAACTTCTGAGCTCAAGTGATTCTCCCATCTCAACCTTCCAAGTAGCTGAGACTACAAGCGCATGGCTTGGCTTTAAAAACAACTAACTTTTGACTGGGTGCAATGGTTCACACCATAATCTTAGCACTTTGGGAGGCCGAGGTGGGCAGATCCCCTGAGGCCAAGAGTTTGAAACCAGCCTGGGCAACATGGCGAAAACCCATCTCTACAAAGTATACAAAAATTAGCCAGGCGGCCAGGCGCGGTGGCTCAGGCCTGTAATCCCAGCACTTTGGGAGGCCGAGGCAGGTGGATTATCTGAGGTCAGGAGTTCAAGACCAGCCTGGCCAACACGGTGAAACGCCATCTCTACTAAAAATACAAAAATTAGCCAGTTGTGGTGGCAGACGCCTGTAATTCCAGCTACTCGGAAGGCTGAGGCAGGAGAATCGCTTGAATCTGGGAGGTGGAGGGTGCAGTGAGCTGAGATTGTGCCATTGCACTTCAGCCTGGGTGACAGAGAGGGACTCCATCTCCAAAAAATAAATAAATGAATAAATAAATAAAATAAATAAATTAGCCAGGCATGGTGATGCATGCCTATAGTCCCAGCTACTCAGGAGGCTGAGGTGGGAGGATCACTTGAGCCTGGGGAAGTTGAGGCTGCAGTTAGCTTTGATCATACCACTGCACTCCAGCCGAGGTGACAGAGTGAGACCATGTCTCAAAAAAGAAAAAACAAACAAAAAAAAACCTAACTTGGGCCAAGCGCGGTGGCTCTTGCCTGTAATCCCAGCACTTTGGGAGGCTGAGGATGGCAGATTACCTGAGGTTAGGAGTTCAAGACCAGCCTGGCCAACATGACAAAACCCTGTTTTCACTAAAAGAAAATACAAAAATTAGCTGAGTGTAGTGGCAAGCACCTGTAATCTCAGCTACTCAGGAGGCTGAGACAGGAAAATCGCTTGAATCTGGAGGGTGGAGGTTGCAGTGAGCCAATGTCATGCCACTGCACTCCAGCCTGGGTGACAGAGCAAGCTCAGTCTCAAAAAATAAAAAAAAAATAAAAAAATCTAACTAACTTTTAAGATGTTAACCATAAAAACCCCTCATGTATAACAGGGACTACTTTTAATTAGATTATCTTGCTTTTTTAAAAAGTACATTAAATAATGGTAACATTTTATTTTATTTTTTTTTTTTGAGGCAGAGTCTCCCTCTGTCACCCAGGTTGGAGTGCAGTGGCGTGATCTCGGCTCACTGCAAGCTCCACCTCCCCGGGTTCACGCCTCAGCCTCCCGAGTAGCTGGGACTACAGGCGCCCGCCACCATGCTCCACTAATTTTTTTGTATTTTTAGTAGAGATGGGGTTTCACCATGTTAGCCAGGATGGTCTCGATCTCCTGACCTCGTGATCCGCCCGCCTCGGCAGATCATTTTATATAAAATTATCTACGAGAGGTCCAATGGGTGTTACCTGACAAAAGTTATTCCAGATTTTATTTATTTATTATTTGTGAAACATTTATTTCAGACAGAGTCTCACTCTCTCTCTCAGACTGGAGCGCATGGGTGTGATTTCAGCTCACTGCAGCCTGTCTCCCAGGCTCAAGCAATCCTCCCACCTCAACCTCAACCTCCAGAGTAGCTGGTAGGACAGGTGTATGCCACCACACCCGGGTAACGTTTTGCATTTTTGTAGAGATGGGGTTTCAACATGTTGCCCAGGCTGGTCTCAAACTCCTGGGTTCAAGCAATCCACCCACCTCAGCCTCACACTCAATTTCTAAAGCTTGGGGAACCACTCTTCACATCCAAGGGCCCATTCTCCTGCCCAGGGAAATACAGATGCCATCCAGGGTATGCTCCGAAAGGGACCATGAAGAAGCAGGGGAGCTCTGGGAGCAGGTGCCCAGGCCTCCCTCCCAGAAGCCCCTGCACAAGAGTAGCACAGGCCAGTTCAGAGCATCAACCTCAGCTGAGCATGGTGGCTCACACCTGTAATACCAGCCTTTGGGAGGCCAATGTGGGAGGATTGCTTGAGGCCAGGAATTAGAAACCAGCTTGGGCAACACAGCGAGACCTCGTCTCTACAAAAAATTTTAAAAATTTACCAAGTGTGGTGGTGCATGCATGTGGTCCCAGTTACTCAGGAGGCTGAGGCAGGAGGATCACTTGAGCAGTGATGGCACACCCACTGCTCTCCAGCCTGGACAACAGCATGAGACTGTCTCAACAAAACAAAGCAGATAAGCAAAAGCATCACTCTCCCTCCAGAGCCTGGCCCTTCTCTGCCCTGCTATTTGCCAACATGCACATGCACATGCAGTCACCCCATGTATGCTTCCCAAGGCCCTCCCCATGCTGACACCATGGCTCCAAGCAGGCCAGGAGCCATATCCACCTGCAATAAGTCTTCCTTTGCACAACCATCTTGTGAGCCTGCTACTCAGCAGCCCCTTAACACCCAAACATTTGGGGACCCCATGCCATCTTGCACTTACTGAAATACGGCTTGTTACCATTCTTACGTTGTTTCATTTGAGTGGGTTTCAGTTCCCAAATTAAATTACAAGCTGCTTGAAGGCAAGGATTGTGCTTTTTATCTCTTTTGCATCCCCTCACAATGTCCAGGGCAGAGTCCAGCACAAAGTAGGTGTTCAGGAAATGGTGGTGGTTGGTGATGGTAATGGCTGGAAGCCAGAGGGCAGCTGAATCTTCATATGTGGGTCTATCTTCAGTCACTACTGAGAGAGTCCCAAGGGGCATATGATGTCACTCCCCTTCCCTGACAACTCCAACACAAGCCCACAGCCCTTCCAGGAGGACACTTGGTTTCCAAGTGCAAAAATCCACATCCAGAACCTCACCACACACTTTTTTTGTTTGTTGTTGTTGTTGTTGTTTTGTTTTGTTTTTGTGACAGGGTCTCACTCTGTCACCTAGGCTGGAGCGCAGTGAAACAATCTCAGCTCACCGTAGCCTCCACATCCTGGGTTCAAGCGATCCTCCCACCTCAGCCCCACAAGTAGCTAGGACTACAGGCGTGCACCACCACGCCCGGGTAATTTTTGTATTTTTCGTAGAGACAGGGTTTCGCCATGTTGCCTAGGCTGGTCTTGAACTCCTGAACTCAAGCAATCCGCTCACCTCAACCTCCCAAAGTGCTAGGATTACAGGCGTGAGCCACGGCGCCCAGACCCCTCCCTTTCTCCCTCAGGACCTTGTGGGGAATATCTCTCCTTGGGGAACCACCCTTTGATATTTCTAGTATAACAAAGCAAGTCTCTGAATGGCCACCAGGAGACTTCTGTGTTAAGGAGCTCGAGGTTTCCTCATTTGTCTTTAGTGGGAATGAACAGAATTGGCAACAAGCACCCATGAAGACTCGACAAGAGGAAAGGGAGCGTTTGGTGGGGTGGAAGGCACCAGGTGGGTCCCTATCTTCCAGTGCTCACGTCCAGATGAGGGGCTGTCATGGGGAACCCTCATAGCTACCCGTAGCGGCAGCAGCAACACCCGAATCCAAAACACTGGGTCCAACTGCACCTGGCCTTGGCTGAACAAGACTAGGATGCAGGCAAAACTAGACTTTCTCCTTTTTCTCACCCAACATGCCGGACCCCCGCGTGGAGCTTGGGCGGCAGTGGGCTTTGGACCCATTCCGGTCCCTCTCTGGAGAGGTTTCCTCATCTGTAACACGAAGGGCTCCGACTGGTGATCCCAAAGCCCCCTCTAGTTCGAAAACCGACTAGTGCAGAAGAGTCCAGACGACCTCTGGCTCCCTGCCTCACGGCCTCTATGTCCTGGGCGCGACGTGGGACCCCTTTGTGGGACCAACGAACATTAGCTCCGAAGACCGTAAGCCGCGGTCAGACTGAAAGGACTCCCGCGACGTCGCGCCCTCCTTCGCCTGGGTTTCAGAGATGAGCGACCCAGCTGTGAACCCCCAGATAGAGCGGTTTTTGGACCCCAGCCACTTTCGGCAGTCCGGGCGCACACCCTTTTCCCATCTCCCCACTCCCACCGGCGAGCAGCCCCTGCTCACCGTTCACCAGGTAGCGACGCTCCCGGGACGCGACGGCCGCAACCGAAACCACCTACACTCCCCACGCGGGGCTGCCTGGCTGTGTACAGAGTCGCCATGGCAACGGGCCGCTTCCGGGGATTCCGGAAGTGTCGGGGGTGGCGGAAATGAAGTCCGAGGTCCTACGTCGAGGATACGGGTGAGGTCATGGCCGAATCGGGAAGACGAGAGATGGGGCCGATTGATCTAGAAAGACTTCGGCAGATGCATATGCGAAGCCAAGGTCGAGATAGCGAGGGAACGAAGGCCGCACATGAACCAGGAAGCGGGGCGGCGGGGCTTCCGGCGCCGAAGAGGTTCAACTACGGCGGCCGCGGAGGCCCGTCCGATTGCTGCTCTGCGCTCCGAGCGGCTGTCGGCGTGCGCGACTGCCCCGCCCTGGTTAGTGTCTAGCCGGCCGGCGAGGCTTGCGCAGTTGCAGCGGCGGGGGAAGATGGTGGAGGACGGTGCGGAGGAGCTGGAGGATCTGGTGCACTTCTCCGTGTCCGAGTTGCCTAGTCGCGGCTACGGCGTCATGGAGGAGATCCGGCGGCAGGGCAAGCTGTGCGACGTGACCCTCAAGGTACCGCGGACTGGGCGGCAGCGGGGTGAGGGGAAAGGGGTCGAGCGGGGAGTAAAAAGGGGCGGGGGACAGAGAAAGAGAGGTCTAGCAGGGAGAGGGGTGGGGAGAAGAGGTGTGAGGGGGGCCGAGTAGTGGGGAGAGAGGTGCCGAGCAAAAGGGGATCGGGGCCGAGTGGGGAGAGGAAGAGGACAACCTTTCAGCCCTTGGAAGGAAAGGTTGAGAGGTGCGCCGCTTAGGCCCTTGGAGTGGGAGACACTGGGGTGACAGCCTCCTTTTTCTGTCATGCAGACGAGAGAAAATGGACTTGCCTTCTATGGAGGCAGGGGCGGTGGCCGGCTCCACATGCTGATGGGCACCACTGAAGCACCCTCTCTTGTCACTACAGATATTTCTTTGTGCCTGTCGAACTTGGCTGTGCTGTTGTAGAAGAGAAGGCTTCTCCTTAGGAATCATTGCCCTTAATTGTTGAATTACTGCTTTGTCTTTTAAGAGCTTTTAAAATCTGATCTGGAAATTTTTTGAGGTGGGAAGCCACCCTGCCCCACACTGGAAGGCACCACTCACCACCACCACCACCACCACCGCCACCACAAAGGTCCCCGGGGCTGGGCCTACTGGCCGCGTGGGGAGAGGGATGCTGACTGATATTAGGAGGGAAAGATATCTTAACCACCTGTTCCCCATAAGCATTCTGGTCGCAAGAGCCAGCCTCCCTCCTGTGCCTGGGTCTTTTCATGTGGAAGAGGCATGCTGTGCTGCTCCCTGGCCAAGCCACCGAACCATGTGGAGACGTCGGGCTGGGGGGATGATGAGTGGGGCTCCCTGTTGGGCTTTGGCTGGAAAGCTCTCAGCATCTGTGGCTGATCCCTGTTTAAAAAACAAACAGGGCAGGCATAGTGGCTCACACCTGTAATCCCAGCACTTTGAGAGGCGAGAGGATCACTTGAGTAGGGGAGTTGGAGACCAGCCTGGGCTATATAGGGAGACCGTGTCTCTACAATTAATAAAAAATTGGGCATGGTGGCCTGTGCCCGTAGTCCCAGCTACTCAGGAGGGTGAGGTGGGAGGATCACTTGAGCCTAGGAGGTCAAGCCTGCAGTAAGTTGTAATCGCACCACTGCACTCCAGCCTGGGCAACAGAGCAAGATCCTATTTCTCCTATTTCTCTGTCTCTCTCTCACACCACACAGACACACACACACAAAGAAATAAAAGAAAGAAAAAGTAAAACTATGCAGAGATCCTTTTGCTCTTTTTCTTTTTTTTTTTTTTTTGAGACGGAATCTCGTTCTGTTGCCCAGGCTGGAGTGCAGTGGCGCTATCTCGGCTCACTGAAACCTCTCTCTCCCAGGTTCAAGCGATTCTCCTGCCTCAGCCTCCCCAGCAGCTGGGACTACAGTCATGCACCACTACCCCTGGCTAATTTTTTCTATTTTTAGTAGAGACGGGGTTTCACCATGTTGCCCAGGGTGGTCTCGAACTCCTGAACTTCAGCAGTCTGCCCGCCTCATCCTCTCAAAGTGCTAGAATTACAGGCATGAGTCACCGCACCCAGCCTGCTTTTCTTATTTTCTACATGGCTAAGGAAACTTTTCTTCTGCAACATAGTTGAGTCAGACCTCTGGAGATGGTGGAGTAGGATGGTTGAGTATGGCTTTGAAAGCAGAAGGATTTGGATTAAAATCCTAGTTGTAACCTTGAGCAAGTTACTTAATCTCTGTAAGCCTCGGTTTTTTTGTTTTTATTTTTGTTTTTTTGAGACACAGTCTCGCTGTGTCGCACAGGCTGGAGTGCAGTGGCATGATCTTGGCTCACTGCAACCTCCACCTCCTGTCTTCAAGCCAATCTCCTGCCTTAGCCTCCCAAGTAGCTGGGACTACAGGCGCCCGCCACCACGCCCGGCTAATTTTTGTGTGTGTTTTTAGGAGAGACCGGGTTTCACTATGTTAACCAGGCTGGTCCTGAGCTCCTGACCTCCTGATCCACCCACCTCAGCCTCCCAAAGTGCTGGGATTACAGGCGTTAGCCACCAAGCCCAGCCCTTTTCATCATTCTAAACCCCTCCTGAAGGAGGTTGTTTTTCCAGGAGAGAAGTGAAGTGATCTGAGAAGGCGTGAGATCTTCTCATATAGGAAAGAGGAACCAAGAGAACTGAGAAAAAATGAACTAGACTAAAGGAAACAGAGGAAGTAAAAGTAAATTAGAAGTTTTTGTCCACAGTGATTACATGGTGGAAGATGTTAAGGCAACCAGAAATTTGTAAGCAGAAAAATGATCCAGGTGTGGCAGCAACACTTGGTGTAAATAGAGACTAGTGAAAAGCAGTAATAGGTGTGAATTTCTAGATTAAAATTTAGGCTGTAGGCTGGGCACTGTGGCTCACGCCTATTATCCCAGCACTTTGGAAGGCCAAGGCGAGTGGATCGTTTGAGACCAGCCTGGGCAACGTGGCAAAATCCCGTCTCTATTGGGGGAAAAAAAAGATTTAGGCTGTAAGGGTGAACCAGGGGAATCTTATAAGACACAGGGAATCAAAAAGGGCATGGCAGCGTGGGATGGTCACAGATACTTCTACATAAAGTATTAATAGTACATTTAATGCAGATACTGAACATAGTAATCTTTTAGCAGAATATTGCTTGTTCATTCAAAGGGACAAGTAAATTATCAGACATAGCTGGGTGCAGTGGCTCACGCCTCTAATCCCAGCACTTTGGGAGGCCGAGGCAGGTGGATTGCATTGAACTCAGGAGTTTGAGACCAGCTTGGGCAACGTGGTGAAACTCCATCTCTACAAAAAATTAGCTGTAGTAGTGTGTACCTTTAGTCTTTCTTAGCTATTCAGGAGGCTGAGGTGGGAGGATCACTTGAGCTTGGGAGGCAGACGCTGCAGTGAGCCGAGATCGCACCACTGCACTCCAGCCTGGGCAACAGAGTGAGACCCTGTCTCAAAAAAAAAAAAAAAAAAAAATCAGACGTAGTTTCAACTGAGACGGTCAGCCTGAATTGCTATGTTAGCTTCAGGGATCTAGAACATAAGGACCAGTATATTTATTTTTTTCACTCTTTAATAAAAAGCCTCCAGTGGGAAGGACTAGTATAAAGGCATGGGCTAGAGCTGGACGGGACTGTAGAGAGCATTTACTTCACTGACTTTGAAAACTTTATTGTAGAGCCCAAGGAGTAGCTCTGTAGCAATATGGTGGAACCGGGGAAAGGGCGTGCAAACCAGGCTCTGCACATTTCACTACTTGCCACCAGAGCTGTCCTGGGAATCTGTTTTGTCTCTCTTTCTTGTCAAAGTCTTTCTTCAGTTTTCTGGTGACTCCACAGTGTTTTTCAAGTAAACAGACACTGAAAAACTGGTTGGAAGCTTTTCGGTGTGAGATATTTTATTGACTGGGGGGCTACCTGTCAGGCAGTGGTTCTCAAACTTTAGTGGACATCAGAATCACCTAGTGGCCTTGTTAAAACGCTGGTTGTTGGACCTCACCCAGAATTTCTGATTCATTCGGTCTGGCATGGGCCTGAAAACTCATATTTCTGACAGGTTCCCCTGTGATGCTACTCTTAGTCTGGGACCACGTTCTGACAGCCATGGTTGTAGGGTGATGGACCTGTCGTTTTCTGTGGGATGTGTTCAAAGTCCGTAGATCTTCCTCCAGGCTTCTTCCTAGGTGGTATAAGCCTGGCTGTTATTCTGAGAGCCTTATGGTAGGAGAGGGCTGGAGGTTCTCCCTTCTGTATGCAGACTTTCACTTAATCCCCCTAAATGGTGCCACTTCCTTGTCTTCGGTGGTGCCCTGGTTACCCAGGTCCAGAGGCTCTTGTTCATCCTGTCTGAAGAGTAAACCTCCAGTCTTCTGCAGTTGCTTGTCTGGGGAGGGGGACCAGTACTTCCTGATTTCGGCCCTTCTTCTTGCTCACAACTTCAGAGGAAACTGGTACCTCTAATGGTTCCATTTTGGAGGGGGTTCTTCAGTGGCTTGCCATCTGCCACACTCAGTATCCTCTAAGTCAGTTACTACTCATTCGTCTTCTAAAATTTTGTTGACTCTTCTAATCTGCTGTCTCTCTCTGCTTCTTTTTCCTTCAGAGCTTTGCTGTTCCTTGATCATCAGTCCGAAAGGCAGTATCACACAGACTCTGCAGCCACACTGCCTACGTTTGAGTTCTGGGTCTGCCACTTGTTAGCTGTGAAAATGAGCAGCTTCCTTAAACACTGGTGATTCTCTGTCTCGTCTGTAAAATGCACATCACCTCCTACTTGAGTGTTGAGGATTCAATTAGTTAATGTACTTCAAATAATCATGTAGTAAATGCTCAGTAAGTAGTGTGTGTGTGTGTGTGTGTGTGTGTGTATTTTTTTTCTTTCTTTCTTTTTTTGAGACAGTCTTGCTCTGTTATCTAGGCTGAAGGGCAGTAGCGCAATCTTGGCTCACTGCAACCTCCGCCTCCCAGGTTCAAGCGATTCTCCTGCCTCAGCCTCTTGAGTAGCTGGGATTACAGCTGCATACCACCATGCCTGGCTAATTTTTGAATTTTTGTAGAGATAGGGTTTTACCATGTTGGCCAAGGTGGTCTCAAACTTCTGACCTCAAGTGATCTGCCTGCCTCGGCCTCCCAAAGTGTTGGGATTACAGGCATCAGCCACCATGCCCGGCCAGTAGTATATATTTGTTAATAATAACTTAATGGAGTTTCTAGAAGGAGTGGAGATAAATTCATGTGTTCAACCTGCCATTTTGAATTTGTTTTAGCTTCTGATGAACTTTGAATGATTTCTATCTGGACAAAATGTTCATTGCCTTAAATGACTTTGCCGGCTGGACGCAGTGGCTCACGCCTGATCCCAGCACTGTGGGAGGCCGAGACGGGCAGATCACGAGGTCAAGAGATCGAGAACATCCATGCCAACACGGTGAAACCCCATCTCTACTAAAAATACAAAAATTAGCTGGACATGCTGGCACGGGCCTGTAGTCCCAGCTACTCAGGAGGCTGAGGCAGCAGAATCGCTTGAACCCGGGAGGCGGAGGTTGCAGTGAGCCAAGATCACACCACTGCACTCCAGCCTGGGGACAGAGTGAGCCTCTGTCTCAAAAAAAAAAAAAAAGACTTTGCCAACCACTGCACTAATTCATTAGCCTGCACTTTACAAATGAAGACCAAAGCCCAGAAAGGGAAGGGACTCATTCAAAGTCACAGGCTGAGTTAAGCAGCACTGGGACTAGACTCATCGTCTCCGTATTCGGGGTCAGGTGTTCTTTCATGCTCTCCTGTTGCCTCTTCTGTCACTGACGGTAAATGAACTGATTTCGGCTGCTACCACATGACTTAATCTACCTCAGGTCTACTGTATTTATCCTTAATGGCGTGTCATCTTTTCTATCTTCCTGAATTTTAGGGAGAACATGAAAATAAATATTAGCAGGCATGCCACATTCTCAAAATTAACTGCCAACACTTGAACCTAGGCTTAATTTCCTTTTGGGAAATATTTGAAATTTAAACTCATTGGAAGCCTGTCGGATAGTGAGATAGAGGCATGACAGAAAAGAGTAACATATTCATAAAAAAAAAAAATCACATTCTGTATCTCCCATGGCTTGAAACTGTTATGAGAAAAAGTCCATGGTCCTTTTCCTTGGCAAATCATTTTATCTTAAAAGTTATGAGGATTGTAGTGCAAAACTTCTTGGCATAAGGCTTGGCCTAGGTAGAGAGATTTGTGTCCATGGACGCTCTCATCCCCTCTTCCCAGAGTTGAGTTTCGTGTCCTTTGCTCTGGGCTGCCAGGAGCCCAAGGCTCAGGAAGCATTGTCTGATTCCTCTTGGTCTAGCCAGTTGGGCACACTTGCTAGATTTAATGAGTTTTTCTTCTTCTTCATGAGATTTGGAGCCAGATTTATATATTTACTTTTTTCCCCTATGCTTCTGTAAGGCATTGAAATTCATATATTTCTGCTCTCCCTTTATCTCACACATTTATTTTCTTTTTGAGTGACAGCAGAATGAGGTCACCAAACCTGAGTATTATTCACAGGGCCATAAGCTTAAAGGAGAGAGGAGCTCCCTATATAGACACACACCCTTTGTTTTGCAACTGCTGATAAATGGTTCCTGAAAGATCTGCTGGCATTAGTCTTCTCAGCATTTTCCCAAAGCCCCTGCTGAGGTTTCGAACCTGGCTCTGATAATTTAGCCCTCAGAAGGAAATGTTTTTTCCATGGGTGAAAGGTACAGTATTAGAATATTTCCTTGTGTTACCCACTAAATGTAGGCACACAATTTTCACGAAATTGGCTTCAAGAGCTACACATTTGAATCTGGAATCTTGCCTAATTTGTTGTCACCACTGGCTTTGTGATGAAAGAGTAGGTGGAGAAGGATATGAGGAAATGAAGTAAGGGCTTGTTGATGCATGCCATTTTTATGTTGTGTATAGTACAGTGAGTTACACAGGGTTAATTATAGAGCTAGAATAATCATATTAAAAGGAGCTATAGGCTGGGTACGGTGGCTCACATCTGTAATCTCAGCACTTTGGGAGGCGAGGTGGGAGGATTGCTTGAGCCCAGGAGGTCAAGGCTGCAGTGTGAACCATGGTTGAATGACTGCACTGCAGCCTGGCAATAGCATGACTCTGTCTCAGAAAAAGAAAAAAGAGAATTGTAGAGGTTCCCTATCAAAGGTATCATTTTACATGTGTATGCATGGACATAGAGTGTGGAATGAATGGAGACTGGCGTGGGGTGAGGGATGAGAAATTACTGGGTACAATGTACATTATTTGGATGATGGTTACGCTAAAAGCCCAGACTTCACCACTATGCAATATATGCATGTATCAAAACTGCACATGTACCCCTAAATTTATACAAATAAAAACATTTTTAAGCCATCATTTTACAGATGTAAAAAACCCTGGGGCTTAGAGCTATTAAGAGATTTGCCCATAGCACAAATTATATCAGCTGAGATCTAACACAGCTGTTTATTGGTGGAAGCCATGCTTTTACATCCTGTCAGATTATTCACCTGCCCTGCTGATGGTATGAAGCAGAGTAGGGAACAAAGCGTCCTTAGTGTCATTCTTGAGCACAGAGGGCAGGGATGTGAATGTACAGATGCCATACCAACATTTTATTTCAGGAGAGAAGATGGAGGCTTTTTCTACTCGTCTTTTAGACATATGAATTCTTGACTCTGATTTTGAAATGACATTGTATTGGAAAACTTGTGCTTCTGAATATTGCTCATTCCCAGGGTTTTCTAGTGACATTTTTCATGTAGTTAGGTTTCTCTCTCTCTATGTAGTTAGCTTTGTCTCCCTCTTTTTTTTTTTTTTTTTTCCTTGAGACAAGGTCTCTTCTCTCACCCAGGCTGGAGTACAGTGGTGGATCACAGCTCATTGCAGCCTCGAAATCCCTGGCTCAAACCTTCCTCCCACCTCAGCCTCCCAAGTAGCTGGGACCACAGGTGTATGCCACCACGCCTGGCTAATTTTGTTTATTTTTTGGGAGATGGGGCCTCAACTTGTTGCCTAGGCTGGTCTCAAACTCCTGGGCCCAAGCAATCCTCCTGCTTCCACCTCCCCAAGTGCTGGGATTACAGGCATGAACCACCACACCTGGCCCAGCCTTGTCTCTTTCTAATGAGCAATAAGAACTGAGAGGAAGAACGTGCTCCTTGAGGGGCACAGCACTTGTTACATGAATTTCCTATCAAAAATTCGGTTTTAGTCTCCTTGTTCAAGTTATCTTGTGGATAATGCTGTTAAATTTGGACACCAATTAGGTGAATTAGAGAGCTTGATGCTGCCTGACACGTGGGTGAGGAAAGAGAGTTGGAGGTACAGCCTGGACTATCCGTTACCAGCCAAGCAACATTCATCATGTTCACTCTAAGGCTTCTGGAGCTTGGCTGGCTGACTGGCTCACCAGGTACATTTAAGAAGCCTGTGCTTGGGGATGTTTCTTAACTGCAGACAGTTCCTTTATTATTCTGTACATGAGACTCCATTGTTTGCCCCTTAGCCCCACTTGGTTTAGCTTGTAGGCTAGTTGATGGAAGATGAGACCACATTGTTTTTCTAAAGGTGTGTTCCTGTTCCTAGCCCTTCCCAAATTACAAGCATGGCAGCTACCTTTCTACTTTCGAACTTGTTGAGTATTGGCACTGTCATTGCCTCTTTGGCATGGAACCAGCCAGCTGGCCTGTGGTTAGCTTAGGAAGACCTTAGGAAGAACATCCAAGCAGCTGATTACATCACTGCTTTTTCCAATGGGGGCAAAAGTGGGTGAACCAAGGTGCGTGAACTAAGAGTTAACAAGCGTTTCTGTAAAGGGCCAGATAGTAAATATTTAAGGATTCGTGGGTAATATAGTTTCAGTTGCAGCTACTTAACTCTGATGCTATACTGCAAAAGCAGCTATACACAATATATAAATGAATGGGTGTGGCTGTGTTCCAGTGAAACTTTACAAAAGAAGCATGAGCTGAATCCGTTGCCTATAGTTTACTGACCTCTGTTATATACTGATAGGGCCTCTAAGGCTTTTGAAGTAGGTTTTATTTTCATTATTTATTGCTCTAGCATATACTTCTGTGGTTTCAACACAGTATTTAGGAATTGAAGCATTTCTTGTTAAAGAATACAAATGAACCGGAAGTGAAAAAAATTTTCCCAGCTTACTACAGGTGATCATGGGACTATACTGATTAGTGAGTGAGTAAGTAACATAGAAGTTACTGTTAAATTTAGCATCTCATTTGTAAAGCCTTCGCGCTCTGCTGGAACTTGAAGCGGAATGTTTTCAAAGTCTTAACTAAAGACACCATGCTCCCATTCTGTCTCAGTTGAAGCTGAGGATGCTTAGCTGCTGGCAGAATGGCAGGCCAGAGGAGACCCTGATGGCTCTTATGTTCCAGTGGAACAGACAGTCTGTGTTCAGGGCCTTGAAGGTAAAGGTCAGAGCTTGGGCTTTTGACAGGCAAAATAGGGGATCTGTAGTTCAAATATGACCCAATATAATGGTATATGTGGGCAGAGTGTTCTGAATAGCTGATCAGAACACAAAAACACTTTTCACTCCTGTAATCCCAGCACTTTGGGAGGCCAGGGTGGGTGGATCACCTGAGGTCAGGAGTTCGAGACCAGCCTGACCAACATGGTGAAACCCCATCTCTACTAAAAATACAAAATTAGCCAGGTGTGGTGGCGCATGCCTGTAGTCCCAGCTACTCGGGAGGCTGAGGCGGAAGAATCACTTGAACCCAGGAGGCATAGGTTGCAGTGAGCCAAGATCACGCCGTTGCACTCCAGCCTAGGCAACAAAAGTGAAACTCCATCTCAAAAAAAAAACCTTTCAAAAAATAAGCTCAAGAACAGATAGATACTTGTACACCAATGCTCATAGCAGCATTATTCACAATAGCCAAAAGGTGGAAGCAACCCAAGGGTCTACCACTGGGTGAATGGATAAACAAAATATGGTATATGGCTGGACACAGTGGCTGACGCCTATAATCCCAGCACTTTGGGAGGCCAAGGCAGGCAGATGGCATGAACCCAGGAGTTTGAGACCAGCCTGGGCCACGTGGCAAAACCTTGTCTTTACAAAAAATACAAAAATTAGCCAGGTGTGGTGGTACACACCTGTAGTCCTAGCTACTTGGGAGGCTGAAGTATGAGAATCACCTGAGCCCCGGGAGGTCAAGGCTGCAGTGAGCCATGATTACACCACTGCACTTCCACCTGGGCAACAGCGAGACCCTGTCTCAAAAAAATATATATATATGTATATATATATACACATACAGTGAAATATTACTTCGCCTTTAAAAAGAAGAAAATTCTGCTGCAACATGGGTGAACCTTGAAGACATTACACTAAGTGAAATAAGCCAGTTACAAAAGGACAAATGTTGTGTGATTCCACTTATATGAACTACCTAGAATAGTCAAATTCATGAAGACAGAAAGTGGAATCGTGGTTGCCAGGGGCCGGGAGGAGGGGGAATGTAGAGTTACTGTTTAATGAGTATAGTTTCAGTTTGGGAAGATGAAGAATTCTGGAGACAGATAGTGGTGATGGTTGTAGAATGTACTTAATGCCACAGAACTGTACACTTAAACATGGTTAAAATGGTAAACTGTATGTTATTTATATTTAATCCAGTTTTCAAAAGATAGATAATTAGCTCAAGAAGACTTGTTACCAAGTGGGCAAGAGAGATTGCTTTGTGACTGTAGACACTAAAAACAGAATTTGTCTCTCTATTGAAACCCAATGATTAGAAACATCTGATGCTAAGGAGTAATCTTTCCTGCTCTTTATTTTTGTACTATGGTGCCTCAGCTGTTAAGAGCCAAATTGTATTAGCTCAGCCCTGTAGCTGCACTTCATATGGTCACTTAAAAGGAATCGCCTTCTAAGAGGTGCATATTTAGGAGATGCAGATGTGTTGTAAGCTTATTTTTCTTGGGTTGGTTTGTAAGCTCCAAATGTTGTGTAACCTTGACAGAGCTATTCTGAGGACCAGCAAAACAAGCCGTGCTAACATGTCTTCCAAGTAAAGGTGTGTTGGCATCATCTGCAAATTACAAATAGCTTTCAAACTTATATTTTCTACCCCATTTGTCCTGTGGGTCCTCATACTCATTATGTCTAAAGTGAACACCCTTGCCCATCTTTTGTTTCCTCTGTGTTAGGAGGGCACACAATCCATCTAGTCATGCACAGTTGAAACTCTGGGATTGTCTTTGGCTCATCCTCTCTTATGTGTATTTTGTGACACTTATTACAATAGTAATTACATAATTATTTATAGTGTTGTAACTCCACAAGAGCAGGGCTATGACTGAATTATTTACTGAGGTATCTACATAATAGCTGCTCAGTAAACCACTGTCCTAATTGAGATCCTCTTCATCTTTTACCGAACCCAGGATTTCTATAACTTTACTAGCATGTTGAGAGGATTCTTACCGACCCTCTAGGGAATGAGCCTTGGGCTACTAACAGATTGTTTTTCCCCAGGCTTAATTCTGATCTTATTCTGCTCTGAATGGCTTCTCATTTCATTTTCATTCAACAGGATGCTCAGCAGGTATGTCAGCACCTTCCATGTGCCAAGTACCGTTCTAGGTGCTGAGGGTGCAGCAGTGAGCAGAGTAGGCCAAGCCTTTTTGAGTATGAGCTTACATCCTAGTGGAGTGGCAGACAATAAACAGGTGGAAGATGTCCAGTGGTGATCAGTGCCATGAAGAAAAGTAAATCAGGAGCCAGCCTCTCTTAATAGAGGTCTAAATGAAGTGAGGGAGCAATCCATGAGGATATCTGAAGGCAGAGGGAACAGTAAGCACGGAGCCCTGAGGCAGGAGCACACTTGGTGTTTTGGGGAAACAGCAAGAAGCCAGAATGGTAAGGGGGCAGAGTGACCAAGGAGAAAAGTGGAAGAACACGAGGTCAGAGAAGTAGCCACCCAGCCCAGCACAATTCCTTGCATGGTATGGTATGGCTCAGTAAATACGTTGTGAATGAATGAATGAAACCAATCAATAATTATGTATTTATGAATGAAGAATCAGGGCAGGGTGTTAGAGGTATACCTAAGGTATAGAAAGTTAGGATGCATATTCTATGGTTCATGAAGACAGCACTGCGTTTTGCTTGCACTTTCCCCTTCTGCAGTTTAGGAGAGATGATAATGGCCGGAGCCAGAAGACTAATTCTGACTTGTTCTTGAAGGAAATTCTATTCTGCACACAGTGACAATCAGAGGTTAGAAACTTGTCAGCGGAGCCGGGAGTCGAGCAGAGCTGCTCAGCTCTTGGTGGTTGTAAAACGTGCCTCTACCTCATGTTGGGGAAACCTTGTGTTTTCCATGTATATGGCTTAACATTTTAAGTAATCAAGGTGTCTGAGGGATAGTGGGAATGCAGGAGCAGCAGGTGGTGGCTAGTTTTCTGTAGGATTTAGGAAAGGACTGCTGATTTAACTGAATCTCTGATTATTCTAAGCTGCTCATAGAAATCCGCCAGTCACTGCTGTCTCAGACGTCAGAGGGAGAAGCTTAAGCATGTTCTGTTATTGACAGCCATTCTGGTTGACTTCTCTAAGACTGCCAGCTGTATTCTTGATATTCAGAGTCCTGCAGATGTGGGCCCTCTCTGCTATTCTCTCCTGCTTTCCCACGGTGTCCTCTTGCGTCAGCTGGCCATCTCTCTATGACTGTGTTCTCCCTCCTCTGAGCCTTTGCTCTAGTGTTCCTTTGGCTTGGCGTATCTGCTCACATCTGCCAAGCAGAGCCCTATTCATGCTTCAAGCTTTCTTCCATATTTGCTTCCTTTGCTTTCTTTCCTTTTTCTTTCTTCCCTTGCTTTCCCTTTCCCTTTCTCTTTCTCCTCTTTTCTTTTTTCTTTCTTCAGGGTCTCGCTCTTGCCCAGGCTGGTGCAGTGGTGCAATCATAGTTCATTGTAACCTCGAATTCCTGGGCTCAAGTGATCTTCCCACCTCAGCTTTCTGAGTAGCTGGAATTACAGGTGTGTTGCCACCACACTCAGTTAATTAAAAAAAAAAAATTGTTTTTTTGGTAGTTACAGGGTATTGCTTTGTTGCCCAGGCTGGTCTCGACCTCCTGGCCTCAAGCAATCCTCCTGCCTCGGCCTCACAAAGTGCTGTGTAGCCACTGTGCCCGGCCCCTTCTATGTTTTCTTTTCTCAAAGGGACCCATGCCCTCTTTCTTGTGTGCCCTGTTCTATCACAGTGGGGGGTTGTGTCAAGTCCTATTTCTCTGAAGACAATCTTCTCATATCCCTCCAGGTGTAGTTCATCTCCCCCTCTTCTACTGCATCTTAACCCCTCATTACTCAGTGTTGTCATTGGACTAATAGCATCAGCATCACCTGGGTGAGGGCCTGTTCGAAGTGCAGAATTTCAGGTCTCGCCCCAGACTTACTGAACCAGAATCTGGTGCTTCTTACATTCTGTGCACATTAAAGTTTGAGAAGCATTGCTGCCACACATTGGTCCTACTCCCCTTACCGGTCTGAGCAGGATGTAGATGGTTTGAGTGTTTTTGTTCCCCTCTAGATGTTGAACTCTTGAATCGTAAGCCATCTCTTAACTAGTATAGTTCTTAGCATGTTTCAAGCACTTAAAAGTATTTATTGAATTACCCTAACTAACCCCTGACATTATGTTTGAGATGCTTCTTCAGTCAACATACTATATAAGTGCATTTACTTGCGCTTGGTGCTTTGTAGGTGCATGAGACACCCTGCTGTGAATGGGAGTCAGCCTCTGTCTTTGGCATTTATAGATGAGTGGGGAAGATAGATATGCACCAGTTATTAATAATTATGAGAAAAGGCAGAGTCTGATAAATTCTGTAACTGCATAGGCATCACCAGAGGCCTAAGGGAACATCAAAGGAGTAGCCGACATTTACAGTTCTGAGGGTTTGTGACTGTTTCATGGAAAGGATGGTATTTAGTTGGTACATTGCAAGATGAATAGGACTTTGACAGACAGGCACAGTGGAAAGAGGCATTCCAGGCTGGGGGAGAGTGTTCAGAGGCCCAGGCATGAAAGTACACCTACAGTGTTTCTTGAATAAGTAAGACATAGAGGAGCAAGGTGGAAGGTGGGATTGGAGAGGTAGGTTGAGTACAGACTGTGTCCTCCTTAAATTTTCATGGTGAGGAGTCTAGACTGCTAAGAAACACCCGCAAATCAGTTGAAGTTGGTACAGTTACATGTTCTGTGGTTCCTGAGGACTCTGCCCGCTTGTCTCCCTTCCTCTGCTCCCGTTCTACCCTGCTGGATATAAGTGGTAGGAAGTGGGGGAGGGTTTAGAAGAAGTGGGAAGCAGCCTGAATGTTTTAGCCAGCTGTTTGTATGGGACTGGAGCCCTAAGTCCTGTTTTAGTGTCAGCTGGTCAGCTACTTTCTTCCTCACCCCCTTCCTGTGTCACTACCCAGTGGGGCACTCTAAAGCAGAGAGACCAAAGCTCCATCACAGAGTGTTCAAAGAGTGTGCCCTAAAATGCTATCGAAAACTGCAGACTGAGCCCAGTATGTTTTGTTATACTTGCCATCAGTTTCTTAACCCCAAGAGTTTATGAGGACTCATCGTTTCTGCTTGTGGTAGTATTACGTGAACCTGTGTCTCTCTGCCCATATTCTAGGCTGGCAGTCAGGCCATCAGCATTCAAGGTGAAAGAATCCCCCCGACTTCCATTTCCTTATATGCCATCTTGTTAGAAACCCACAAAGTAGCTAGTGTGATCTGTTTATTTCTTCAGTACTGGGAATGCACTGTTACCCTGGGAGTCAAGCCCTCCACAAATTGACCCTAAGCCTCACCATCTTTTTCTTGAGCCTTTTACTTCAGCCAACTGAATTTTCAGATGAGATGAGAAGGTCATGCTTTTCCACCTTTGAGCTCCCACTTTGACCAGCTCTGCCAGTCCTGAGCCAGAAGGTCAACAGTTAAAAAGAGGAGGTAAAATTCATCAGAAATTTTGTTACTTGTTTGTATCTCAGATGAAGCCTATTTTTAGATGAAATAGGCTTTAGAATTCATTAAGTACAACTGAGTATGAGGCACTGTGTTAAGTACTAGGATATAACCTTCCTTTCTTTGGGAAGAATATTCAGCCTGGATGGAGAGACATTCATTAGGACAATATAGTGTGTGCTATAGTGGAGGCTTGTACCAAGTGCCACAGAAAGGAGAGAGCTGACTGCCTGGAAGTCAGAGGCCCCTCAGAGGAGGGAACATTTGAGCTGAATCTTCAAGGATGAGGAATAATTCACTGGGCATAAAAATGAGGGGATAAGAATCCAACCTGAGGGAACAAGACAATTTCTGGGAATTGCCAACAGTTTTTAGAAGAGAGTCATGGTGGAGGATAAAACTGGATGGGAGCCAGGTGCAGTGGCTCACACCTATAATCCCAGCACTTTGGGAGGCTGATGCAAGAGGATGCCTTAAATCCAGGAGTTCAAGACCAGCCTGGGCAACAAAGTGAGACCCCATCTCTACCAAAAATAAAAAAATTGGCCAGGTACCTGTAGTCCTAGCTACTTGGGAGGATCACTTAAGCCCAGGAGTTCGAGGCTGCAGTGAGCTATGATTGTGTCACTACACTCCAGCCTGGGCAAGAGTGAGACCCTGTCTCTAAAAAAGAGAAAAAAACCTGTTTAGAGTTTGGATCTGACTTGTAGGCAGTAGGGAGCCCCCTAAAATGGGGACTGACATGACCAGACTCAATTATATGTTGAGTTGACTCATTCTGAAACATCATTTATTCAACAAATACTGAGTATTAATTTCTGACTCTTCCAGGAAACATGAAACATACGAAGATTGCCCCCTTGGTGGAGCCCGTGTTTTAGTAAGGATAGATAGTTATATCAGGCCACCACCATTTGCTCTTGTCAAGGTTTCTAATGACCTCCACAATACAGAGCTAGTTCATAATCACACAGATCTCCATGTGCCACCTTTTATAGTCACATCCAGCCCCCTCCCACCCACCGTCTCTAATCTCTGGCAACCATGAATTTGTTGTCTCTCATTTTGAAATTGTTATATAAATGAAATCGTAGAGTTCGTGACCTTTTTTCACCCAGCCTAATGCCCATGAGGTTCATCCTAGTTATTGCATGTATTGATCATTTTTTCCTTTATATTTCTCAGTAGTAGTCCATGATATGATTGTACCATAATTTGTCTAACCATTTCCAGCCATCAAAGGACATTTTTCAGTTTTTAGGTATTATGAATAAAGCTGCTATGGATATTCATGTACAGGATTTTGAGTGAACTTGTTTTCATTTCTCTATAGTAAATGCCCAAGAGTAGAATTTTATGTCATACAGTTTGTGTATTTTAATTTTAGAAGAAATTGTCAAACTATTTTCCAGAGTAGCAATACCATTTTGCATTCCTACTGGCATATGTAAGTGTGGTGGTTAATTTTATGTGTCACCTTGGCTAGGCCCAGTTGTTTGGTCAAACACCAGTCTAGATGTTGCTGTGAAGATATTTTTTAGATGTGATTAACATTTAAATTAGTAGACTTTAGTTGAGTACAGTGGTATGTGCCTGTAATCCCAGCTACTTGAGAAGCTGAGGCGGGAGAATTGCTTGAGCCCAGGAGTTGAAACCAACTTGGGCAACATAGTGAGACCCTATCTCATTTTAAAATAATAACAAGTTAGTAGACTTTCAATAAAGTCGATTACCTTCCATAATGTGGGTGGGCCTCATCCAGTCAGTGTAAGGCCTTAAAGGGCAGAAACTGAGCTTTCCCCTGAAGAAGCAGTTCTGCCTCAAGATTGCAAAATAGGCTGGGCGCAGTGGCTCACTCCTATGATCCCAGCACTTTGGGAGGCTGAGGTAAGAGGATTGCTTGAGCCCAGGAGTTTGAGACCAGCACAGGCAACATAGTGAGACCCTGTCTCCACAAAAAATAGAAAAATTAGCCAGATGTTGTGGCACATGGCTGTAGTTGCAGCTACTCAGAAGACTGAGGCAGGAGGATTGATTGAGCCTGGGAGGTCCAGGGTGCAGTGAGCTGTGATTGCACCACTGGACTCCAGCCTGCGTGACAGAGTGATACTGTGTCTCAAAAAAAAAAACAAACAAAAAACTGCAAGATAAAAACCCCACCTAAGTTTCCTGCCTGCTCACCTGCCCTGCAGATTTCTGACTCAAGACTGTAACATCAAATCTTATCTGAATCTCCAGCCTGCTAGCCACACTGTATATTTTGGATTTGCTAGCCCCAGCAGTTGCATGAGCCAATTCCTTAAAATAAAAATAAGTTTCTCTCTCTCTTCCCCCCCATACCTCCTCCCTCTCTCTCTCTCTCACTCCCTGTCCTCTTTCCCTTCTCCATTCCCTTCTTCCCTCCCGCTGTCTTCCCCTTTTCCCTTCTCTCCCCCTCTCCACTCTTATCCCTCACCTTCTCTCTCTCCCCACCTCCCGCTTTTCCTCCTTCCTACTTTCTTCCCCATTAGTTCTATTTCTCTGGAAAACCCTGACTAATATGGGTGACCCAATTCTTTTGCATCCTCACCAGCATTATATATGTATATGTATACATATGTGTGTGTATATATGTATATATGTGTATATATGTATATATGTGTGTATGTGTGTGTATGTATGTATATATGTATATGTGTGTATATATGTGTATATATATGTGTATATATGTGTGTGTGTGTATATATATAGATATATATTTAAATTCTCTTTATTTTTATTTTTTAGTAGAGATGGGTTTTGCCATGTTGCCCAAGCTGGTCTTGAACTTCTGGGCTCAAGACCAGCTGGGATTATAAGCATGAACCACCATGTTACAGGCATGAACCACCACACCCAGCCTAGCATTTTATATGATCACTGTTTTTTATTTTAGCCATTCTGTTAAATGAGTAGTGGTATCTCATTGTGATATTGTGATTCAACTACTCATTTAACAGAATGGCTTTTTTTTTAGACAGAGTTTTACTCTTGTTGCCCAGACTGGGGTGCAATGGTACGATCTCAGCTCACTGCAACCTCCGCCTCCCAGGTTCAAGTGATTCTCCAGCCTCAGCCTCCCAGGTAGCTAGGATTACAGGATGCGCCACCATGCCCGGTTAATTTTTGTATTTTTAGTAGAGATGGGGTTTTGCCATGTTGGCCAGGCTGGTCTCAAACTCCTGGCCTCAGATGATCCGCCCACCTTGGCTTCCCAAAGTGCTGGGATTACAGTCATTGAGTCACCGCACCCGGCCTCACTATGATTCTAATTTGCATTTTGCTAATGGGTAATGATGTTGGACATCTTCTTATGTGTTTATTTGCCATCTGTATATCCTTTTTAATGAAATATCTTTTCATGTCTTTTGCCCATTTTCTCATTGCATTGCTTTTTGTTTTTTTATTGTTGAGTTTTTAGAGTTCTTTACATATTATAGATACAGATAGATCTTTGTCAGGTATGTAGTTTGCAGATATATTTTTTAGTATGTAGATTGTCTTTTAATTCTAACTGGCTCTTTCACAGAGCAAATGTTTTTCATTGTGATTTAGTCCAATTTTTTTTTTTTTTTAATGGTTTGTGCTTTTGGTCTCATGTCTGAGAACTTTTCACCAAGCCCTAAGTCCTGCATATTTTCTGCTATATTTTATTCTAAAAGTTTTATAGTTTTAAGTTTTATGTTTAAATCTTTGGTCCATTCTGAGTTAAGTTTTGCCTCAGATGTGAGGTATAGGTTGAAGTTCTTTTTTTTTTTTTTGCATATGGATATCCAGTTGCTCCAGCCCCACTGATAGTTGAAGAAACTCTTTTCTCCATCTAAATGCTTTTGTACCTTTGTCAATAAGCAGCTAGCCATTCTTGTGTGAGGTTACCTCTGGGTTCTCTATTCTGTTCCGTTGTTCTTTGTGCCTGTCCCTTCACCAATATGACACAGTCTTATTGTAGCTATATAGTTGACCCTTAAATAATGTGGGGGTTGGAATGTTGACCCCCCATCCCCATTCAGAAATCAAAGTGCAACTTTTGACTTCCCAGAAACATAATTACTAATAGCCTACTGTTGACTAGAAGGAAACCTTACAGATAACATAAACAGTCAATTAACTTTGTTTTGTTTTGTTTCTTCTTCATCTTTTTGAGATAGGGTGTTGCTCTGTCATCTGGGCTGGAGTGCAGTGGCATGATCATAGCTCACTGCAGCTTTGACCTCCCAGGCTCAAGCAATTCTCTCACCTCAGCCTCCCAAGCAGTTGGGACCACAGGTGCACACTACCACTACCATGCCCAGCTAACTTTTTTAATTTTTGTAGAGACGGGATCTTGCCATGATGCCCAGGCTAGTCTTGAACTCCTAGCCTCAAGCAATCTTCTGCCTAGCCCCCTAAAGCAGTGGGATTACAGGCGTGAACCTTCATGCTTAGCTTATTAACACATATTTTGTATGTTATGTGTATTATATACTGTATTCTTATGATAAAGGAAATTAGAGAAAAGAAAATGTTATTTAAAAACTCATTGGCCGGGCGTGGTAGCTCACGCTTGTAATCCCAGCACTTTGGGAGGCCGAGGTGGGCAGATCATTAGGCCAAGAGATCAAGACCATTCTGGCCAACATGGTGAAACCCCGTCTCTACTAAAAATACAAAAATTAGCTGGGTGTGGTGGCGCACACCTGTAGTCCCAGCTACCCAGGAGCCTGAGGCAGGAGAATTGCTTGAACCCGGCAGGCAGAGGTTGCAGTGAGCCAAGATTGCGCCACTGCACTCTAGCCTGGTGACAGAGCGAGACTCTGTCTCAAACAAACAAAAAAAAAACGTAAGAGAAAATATATTTACTATTCATTAAGTGGAAGTGGATCATCATAAAGGCCTTCATCACCATCATCATCTTCACATTGAGTAGTCTGGGAGGAGGAAGGACAAGGGTTAGTCTTGCTGTCCCTGGTGGCAGAGGTAGAAGAAAATCTGTGTACAAGTGGACCTACACACTTCAAGCCTGTGTTGTTCAAGGATCAACTGTACATTGTCATTTCTGTCTGACTTTTTGCTTTTTCATTTCTCCAAACATTTTTCTATATGGTACCAATTCTTTTTCCACCATTTGTTTTAGTTTCAGTGCCCATATCATAGAAGAGTCCATGTCATAAAAGAAGCCATGCATAATTGAAACTCTTTTGCCAAGTTGTCTAATGTCAATTTGTTTTCTGGCACTGCTTCTTGAATGTCTTCCTTGTTGTCCAGCACTGGTTTGGGAGCTCTCATCTCTATCAAGTTGTCTTCTGTTAATTCCTCAGGTATAGTATCAATTAGCTGTTTAATTTCTCAAAGATCTATATCTTGAAACTCTTCACCCCTCACCTTTTTGCCATATTCATGATCTCTTCCATGACTGGCTATGTCATAAATCCTGTGACGTCATGTACAACAGCTGAACAGCTTTCTCCAGCAGGAACTTACTGTTTCAGTCTTGATGGCTTTCACAGCTTTTTCTATAACAATGATGGCATCTTCCATGGTATAATCCTTCCAGGCTTTCATGATGTTCTCTCTACTAGGGTTCTCATCCATAGCCTTGACAATCCTTTCCATAGAGTGCTGTGTATAATGAGCTTTAAAGGTCCTGTGACACCCTGATTTAGAGGCTGAGTTAGAGACATTGTGTTTGGGGGCGGGTAGACCACTTTCATGCCTTCATAGTTGAATTCTTGGGGTTCCAGATGGCCAGGGGCATTGTCCAATACCAAAGAACTTTAAAAGACCATCCCTTACTGGCAAGGTACTTCCTGACTTCAGTAACAAAACTTCAAAGGAACCAATCCAGAAGAAGTTTTCATCGTCCTTATCTTCTTGTACAACCAAAAGACTGGCAGCTGGTGTCATCCTTTCCCTTCAAGGCTCAGGGTTTAGCAGCTTTATAGGTAAGCTCTCGTTCTGTCACCTAGGCTGGCTTCAAACTGCAGGGCTCAAGCAATTCTCCTGTCTTGGCCTCCTGTCTTGGGATTATAGGCATTAGCCACTGTGCTTGACCAGAATTTCATTCCCTTTTTAAGTGGATTTTATTTATTTTATTATCATCATTAGTTTTTGAGACATGGCCTCTCTCTGTCACCTAGGCTGGAGTGCAGTAGCAAGATCATAGCTGACTGCAACCTCAAACTCCTGGGCTCAGGTGATCCTCCTGCCTCATCCTCCCAAGTAGCTGGGACTACAGGCACATGCCACTATGCTCAACTAATTTTTATTTTTTTTTTTGTAGAGATGAGCTCTATCCTATGTTGCTCAGGCTGGTCTCGAACTGCTAGCCTGAAGTGATTCTGCCACCTCAGCATCCCAAAGTTCAACTTTTATTTTTTTAGAGCAGTTTTAGTTTCACAGCAAAATTGAGTGAAAGGTACAGAGATTTTCCTTATATCCCCTATCTCTACATACACACATACAATGGCTAACAATGTTGAACATCTTTTCACGTGCTTATTGGCCATTTGCACTTTATTCTTCTCATTCAAAATTGTTTTAGCTATTCAAGTTCCTTTGTCTTTCATATAAATTTTAGAATAATATCATCTATAGCTATAAAAACAATCTTGCCTGTAATCCCAGCACTTTGGGAGGCCAAGGTGGGAGGATCATTTGAGGCCAAGAATTCAAGATTAGTCTGGGCAACATAGCAAGACTCTGTGTCTCCAAAATAAAAAATTAGCTGGGTGTGGTGGTGTGCATCTTGTAGTCCTAGCTACTCGGGAGGCTGAGGTAGGAGGATTGTATGAGCCCAGGAGTTTGAGGCTATAGTGAGCTATGATTATGCCACTGCACTCTAGCCTGGGCAACAGAGCAAGACACACAAGTCCTGTACATTGGTTTGTTAGATTTACACATAAGTATTTAATTTTTTTAGTGATTGTAAATGTAATTTTATTTTAAATTTTGGTTTGCATGTGTTACTTGCTGGTATGTGGAAAACACAACTGATTTTTGTATGTTGATTTTGTGTCTTGTAACTTTGCTGAACTCACTTATTAGTTCTAGGGTTATTTGTTTTTTGCAGACTGCTTTGGATTTTCTACATAAACCATAAATAATGTCAGGCCGGGCACCGTGGCTCACACTTGTAATCCCAACAATTTGGGAGGCCGAGGCGGGTGGATCGCTTGAGCTCACAAGTTCAAGACCAGCCTGGGCAACATGGTGAAATCCCATCTCTACAAAAAATACAAAAATTAGCTGGGTGTGGTGGTGCGCACCTGTAGTCCCAACTACTTGGGAGGCTGAGGTGGGAGGATGGCGTGAGCATAGGAGGTGGAGGTTGTAGTGAACTAAGATTGGATCACTGCACTCTTAACTTGGGTGACAGAGGGAGATCCTGTTTCAAAAAAAAAAAAAAAAAGAGAAAGAAAAAAACCCATAATGTCATCAGCAAATAGGGATAGTTTTATTTCTTATTTTCTGATTTGTATTCCTTTACTTCATTTTGTTGCCTTACTGAGCTTGCTAGAACTTCCAAGAGTGTGTTAAATAGCAGTGGTAAGAGTGAACATTCTTGCCTTGTTCAACATCTCAGTGGTGAGCGTTCAGTGTTTTACTAGAATACTAGAAGTTTTTTGTAGATGTTCTTTGTCAAGTTGAGGAAGTTCCCCTCAATTCCTAGTGTTCTGAGAATTTTTATCAAGGATGAGTGCTGAATTTTGTCAAGTGTTTTTTTTTTTTTTTGCATGGAGAGGGTCGTGTCACTTCTTTTTTCGTGAGTCTATTAATATACTGGATTACATAGATTTATTTTCAAATATTAAGTCTGCCCTAACCCGGATAAACCCTATTTGGTCATGGTATATAATTATTTTTATATATTGCTGAATTCTGTTTGCTGATATTTTGTTAAGGATTTTTGCATCTATATTCATGAGGGATATTGGTCTGTACTTTTCCTTTTTTATACTGTCTGTCTAGTTTTGGTACTAGGGTAATACTGCATAAAATGAACTTGGAGTTATCCCTTAATCTTCTATTTTCTGGAAGAGATTGTTTAAAATTGGTATTAATTCTGTTTTAAACATTTGGTAGAATTCTCTAGTGAAACCATCTGGACCTGTAGATTTCTTTTTCAAGCATTTTAAAATTAAAGATTTAGTTTTCTTATTAGTTACAAGGCTTTTCAATTATTCCCCCATCTTGGGTAAGTTGTCATTTTCAAGAAATTGGTCAATTTCATCAGTTGTCAAATTTATGTGTAGAGTTGTTCATAGTATTCTCCTGTTATCATTTTTATGATTGCGGGGTCTGTAGTATTATCAACTGTTTCATTACTATATTGGTGATTTGTCTTTTCTGTCTTTGTCAATTTTATCGATATTTTCAAAGAAGCATCTTTTTGTTTCATTAGTTTACTGTTTTCCTGTTTTTAATTTCATTGATTTCTGCTCCTTTTAATTTCCTTCCTTCTGCTTGCTTTGAGTTTATTTTTTCTGTAGTTCCTTGGAGAGGTAGTTTGGATTATTCACTTGAGACTTTTCTAATGTAAGCATTTAGTGTCATAATCTCACCACTGCTTTAGATATGTTGTATTTTCACTTTCATTCATTCAATGTATTTTTAAATTTCCTTTCCTTTTTTAGAGACTCCTCTTTGACCTATAGACTATTTTGAGGCATGTTGGACCTTTGATGGATTCATGGGTTTATTTTCCTAATTTACAGATATTATTTTCTATGTATCAAATATTGCATAATGCAAATATCATTGTAAGAGAGGAAACATTTTTGACATGGTCAGATTCCTGCCCTTGGGGATTTTACATTGTGTTGTGTGTAGCTTTTAATTCATTCATTTTCACTGATGAATAATGTTCCATTATGTGAATATCAGAAATTAGGATTCTCGGCCGGGCGCGGTGGCTCACGCTTGTAATCCCAGCACTTTGGGAGGCCGAGGCAGGCGGATCACGAGGTCAGGAGATCGAGACCACGGTGAAACCCTGTCTCTACTAAAAATACAAAAAAATTAGCCGGGCGTGGTGGCGGGCGCCTGTAGTCCCAGCTACTCAGAGAGGCTGAGGCAGGAGAATGGCGTGAACCCGGGAGGCGGAGCTTGCAGTGAGCCGAGATTGCGCCACTGCACCCCAGCCCGGGCGACAGAGCGAGACTCCGTCTCAAAAAAAAAAAAAAAAAAAAAAGAAATTAGGATTCTCCTCTCAATGGTTGTTTAGGTGGTTTTTTGTTTTGTTTAGTTTTCTGCTTTTCTGAATAGCGATGTAAACATTTTATTACATATTTTCTGGAGCGTATGCATCTAAGGTATATAGCTAGGAGTTAAATTGCTAGGTCATTGAGTATGTGCGTGTTCAACTTTTCATGATCATGTTAGTATTGGCATTATTTTTCGAAGTGGAAATTGTATAAATTTACATACATTGTAGCAGTGCTTAAGAGCACTTCTGTCCATCCACATCATCATCAGCTTTGGGTATTATTGGACTTCTTAATTGGACTTCTCCTGGATGTGAAATTATATCTCATTGTGATGCTAGCATTTCCCTGATTATTGCTGAGATCATCTTTTCCTTTGTTTTAGACCATTATTCTGTTTCATTGTCTGTGAAATGCCTAGTTTTAGGTAAGTCTTAAGCTCACTTTTTTTTTTTTTTCAAATTATGATTCGTTGATTTATTGGAGTTCTTTATGTACTCTGGATACTAATTATTTGTTGGTTTTATGTTTGCAAATATCTTTTCTCACTTGTAACTTGTCTTTTTTTTTGAGATGGAGTCTCGCTCCATCACCCAGGCTGGAGTGCAGTGGCAAGATCCTGGCTCACTGCAACGTTCGCCTCCCAGGTTCAAGCGATTCTCCTGCTTCAGCCTCCCGAGTAGCTGGGATTACAGGTGCATGCCACCACACTCGGCTAATTTTTTTATATTTTGGTAGAGACGGGGTTTCAGCATGTTGGCCAGGCTGGTCTTGAACTCCTGACCTCAAGTGATCTGCCCACTTCAGCCTGCCAAAGTGCTGGGGTTACAGGTGTGAGCCACCACACCTGGCCTGGACAGAAGTTCTTAATTTTACTGTAGTCAAATATTGAAGTCTTCTCTCTTAAGGTTAATGTTTTCTGAATTCTTGTTTAAGAAATCCTAATCTCAAGGTCAAAAAGACCTACAATATTTTCTTCCAAAATTTTGAAGTTTTGCCTTTAATGCTTAAGATTTTTTTTCTTCTTTTTTTGTATTTTATTAAAAAAAAAATAGAGACAAGGTCTTGCCATGTTGCCCATGCTAATCCCAAACTCCTGGGCTCAGACAGTCCTCCCACCTCGGCCTCCCAAAGTGTTGGGATTATAGGCGTGAGCCACTGCACCTGGCCATTAAGGCTTTTTTCTATCTGGAATTGATTTTGGAGTGTGATGTGAAGCAGGAATTCAATTTGATTTTTTTTCCATGTGGATAACTAGCTGTCCCAACACCATTTTTTTTTTTTTTTTTTTTTTGAGATGGAGTCTCGCTCTTTTTCCTAGGCCGGAGTGCAGTGGCGCTATCTCGGCTCACTGCAAGCTCCACCTCCTGGGCTCACGCCATTCTCCTGCCTCAGCCTCCCGAGTAGCCAAGACTACAGGTGCCCGCCACCACGCCCGGCTAATTTTTTGTATTTTTAGTAGAGACGGGGTTTCACCATGTTAGCCAGGATGGTCTCGATCTCCTGACCTCAGGATCCACCTGCCTCGGCCTCCCAAAGTGCTGGGATTACAGGCGTGAGCCACCGCGCCCAGCCCCCAACACCGTTTTTTAAGTGGACTCTCTTTTCCATATTATCTGCAATGCCATTTCTGTCATTTATCAAGTTTACATATATATGGGATGTATTTCTGACTGCTTATTCTGTTCATTTGGTCAGTTTGTTTCAGTACCACAATTTCCTAATTTCTGTTGCTTTATAAGTGTTGACATCTGATAGGGCAGTTCCGCCTACCTTATTCTTTTAAATTTTTTTTAGGGATTAATTTATCCCTACTGCTTCTCCATTTTATAGACTTATTCTTACCGACCAGCTTCATGGCCTTTATGATTCAAATATGTGCCTCAATAAAATTATGGATTACTACTTATCATGCACTTTCAGCATCCTTTGTGACTGCGTTAAAGCTTAGTCTTAACCCCACTGATCCCAAGGGCATTCTTTCCATGCAGTCTGGGCACTTAACTGTTCTTAGTGCTTTATTTATATTCATTGTGAGCTCCTGAAGGTAGGAACAATAGTATCAAAATGTTTTCCATCAAAGAGAAATCTATTCTGGGTATATCTTTTACTTTCTTTGGGAACACCTGTCTCAGATTACTCCCAACTCAGATTTTGCCGGGCTGCTTTACAGTTTGAATGCTGAGCCCCACCTGCCTGTGGTAGGGAACAGAATTTGTGTTGAGCAGCCCTGTCTGAGGTAGCAGAGCTAGTGAGGACCTTCTGATTCCATCCAGTCTCTATGCCACATTGCCTTTCTGGTGGACCTACACTCTCTTCTACCTCCAGACATCTTCCTGCTTCTCTTCTCATTTCCTTTCTGTGTACCTCCCTTCTGTGTCTTCTTTGCTGATACATCCTCTACTAGGTGATCTTTAAATGTTGAAGTTCTTCAAGGCTGTCTTATAGCCTCTTTTCTTCACACTTCGAGTTGTCTCCCTAAGTGATCTTTTTTCTATCTTCACTGATTATTTCCAAAAGTGTTATTTGAGCCCAGACTTATCTCTGTATTCCAAACTGGACCATCCACTTTCTATATAGTCTCTGTTTAGATGCCTCCCAGGCACTCGGTGTCAGCTTGTCCAAAACTTTATTTGGTCTTTTACTCCTGACTTTATCCTTCTCTGTCGTTTCTGATCTAAGTATGTGGCACCTCCACATGCCAGATCGCACCAGTAACCTGGAAGTCATCTTGACACCTCTTTTCCCTCACTCTCACATCTAGTTAGTCACCAGGTCACAGCAGTTCTAAGGTCAGCATCTTTCCTGAGTCTGACTTCTTTTCTCCTTTCCCATTGCCACCATCCAGGCCGAGCTCAGCTCTTCTCTCTCTGGACCAGGCAGTGGTCTCCTGGCTGGACTCCTAGCTGCCACTCCTGTCCCTCCAATTCATCTCCACAGAGTGGCCTGGTCAGCTTGGAATTTCTTCCTTAGTCCTGTTCCCTGGTTTCCCGATACTTTTTTTTTTTGAGCCGGAGTCTCGCTCTGTCGTCCAGGCTGGAGTGCAGTGGCGCAATCTCGGCTTACTGCAAGCTCTGCCTCCCGGGTTCACGCCATTCTCCTGCCTCAGCCTCCTGAGTAGATGGGACTACAGGCACCCGCCACTTCGCCTGGCTAATTTTTTGTATTTTTAGTAGAGACGGGGTTTTACCATGTTAGCCAGGATGGCCTCGATCTTCTGGCCTCCTGATACTTTTAAAGTAACACGTAGAATTCTTGAGTGTCCCATCTATTTAGTCAGCCTCACATCACATCACTTTGCTTTTCATAGCTGTACTTGAATCATGGAAGCCACTGATCTCAAACATTTACCAAAGGAATAGTATGTTCATGATTTTAAAAACCAAGTATAGACCAGGCATGGTGGCTCACACCTGTAATCCCAGCACTTTGGGAGGCCAAGGAGGGCAGTTCATGAGGTCAGGAGATCAAGACCATTCTGGCTAACATGGTGAAACCCCGTCTCTACTAAAAATACAAAAAATTAGCCGGGCATGGTGGTGGGTGCCTGTAGTCCCAGGTACTCAGGAGACTGAGGCAGGAGAATCGCTTGAACCCAAGAGGCGGAGATTGCAGTGAGCCAAGATCGCGCCACTGCACTCCAGCCTGGTGACAGAGCGAGACTGTCTCAAAACAAACAAACAAAACAAGTATAGTAGAGTTACAGCATATGAACATTTAAGTTACCTGTTGACTGGTAGACCTAATCTCCTTCCCCCTTGTGTAACTCCATCACTTCTTTTAATTTACTGAACAGAGCTGTTGGCAGGTGTTAAAGTTTTTATTATATAATAATAAAAAATAATATAGAGGCAAGCAGGAGTACTGCATTTTCAGTCTTCAGAGTGTATTATGCAGAGCCCTGCTCAGGAAGAATTCTGTATCCACTCTTTGTAGAAGCCAAGGGGCATGAATGCTGAGTCTTTGCTAGTTTTAGTGGAAGTGGTTTAGTCTTTCTCGTTTGAATTGATCTTTTTTTCTTAGAAGCAAATTCGGGGGTGTTGTACACACCTAGGAAGTCCCATGATTGCCCCAAATTTGCTTTGTAGGTGCTATTCATTGCAAATAATTTCACAGTGGTAGTGTAGGCATGGGCACTAAGTGTTTGTTGAATACACCAGGAGATCTCATGTCCTGATCTAGCCTCAGCAGCTTCCATGTGTATTCATGGGTGTAGCTATTTTAGTGTAGAGTGTTTTGTGTATACCATAGATTCATTTCTTTCTTTCTGTCCTATCTTGGACTTTGAACCTGACTCTAATACTTTAAATCTACTGTCTGATTCCATTTCATTGATAATATTTTATAAGAGGTATATTTTTAGAGGTGGGTATGTAGCAAAATGTGACTAAAGGTAGAGTGTATGCTAAATAGCCTTAAGTTTTCTAACCAACCAGTTATGTGTTTCTTACTGATGAATTTTTTTGAAAAAATTGTGTGGCACCAGTTCACATGTCTTTGCCACCTTAGGAGTGAGGAAGAGGGGAGATTTGAGGTAATTGCACATCAGTGGAGAAAGTGGCCTTTGCATGGGCCTGTGTAATTCTAGATATTAATTATAGGGAACCCACTTACCCTCTTATATAAGCTATGGTTTATATTACATTTATTGATAAGAAAATAATATTTTTGTCTCCCATTTGCTTTGTCCTCCCCCCACCCCCCGAGAGGCTAGGTTTCATTATGTTGCCCACACTGGCCTCAAACTCCTAGTAACTGAGATCCAAGGTATGTGCCACCATGCTTAGTTTAGTCCTTTTTTTAAATGGATGTTTTATTTTGAGATAATTGTAGAATCACATGCAGTGGTAAGATAGTTCAGTGAAATCACACGTACCTTTTAATTTTTTTTTTTTTTTTTTTTTTGAGATGGAGTCTTGCTCTGTTGCCCAGGCTGGAGTGCAGTGGTGCAATCTCAGCTCACTGCAGGCTCTGCCTCCCAGATTCACGCCATTCTCCTGCCTCAGCCTCCTGAGTAGCTGGGACTACAGGCGCCTGCCACCACGTCCAGCTAATTTTTTGTATTTTTAGTAGAGACGGGGTTTCACCGTGTTAGCCAGGATGGTCTTGATCTTCCGACCTTGTGATCCGCCCGCCTCGGCCTCCTAAAATGCTGGGATTACGGGCTTGAGCCACCATGCCCGGCCTAATTTTTTTTTTTTTTAATAGAGAAAGGGTCTCACTTTGCTGCCCAGGCTGGAATGCAGTGGTGTGGTTATAACTTCCTGTAACCCCCCAACTCTCAGGCTCAAGCAATCCTCCTGTGTCAGCTGCCTAAGTAGCTGGGACTGCAGATGCACACCACTGCACCCAGCTAATTTATTTTATTTTATTTTTTGTAAGAACATGGTCTTGCCATGTTGCCCAGACTGGTGTGAAACTTCTGGACCCAGGCAGTCCTCTTACCTCAGCCTCCCAAAGTGCTGGGATTACAGGCGTGAACCACCATGCCCACAACTTTTTCCTTTTGCCCAGTTTCTCCCAGTGGTAATATCTTGCAAAACTATTAAGCCAGAGGAACTGAAAGTACAATATTGCAACTAGAATATTAACATTGGTATAATTATAATTCATTAATCTTATTCAGATTTCTTCAGTTTTACTTTTATTCATTCTGTGTATATGTGTATTTAATTCTATGTAGTTTTATCACATGTGTAGGTTTTTTATTTATAATTTTTTTCTCAGTTGACTGAGAACTCAAGCTGAGAGAAGGTATGCTATTTATTAGGTCCCTCTCCAATTCCACCAGTAACAACCTAAGCATAATTCCTTCTCTTCACATAATAGCTACCTGACATTGGGTGAGCTACTTAACTTCCAAATCGTGGTTTTCTCATCTATAGAACATGATTCACAGTAGCTGCCTACTGCAGAGGGTTGCTGTGAGGACTGAAATGAGAAAATGTGCCGAATGGGTACTTGGCATAGTCTGTGGCATACAAAAGGAGCTCAATAAACGATCATCTCATTTTTTAAAAAGTGACATTTTATTTTATTTTTTGAGACATTCTCTTGCTCTGTTGCCCAGGCTGGAGTGCAGTGACAATTACAGCTCACTGCAACCTTGAACTCCTGGACTCAAACCATCTTCCCAAGCATGCACCACCATGCCTGGCTAGTTTTTTGTAGAGATGGGGTCTTGCTGTGTTGCCCAGGCTGGTCTTGAAAATCCCTGTCTCAAGAAACCTTCCCACCTTAGCATCCCAAAGAGCTGGGATTACAGGCATAAGCCACTGTGCCCAGCGAAAAATGAGACATGTAAAAACTGAGATTACAAATGAGAGTGTTTGGGTTTTTAAAAGCTTTTCACAAAAGTGTAGTATCACAGGATTGTAGAATTGGAAGGCCTCTAAGTAGTCACTTAATAGTTTTAAAACCAGTCCAGGACCCCCCCCCCCCCGCCCGCCGCCAAGTGTTCTTAGCTCTTATTCTTAACGCTTATTTGTTTTTTGTCTTTTTTTTTTCTTCCTTTTTGTGGAGAATGGGGTCTCACTGTATTGCCCAGGCAGGTCTGGAACTCCTGGGCTCAAGCTATCCTCCTGCCTCTGCCTCCCCGAGAGCTGAGATTACAGGCGTGAGCCACCGCGCCCGGCACTTAGCTCTTATTCTTTATGATAAATGAAAATCTGCTTTCCTGTAATTTTCTAGATCTGCCCTAATCCATATGATAGCCCTTCTAGGATTTGACGACAATTGTCATGTTCCTCCTTAATTACCTTTTCCAGACTATCCTTTAGCTATTCCTTATAAGATGTAGCTTTCAGCCTCTTGCCCATCTTGGTCTTCCTCATCTAGACAAGGTCCAATTTGTTGTTCCCCTTAGCTGATTACAGAACTCAAATGTAATCAGGCTAACATATCCCAAGATAGGCCTATCTTCTCGTAGCTGGTTTTTTTTTGAAACCAGGTCATTCTGTTGGTGCACATACAGCTTGTTCTTTTGTCTTCTGTTTATTTTCTAGATGAAAAATAAATGCACAGCAGTTAAACACAGCCAGTTGAACACACACTTAACTTTCATTCCCCTCCATAACCCCATTAAAATAGTAGTAAGAGGGGAAAGACATATCAGCAAATGAGAAATCAATGGAATATTAAAGCCAGAGAGCATATGTGGAGAAGACTTAGTGGGCCAGAGGAACTGAAAGTGCCTCCCAGGGGGAGAAACTGAGAAGGAAGAGGATTTCTAGTGTAGAACCCTGGAATAGTTCCAGAATTGGAGACACCAAATACTGAAAACAGGAAGATTACTTGGAAGTCTGTATGAAAGGCAATTAGATGCCTGCACCCCCTCCCCTACTCTCTCAGGAGATAGGAAGTTTAGTCTTAGATACTGAACCAGAGGCTCCGAATCAGGCACACCAAGCTTAGGAGAAGGGGTGCAATATGGAGCAAAACTGAAAATAAGGGCTTTAAGATAAGAGTTATCAGTAGTGCATGGTAGAACCATCCCCCTCTTACACACAGTTTCCAGAATATCTGTAGGCCGACAGATATTTCCCTGCAAGAAATTGGAAGATCCTGCTCTGATAAAATTAACTCCAGAGAAAAAGTCCTAACGATACTGAATACTTCCAGGGGTCCTCAATCAAATGGCCAATTCTTGCCTGATCACCCTAATGTGAAGCCGACAAATCGACAAGCCTACCCCCTAGCCAAGTGTCACCAGGCATTTAAAGAAAACCTCTAACATAGAAGACAGAGATCAAAACAATTGGAAGAGAAAATATCTCAGGAAACAGTAAAAGCAGAGAGATAAAGAAGAAAAAAAAGTTGTAACTATATACTATCTCAGGAGAGATTTGAGAAAATATTGCATTCATGAAAGATGAACAGGATTCTTTTAAAAAGGAAGCTTTTGAAAATAAGACCTCTAGGAAATTAAAAATGTGATAGCCAGTATAAAAACCTACAGCACAGAAAGATTGTAAGATAGGGTTGAAGAAGTTTCCTCACTGATAGACCAAATGAAAGAGATGGAAAGTGGGGAAGAACAATAAGAAAATTAGAGGATTATTCCAAGAAATCTAACACCTGACTAATAGAAATTTCTGAGGAGAAAAAATTACAATAGGAGGGAGGAAATTATGAAGGATTAAATGCTGTGAAGAGATTTTTCCAGAACTGAAATAATGTCTGTAGATTGATACAGCACAATAAAAGAAAACCAATACCAAGATACAACACTGTGAAATTTTAGAACTACAAGAATACAGGGAAGATCCTAAAGGCTTCTAGAGAGCACAGTTACATACTTAGAGTTAGGATTCAAAATAGCATTCGATTTCTCAATAACAACAAACTAGGCCAGGTGTGGTGACTCACACCTGTAATCCCAGCACTTCGAGAGGCTGAGGTGGGAGGATTGCTTGAAGCCAGGATGTGTATATATATATTTTTTAAACATAGCCAGGTGCACACTAGCATGCCTATAGTCTCAACTACTCAGGAGACTGAGGCAGGAAGATTGCTTGAGCTCAGGAATTCAAGTCCAGCCTAGGGGACAGAGTAAGACCCCATCTCTAAAAACAAAGAACTAGAAGACAATGGAGCAATACTTTCAAAATTTTGACAGGAAAAAAGTCTAAACTTTGAATTTTTTAACCAACTAAATTATTATCTAAGCTTGAGGGTAGTAAAGACATTTTCAGACATTGTACATAGACCCCTTCTTATGAGGCTTTACTAGAAGACACATTTTTATTTGTTTGAGATGGAATCTCGTTCTTCTTGCCCAGGCTGGAGTGCAATGGTACAGTGTCCGCTCACTGCAACCTCCACCTCCCAGGTTCAAGCAATTCTCCTGCCTCAGCACCTCAGGTAGCTGGAATTACAGGTGCCCGCCACCACACTGGGCTAAATTTTTGCATTTTTAGTAGAGATGGGGTTTCACCATGTTGGCCAGGCTAGTCTCGAACTCCTGACCTCAGGTGATCCACCCACCTCAGGCTCCCAAAGTGCTGAGATTACAGGTGTGAGCCACCACGCCCAGCCTAGAAGATACTTTCTACCAGAACAAGTGAATAAATAAGAGGACTATGTGGGGTTCAGGAAACAGGGGTATTAGTATAGGTGAGGGAAACAGAATTCCCAGGAAGAGTTCCAGTAGATAATGTCTCAAGAAACAGACAACTTAAAATAAACAACTGATAGAGTACCTGACTGAATATATTAACCAGAGTTTTATGCTCTAGGGAAAAGAAAAATTATACAAAAAGGAAATATACTCACAGTATACAGCATGGCTTGGCTACAAATAATATTTACATAGACTTAATGCAACTCTTAATATTAATTTAACCAAAATTTGACCTAATTATATTGGAAAGATAAGGAGAGTGTATGGGGTAGTACATGAAGAAAGGTATCAGGACAAATTCTTAATCTTCCATAATAGGAATTAGATTAGTAATATAATAGTTATCTTTTGCCGCATAACAAACTACCCCAAAATTTGTGACTTTTTTGTTTTTGAGACTCCAGCCCAGGCAGGAGTGCAGTGGCACGATCTTGGCTCACTGCAGCCTCTGCCTCCCAGATTCAAGCGACTCTCCTGCCTCAGTGACCCAAGTAGCTGGGATTACAGGCATGCGCCACCACACCCAGCTAATTTTTGTATTTATTGTAGATACAGGGTTTCATCATGTTGCCCAGGCTGCTCTCAAACTCCTGATCCACCCTCAAGCGATCCACCTTCCTTGGCCTCCCAAAGTGCTGGGATTACAGGCATGAGCCACCCTGCGCCCGGCCCAAAATTTAGTTACTTAAAACAAGTATTTATGATCTCACAGTTTCTGTGGGCCAGGAGTTCAGAAGCAGCTTAGACATTTCTGTCATCTGAAGGCTTGACTAGAGCTGGAGGATGCTCTTCCAAGCTCACTCAGGTAGCCGTAGAAGGCTTCAGTCTTCTTCATATGGGTGTCTCTTAAGGATATGTTATTTAGCTTCTCTTAGAGCAAGTGATCCAGAAGAAGAGGGTAAGAGGAATTGCAGTGCCTTTTATGACCTAGCTTTGAATGTGACATACCATCATCACTTCTGCTATATTCTGTTGGTCACATAGACCAACCCTGACATGTTGTGGGAAGGGACTGCACAAGGGTGTAAATGCCAAGAGTGAGCGTTTACTGGGAGCTATTTAAAGGTTGGGTGCCACAGGGAATAACTCAAAGTGAAAAGTCAACAAGTAATATATAAGCATATTATTTAGAAAGATGGAGAAAAGTCCTAGAAGCAAGAGTTTGTCCCTGGGAGTAGGAATCACGGGCAAGGAATCAAGAAAACAGAGACTGCTAGTTGTTTTTTTCTTCTGTAATAAACCTCATAGAACAACTTTAAGAAATTTGAGTAGAGGCTGGGTGCGGTGTCTCACGCCTGTTTATCCAAGGATTCAATCTTCCAACCTCGAACCCTTGGATAAACATGACACAAAGAGATGAGCATCAGATAGTGAGATTCTCTGGCATTTCACTAATGTGGAACCTGATAAAAAGGAAAAAAGGATTGTTTTGCTCTTCCTGGAGAATAGAAAGTTCTTAAGTAGAAATGTTTATATAGCTTGGAGCTATAAATGGCTTATTGAAGGGAAGAGCCTTTTGGCAGATAGTTGGAAAACACTTTATAGAATTCCTCAGGCTAAGGGTGTGTCAGTGAGGATTTGACACTCATTGGAGGAAGAGTTGGCCTCTGTCCCTGCTAGCCACACAGAGCAGCAGCCAGTCCACAACACCAGTGTATCTCCTCATGCCCCTGCCTCCGGCCCGGTCACTACATATTTACTCTTCTTGAGGAGCATACTGTTAGGAGCACCAGTGTTCTTGGACCATTTGTCTAGTCCATCTGCCTGAGGTTGGGATAAAGTGTTACAGGAATCAGGTATTTGAGTTGGTGGAGTAGCTGAAAGGGGTGCATTGGAGACTACCATATAAGTAAAAACGATTACATGAAACATTCAGGCTTAAATTTTTTTGGCTATTTTAACACTTCATTAAAATGTATTGTTTACATTCTTCTACTGTAACCGAGTATATTGCATTTAAAATACTTCAGGGTCATCATGCTAAGCCTTGGCCTCCATGCCCTGGGATGCCTTCAGCGCCTTTGCAATGGGCAGTGGGGTATGCTGTGGAGGGAGGTGGGTTTTTTTTGTTTTGTTTTGTTTTTTTTTGCATTCCTCAATATCTGTCTTTGTATTTTACTTTGCCCACAGATTGGGGACCACAAATTCAGTGCTCACCGGATCGTCTTAGCAGCCTCGATCCCGTATTTCCATGCTATGTTTACAAATGACATGATGGAGTGCAAGCAGGATGAGATTGTAATGCAAGGAATGGACCCAAGGTACTGAATCCCACCATTAGGTTTCGCAGGCTGCTTTCCAGGTGCAGTTTCAGCCTGTGCACAGTTCCGTTGAGGACCTGCAGCAGGACACAGTGTCTAATAGCCTAGCTCTACACAAATAATAAGTGATTAATAAGCAGATTAGAACCTCAGCCAGTTTCCTTTTGGCCGGGCACGGTGGCTCACGCCTGTAATCCCAGCACTTTGGGAGGCCGAGGCGGGCGGATCACGAGGTCAGGAGATCGAGACCATCCTGGCTAACACGGTGAAACCCCATCTCTACTAAAAATACAAAAAAAAAAATTAGCCGGGCGAGGTGGCAGGCGCCTGTAGTTCCCAGCTACTTGGAGAGGCTGAGGCAGGAGAATGGCGTGAACCCCGGGGGGCGGAGCCTGCAGTGAGCCGAGATCGCGCCACTGCACTCCAGCCTGGGTGAAAGAGCGAGACTCGTCTCAAACAAAAAAAAAAAAAAAAAAAAAAAAAAAAAACTCAGCCAGTGGTCTGAGATAGGGTTAAAATGAAGGGAGTTTTGATGCTGCTGTTTTTACCCTACTATAAGAGAAATACATTTAGTAGGACCTAGACTCCATGATTGTTTTTTTTTTTTTTTTTTTTTTTTGACTGGGGCTGGATTTAAGAGTGTTGGTATATTATTCTCTGCACTTTTCTGGGCTAGTCATTTTAGCTGACAAAATAGTTCTTCAAATAAGTGTCTTCATTTACGTCCCTTCTTATCAGTCTAGAACAGTGTTGTCCACTGGAGGTTTCTGCAGTGATGCAAATGTTCTATTTGTATTGCCCAAAATGGTAGCCACTAGCCACAGATGGCTATTGAGCACTTGAAATATGACTAGTGGGACTGAAGAACTGAATTTTAAATTTTGTTTAATTTTAATCAATTTAATTTTAAAGTTAAATAGTCACATGTGGCCAAAGGCTACTATATTAGACAACACAGGTCTAGAAGGTGGCAAATGTTATGGTTATTTCATGGTTCAGAAAATTGAAGCTCAAGGAGATCAAGCCCAAGGTTATCCCTTAGCTGGTAGTCAGTTATTGCCCAACCTCTTAATCTGACAGTGGTGACAACTGGGGAGAAAAGAGCTAGGAGACTGTGTGTTACCCTCTGGATGATCAAAGTGCCCCAATACCAGAAGAGGATTTATATACCCATGGCAAGGTAGAAATCTCAGGTCAGGCCAGGCCAAGGTGGCTCGTGCCTGAAATCCAAACAATTTGGGAGGTCAAGGCGGGAGGATTGCTTGAGGCTAGGAGTTCAAGACCAGCCTGGACAACATAAACCACATCTGTATAAAAAAAATTGTTTTTAATTAGCTGGGCATGGTGGTGCACACCTGTAGTCTCAGCTACTTAGAAAGCTGAGGTGGGAGGTGAACCGAGGAGGTCAAGGCTGCAGCGAGCTGTGATCACACCACTACACCCCAGCCTGGGCAACAGAGTGAGACCTTGACTCTTAAAAAAGAAAGAAAGAAATCTTAGGCCAGTTACTTATGAGGAAAGACCTAGAAGTAAGCTGTCCAAGGGCAGTTGTGCCCTCCTATTCTCTGAGGTGTGTGTGTGAAGGAGACATGCTCATCCCATGAATAGTCCAGGGGCTTCATTTAACAGAGATTGCCTGAACATCCATGATGAGCACAGCTCTATCATATATCTGAGGTATAGCAGTGAGAAAACAGCACCTCTTCTCATTCTGCCAACCTTTTTTTGTGTGGGGGGGAGTGGGGGGGGGGTGATGGAGTCTCACTCTTGGCACCCAGGCTGGAGTGCAGTGGTGTGATCTGGGCTCACTGCAACCTCCGCCTCCGCCTCCCAGGTTCAAGCAATTCTACTGCCTCAGCCTCCCATGAGTAGCTGGGATTACAGGCATCTGCCTTTTTTTTTTTTTTTTTTTTTTTTTGAGATGGAGTCTCACTCTGTCGCCCAGGCTAGAATGCAATGACATGATCTCTGTTCACTGCAACAACTCTGCTTCCTGGATTCAGGCAATTCTCCTCCCTCAGCCTCTCAAGTAGCTGGGACTACAGGCACATGCCACCATGCCTGGCTAATTTTTGTATTTTTAGTAGACACAGGGTTTTGCCATGTTGGCTAGGCTGGTCTCAAACTCCTGACCTCAGGTGATCCGCCCCCCCTTGGCCTCCCAAAGTGCTGGGATTACATGCGTGAGCCACCGCGCCGGCCCTCTGCCAGCTTTCTAGTAGTGATTTGGCAGTCACCAAATACATGCATGGTATGGCTAAGAGTGAAAGTGATAATGAGAAAAGTAAAGCAGAGTAAAGGCTAGTAAAGGATGGTGGAGTCTGTGCTATTTTCGGGTGATCAGGGAAGGCCCCTGTCGTGGGGTGGCATTTGAGCTGAGACATCTTATTTGAAGTGAGGGAATGAGCCATCTTGGGGAAGAGCCCTCCAAACAGGGAGCAGTCATTGCAAAGGCCCTGAGGTAAGAATATGTTCAGAATGCTGGAATCAAGTAAGAAAGGGAGAAAGTGGAGGTGAGGAGGATAGACAGATGGAGAGGGACCAGAGCACATACAGCCTTAAAGGTGGAATTTGGATTTCATTTTCAGTGTGAATTGAAAGCAGAAAAAATGTTAGAGGCCGGGCGCGGTGGCTCACGCTTGTAATCCCAGCACTTTGGGAGGCCGAGGCGGGCGGATCACGAGGTCAGAAGATCGAGACCACGGTTGAAACCCCGTCTCTACTAAAAATACAAAAAAATTAGCCGGGCGTAGTGGCGGGCGCCTGTAGTCCCAGCTACTCGGAGAGGCTGAGGCAGGAGAATGGCGTGAACCCGGAAGGCGGAGCTTGCAGTGAGCCGAGATCGCGCCACTGCACTCTAGCCTGGGTGACAGAGCGAGACTCCGTCTCAAAAAAAAAAAAAAAAAAGAAAAAATGTTAGAAATCTCATTCTAGAAATTTACCCCAAAGAAATAATTCAAAAACGTTCTAACAGCCATAAGATGGTAATAGCTATTATGCTTACCAATAAAGGAAATAAATGATAGCATATTTCCATGTTGAAATATTATACAGCAGCCACTAAAAACAATAAACATGAAGACAGTGTAGCAACATGGGAAAGGCTTGATAAGTATTTTATGATTATATCCATAAAATTCATGCATGTAGGCAATCAAGGACTAAAAATGAATGTAGAAAAATGACCGCTGTTGACTTTTTCAGTAGTGAAATTGTAGGTGATTGTGTTCTCTTTTTTAGAATTTTCTGTAGGGCAACGAAGACAACTTGGTAGAATGAGTTTTAGGCTATGGTGAAGTAGTTACTCCATTAGATAGATTCTCAAAGGGCCTGGGCTAAGTAATGTCAGTTCAGTTAGGGCCTGAGTCTCCCGTGGGCCAAGACCCATCTCTGAAAGCACCTCACAGCTTTCCCTCTCTCCTCTAGTGCCCTGGAGGCTCTGATCAACTTTGCCTACAACGGCAACCTTGCCATTGACCAGCAAAATGTCCAGTCATTGCTGATGGGGGCAAGCTTCCTGCAGCTGCAGAGCATCAAAGACGCCTGCTGCACATTCCTCCGAGAACGGTGAGGTGATGTGGTGGGCCTGGTGGAGAACATGACTATTTCATTTCTGGAATCTTCTGCCAGTTTGCTGAGTTCTTAGGACCATATATAGGTTTATGAAGGGAGTGAGCTGGAAAGGTTATTCTGCAGAGCTTACATTTCTTGAAATCAGTTTGTAGCAGTGCCCACTTCTTTGAGATGAATTTTTTCAGAACATGATTTACATAGTCCAGCCTGCCCCTTCCCTTGGCTTGACATGTACATCTTCTGTTCCTCCCTCTCCAGTCTCACCAGCCACTAATTTAGCTGATTTCTCACCAAACTGATTTGTGCAGTGCTCCCCTACTGTATCATAGCCATCTCCATCTTTGTTTAGGTACTTTGCCCTCTGAATTTGTTTTCTTTTTTTTTTTTTTTAAGACAGGATCTTGCTCTGTCACCCAGGCTGGAGTGCAGTGGTGTGATCTCGCCTCACTGCAAACTCTGCCTCCCACGTTCAGCAATCCTCCCACCTCAGCCTCCTGAGTAGCTGGAACTACAGGCACGTGCCACCACATCTGGCTAATTTTTGTAATTTTTTTGGTAGAGATAGGGTTTTGCCATGTTGCCCATGCTGGTCTCAAACTCTGCCCACCTTGGCCTCCCAAAGTGCTTGGATTACAGGCATAAACCACTGCTCCCAGCCCTCTTTGAATTTCTTGATCTTCCTTTTCATACTTCAGTTATTTAAGAGCCTACCCAAATTTCACTTCCTGGAATTCTCTGTCCTCCTTAGTCCACTGGGAACTATCATTGTATGCACTTTTATGGTTGGGACCATGGATACCCCCACCTATTTCCAGTGCTTGGCAGTGGGCCTTGTGGGTCTCCTATGACCTGAGCAGTTAAGAAGGCTCTCCCTCCCGCTCAAGAGCCAGAGCTCTTAGTCATAAAGTAAAGGCCTTTTAACCAGCAGAGGCTTGGGGATGCGGGTTAGTGCTGGGCCACACACAGGCAGGAGGAACCCAAACAGCACCCCTGTGTCTGTGGTGCTTCACACACCCAGCCTTCACCTGAGCCTACTCTGATCACTAGGTAGCTGGCCTGTCAGCATTCCTCCTAACTCAGATCTGCCCTCCGAACCTCATCCCCTCATGGAGCTGACCTCCCCTCCCCCATTCTCACTCTACCTATCCAGTTAGCAGCTTATGGACCACACCCGCTGTCTGTTCATATCCTGCCCATACGGTGCTCATGGTCATCACACTGAGTACAGCTGTATCTGCAGCTAGTCAGATAACTGTGGTAATAATGCCTAAGATTTAGTGGGGGGCTTATCTGCTGAACACTGGGTTTCATCTTGAGGTAGGTGGTGCTGTTCGCAGTTTTATAAAGACCTCGTAGTAAGAGTAAAGCTGCGGAACCAAGCTTGTCCCTGCTCTGGGATGCCTTCTGGGGCAGGCCAGAGAGCGCGTATGGAGATGTGAGGAGCACACACTATCTTTCCTGCTCATTTGTGAGCTTCTTAAGACACAGACTGGACTTAGTTCACCTCTTTTTCCCACAGAAGTTGGAAAATCACTTCCTTTTTTCTTTTTCTTTCTTTCTTTCTTTTTTTTTTTCTGTAAGATAGAGCCCCAGGCTTGGAGGCCTTGGGCTTCACCACTGCTGAAATGACTTTCTGTGGCTAAGTAGGATTAATCCTGGAAAGGATTGTTGGTGATCCTCGAATCTTCACCAATGGACAACAGCTCCACCTAGGGGGCTTTTGAGACTGTCACTGTCAACACTGGATCCAGGCTATGTTGTAAAGTACTGTCATCTAAAAGTTGCTTAGAAAAGTGATTTTTAGGCCAGATAAGGTGGTTCATGCTGTAATCCCGGCATTTTGGGAGGCCAAGGCAGGAGGATTGCTTGAGGTTAGGATTTCCAGACCAGCCTGTATGCCAGAGCAAGACCCTGTCCTACAAAAAAAAAAAATTTTTTTAATTAGTCAAGTGCAGTGGCTCACGCCTATAGTCCCGGCTACTGGAGAGGCTAAGGTGGGAAAATCACTTGAACCAGGAGCCCAAGGCTGCAGTGAGTTATAATCACCTTACTCCAGCTTGGGCAACTGAGCAAGACTCTGTCTCTAAAAACTAAAAAGAAAAAAGAAAAGTCATTTTTAGGCCAGTGCAGGTTTGCATGCACCAGTAACATTTTACAAATAAGTACTTATGCATAAACCTGATGTTTTGAGTCTATCCTTGACATTTTTTCATTCAGCCCTTCAGGACCCCTTCTGAGACCTAAACCTATACCTCTCTTATTTCCTGCCACAGACCCCAGAGCCATGGCCTGCTTTCTGTTTTCTCTCCAGTAGTTCCTATTATTGTCTCTGTTCCTTGGAATGATTCTCCCTAAGCCTGGCTACAGAATGTGGTGGTGTCTCCCAGCTCCCCACTTCCTATGTGCCCTTGAGGGTGCATCATTTTCTTTCTTTCTTTTTTTTTTTTTTAAGTCGGAGTCTCGCTCTGTGAGACAAGAGTGTCGCTCTTGTTGCCCAGGCTGGAGTGCAGTGGCACAATCTTGGCTCACTGCAAGCTCCGCCGCCTGGGTTCACGCCATTCTCCTGCCTCAGCCTCCCGAGTAGCTGGGACTACAGGCGCCCACCACCACGCCCGGCTAATTTTTTGTATTTTTAGTAGAGATGGGGTTTCACCATGTTAGCCAGGATGGTCTCGATCTCCTGACCTTGTGATCTGCCTGCCTCAGCCTCCCAAAGTGCTGGGATTACAGGCGTGAGCCACCACGCCTGGCTGAGGGTGCATCATTTTCAGGATTTGATTGCCAACGACTTGAGGAAAACCATTCTGAGCACCAGTGGAAAAGATATGTGACAGCACAGAGAAGCCGCAATGCCATCAGAGTTCTTAAAGCCACAGTTCCTGAGGCTGCTCAGTCTATTACATCTTCAGTCCACTGCTTTTTTTTTTTCCCCCTGAGGCTGGGGTTGACTTTTTCTGGTGGCCCTATTTCCAGCCTTCAAATGTATGGGCCTCCTTGCTTTTAGGCAAGCACTGGAGCTGTGTATTTTCTTTCTTTTTTTTCAAGATGGAGTCTCACTCTGTCACCCAGGCTGGAGTGCAGTTTCGTGATCTCGGCTCACTGCAACCTCTGCCTCCTGAGCTCAAGCATTCTCCTGCCTCAGCCTCTGGAGTAGCAGGATTACAGGTGCCTGCCACCATGCCTGGCTAATTTTTGTATTTTTATTTATTTATTTATTTTTGAGACAGAGTCTTGCTCTGTTGCCCAGGTGGGAATGCAGTGGCGTGATCTCAGCTCACTGCAACCTCCACCTCCCAGGTTCAAGCGATTCTCCTGCCTCAGCGTCCCGAGCAGCTGGGACTACAGGCGCGTGCCACCACGCCCAGCTAATTTTTGTATTTTTAGTAGAGATGGAGTTTCACCATGTTGGCCAGGCTGGTCTTGATCTCCTGACCTCAAGTGATCTGCCCACCTCGGCCTCCCAAAGTGCTGGGATTACAGGCGTGAGTCACCACACCCAGCCTTGGAGCTGTATATTTTCTGAAATTCTCTCAGAGGTAGATTGGAACATCAAATGCGTCAGTGAACCACATCAGTAACCTATTCAAGTCACTGCTTCCTGCCTCTGATGAAGCATTATGTCTTATGCTGTCTTCTTGCTTCCAAAGTCAAGCTGTGTCAGCAAGGAAGAAGGTTGTGATGTGGCTAATGAAAGATGTGGGTCTCCATCAACCCTGTAGGTTTATTTTCCCTCATATCTCTCTCCTCCTCTTGCATGGGCCCCTTTCCTGTGTGGCCGCTGTCCTTCCTTTTCCCCCACTAATTGCCTTAAAAACAGGCTCCCCACATCCCCCATCCTCTTGGATGTAAAAGCCCAGTTCAGTTAAGAAGGTGTGTTTTGGCTGGGCGCGTTGACTCACACCTGTAATCCCAACACTTTGGGAGGCCGAGGGGGGTGGATCACCTGAAGTTGGGAGTTCAAGACCAGCCTGGCCAACATAGTGAAACCCCATCTCTACTAAAAATGCAAAAAACTTAGCTGGCTATGGTGGCGGGCACCTGTAATCCCAGCCACTCGGGAGGCTGAGGCAGGAGAATCGCTCGAACCCAGGAGGTGGAGGTTGCGGTGAGCCGAGATCGTTGCCATTGCACTCCAGCCTGGGCAACAAGAGCGAAACTACATCTCAAAAAAAAGACAAAAAAAGGAAGGTGTGTTTTGGCCGGGCGTGGTGGCTCACGCTTGTTATCCTGGCACTTTGGGAGGCCGAGGCAGGCAGATCACCTGAGGTCAGTAGTTGGAGACCAGCCTGGCCAACATGGCGAAACGCCATCTCTACTAAAAATACACAAATGAGCCAGCTGTGGTGGCGCACGCCTGTAATCCCAGCTACTTGGGAGGCTGAGCCAGGAGAATCACTTGAACCCAGGAGGCAGAGGTTGCAGTGAGCTGAGATCGTGCCACTGCACTCTAGCCTCGGCAACACAGGGAGACTCCGTCTCAAAAAAAAGAAAAGGGAAAAAAAAAGGTGTGTTTTGTGCTCAGTATTATGCCAAGCCAATCAAAGACACCCAAAAATAAGGTACGAGAATCCTAACCTGAGAAGGAGAGTTTGGAAATGAATGCCAATGGCTACGTTGATCATTGGCTCCCATATCCTTGGACTTGATCCAGCTTCTGCTCCGTGGCATTTTGAATCCTCCTCTCAGGTTGATGTCAAAGTGGTAGGAAATAGTGAAGCACATGCTGTAGAGGCCTAGGGAAGGTTTATCTTTATATCTGCCTTATATTTGTAAAGTGCTTTAACAAGTCTCATTCAATCACTATAAGTGCTTTAGGAGAAAGGCATTTGACAGATGACTGAGCTGACATTCTGACCTTCAGCACTGTATTCCTCAGTGGCCATGCACTTTGCCTACATCTTGCTCTCTACTTATGTTTCTGTGCTCTTCTAAATTCACATCAGTTTCCAAAGCAATGGACAGAGCAAGCTCAGGCTGGAATGAAATAACTATGTAGAATTTTGACTAGTCATAAAGCCAGGCTCCAAGGTACCTTGCCCATTCAGTCCTTGACGGGTCAACTGCTAGGGGACAATAGTGAATATTGCTAAATAAATATAACCCTGTGCCTAAAACCTTAACTCAACATCGGGGAAAAGAAATAAACCTTTCTAATGAAGAAAAGCAAGCCTGGCCAATTTTTAATCTGATCAATACCATCTCTACAGAGAATCAGTCATGGAGCCAAATAAGAATCCCCCAGGGTCTGCTGCTGTCACCAAGATTTTAGAATCACACTGGGCTCATTTGGAATTTTCTTAGATGCAACAGTAGTAAAAAAAACAAACTGGGCACAGTGGCTCACGCCTGTAATCCCAGCACTTCGGGAGGCCAAGGCAGGAGGATTGCTCGAGCCTAGGAGTTTGAGACCAGTCTGGGCAACATAGGGAGATGCTGTCTCTACCAAAAAACACTGTTTTTTTTTTTTTTTAATTAGCCAGATGTGGTCTCAGCTAGTTGGCAGGTTGAGGTAGGAGGATCACTTGAGCTCAAGAGGTCAAGGCTATCATGAGCCATAATTGCACCACTACACTACAGCTTAGGTGACAGAATAAGACCTTGTCTCAAAAACCAAAAACAACCATAATAAAAAATTAAGACAGCCATTAACTTCATACCAGGTACCATGCATCATGGCTCAGCCCTAAGAGGTGGGTAGCTGTTGTCATCATCTTCTTTCAGGTGAGAAAATTACTGACACTTGGAAGAACATAACCCACCCAAGTTGCCCCATGAGCATCAGGGCCAGGATTTATCCTGGGTTTCTCCAGCCCTGATGAGTGTAAGTCTGCCAGGCTCCTGTGGGAATGTGCACAAGAGTCCTGATTTCAGTCTCAGCACCTCCACTTGCTTGTCTCGAGGGACTGTGAGCACCATCTTTGGTTTCCCTGAGCCTGTTTTCCATCCGTGAGTGCATTACTGCTTTACAGGTTAAGAAGATTCTGGAGAATGTATATAAAAGGCCTAGCAAAATACTTGACTCACTGATGGTCAATAAATGATAGCTGCTGCTGTTGTTTCTGGTTGTCTGAACAATTAGGCCCATGGAGTCTCTTTCTATCTAAAACAAGAAGAAATCTCAGCACTTTGGGAGGCCGAGGCAGGTGGATCGCTGGAGTTCAGGAGTTCAAACCTGCCTGGGCAACATGGTGAATCCCTGTCTCTACCATAAAAAGTACAAAAATTAGCCAGGCATAGTGGCGCCTGTAGTCCCAGCTACTTGTGGGGCTGAGGCGGGAGGATCACTTGAGCCCAGGAGGTCAAGGCTGATGTGAGCCATGTTCATGCTACTGCACTCCAGCCTGGGGGACAAAGTGAGACCCTGTCTCAAAAAAGAAAAAAAAGGAAAAAAAAAAAGAAAAAGTATAAGGGTTCCCATATTAGAGAAGCCATCTCTCCGTGTTGTGTTTTCTTTTTGTGTTTTTTGTTGTTGTTGTTGTTGTTGCTTTTTTTTTTTTGAGATGGAGTCTTTCTCTGTCCCCCAGGCTGGAGTGCAGTGGCGCGATCTCGGCTCACTGCAAGCTCCGCCTCCCGGGTTCACGCCATTCTTCTGCCTCAGCCTCCCGAGTAGCTGGGACTACAGGCACCCGCCAACATGCCCGACTAATTTTTTGTATTTTTAGTAGAGACGGGGTTTCACCGTGTTAGCCAGGATGGTCTCGATCTCCTGACCTCGTGATCCGCCCGCCTCGGCCTCCCAAAGTGCTGGGATTACAGGCTTGAGCCACCGCGCCAGGCCTGTTGTTGTTGTTTTTGAGACGGAGTCTTGCTCTGTTGCCCAGGCTGGAGTGCAGTGGCGCAATCTTGGCTCACTGCAAGCTCCGCCTCCTGGGTTCACACCATTCTCCTGCCTCAGCCTCCCGAGTATCTGGGACTACAGGCGCCCACCACCATGCCCGGCTAATTTTTTGTATTTTTAGTAGAGACGGGGTTTCACCGTGTTAGCTAGGATGGTTTTGATCTCCTGACCTCGTGATCTGCCCACCTCAGCCTCCCAGAGTGCTGGGATTACAGGCATGAGCCACCATGTCCGGCCCTGTCTATGTTTTTTAAACTCTAATTCTGTGACTTCAGTGCCTGCCTTGTGACCAAAGTTGAAATAGTGCCCTGGACACTCAACCAGGAATTTCAGTGGTGGAACATCTCAAGCAGATTTTCAGTGCATGCACTCCTGTGACGGTTACTTCTCACCTTCTGACAGTTACTTTACAGAACTGCCCAGAGAGCTCATTCCACCTGATGCACAGAGCACCAGGCCCAAAAAAGGCAGGGACCTTTGAGGATAATCTTTCTTCTTAATTTTATACCTTTAGAAGTTGAGTCTCAGAGAAGTACAGTTTCCAACAAAGCTGAGGTTAAGAATTTGTTTTCATTCTGTGGCTCTACCCAGAACCAGCCTGAGAATGATCAAAGATAACATCCTTTCTTACTCTAATTTTTTTTTTCTTTTCTTATGCCAAAGGCTTCACCCAAAAAACTGCCTGGGTGTGCGCCAGTTTGCTGAGACAATGATGTGTGCTGTGCTGTACGACGCTGCCAACAGCTTCATCCACCAGCACTTTGTGGAGGTGTCCATGTCGGAAGAGTTTCTGGCCCTGCCCTTGGAAGACGTGCTTGAGCTGGTGTCTCGGGATGAGCTGAATGTCAAATCTGAGGAGCAGGTATGTGAGCCCAGTAGCAGTCTGTCTGGGTGACATGAGACGCTGCTCTTTATAATCACTGTTTTATTTATTTTTTTACAAAATTAAGATCATGACATGTATGTGGCTGTTGTATATTATGGGGCTTGTTTTACTGTATCATGCATTTTTCATGAAAACTTTCTATATGTTTTATTTATTTTTTTGAGACAGTATCTTGCTCTGTCACCCAGGCTGGAGTGCAGTAGCAAGATCATAGCTTACTGCAGCCTCATCCTCCCACATCAGCCTCCCGGGTAGCTGGAACTACAGGCACATACCACCACACCCAGCTATTTTTTGTAGAGACCAGGTTTCACCATGTTGCCCAGGCTAGTCTTGAATTACTGTCCTTAAGTGATCCTCCCACCTCAGCCTCCCAAAGTGCTGGGATTATAGGCATGAGCCACTGCACCTGGCCTCTATACAGTTTAGTGTCTAAATAGCATTCTGTTGATTTTTATCAACCTACTCACCTTATTCTTGCATGTTTGGGTTATTTCCAATATTTACTATTAGAAATAATCCTGCTATGAACCAGAAACAGCAAGCATAGGTAATTTTTTTGTTGTTTTTTTGAGACAGAGTCTCATTCTGTCACCCACGCTGGAGTGCAGTGGTGTGATCTTGGCTCACTGCAACCTCCATCTCCCAGGTTCAAGCAATTCTTCTGCATCAACCTCCTGAGTAGCTGGGATTACAGGTATGCACCACCATGCCAGGCTAATTTTTATACTTTCAGTAGAGATGGGGTTTCACCATGTTGGCCAGGCTGGTCTCGAATTCCTGACCTCAAGTGACCCACCCATCTCGGCCTCCCAAAGTGCTGGGTTTACAGGCGTGAGCCACTGCCCGGCCAAGTATAGATAACTTTTTGAAAGAATCTTATTCTAAGGAAGAGCAGAACATTGGGGTGGCTGTGGGAGGGGTCTGTGAAATCAAGAGGGGTTGTTTGTTTGTTTGTTTGTTTGTTTTTGAGAAAGAGTCTTGCTCCGACGCCCAGGCAGGCTGGAGTGCAGTGGCAACAATCACTGCACCTCTGCCTCCCAGGTTCAAGCAATTCTCCTGCTTCAGCCTCCCAAGTAGCTGGGATTACAGGTGCCCGCTACCATGCCTGGCTAATTTTTATATATTTAGTAGAGATGGGGTTTCACCATGTTGGCCAGGCTGGTCTTGAACTCTGGCCTCACATGATCCTCTCACCTTGGCCTCCCAAAGTGCTGGGATTATAGGCATGAGCCATCATGCCAGGCCTGTGTGTGTGTGTGTGTGTGTGTGTGTGTGTGTGTGTGTGTGTGTGTGTGTGAGACAGAGTCTTACTCTGTCACCCAGGCTGGAGTGCAATGGCACAATCTCAGCTCACTGCAGCCTCAGCCTTCCAGGTTCAAGCAGTTCTCCTGCCTCAGCTTCCCGAGTAGCTGGGATTACAGGTGTGTGCCATCATGCCTGGCTAATTTTTGTATTTTTAGTAGAGACAGGGTTTCACTATGTTGGCTGGGCTGTTCGTAAACTCCCGACCTCAGATGATCCGCCCGCCTCGGCCTCCCAAAGTGCTGGGATTACAGGCGTGAGCCACTGCGCCAGGCCCGGCCTTTTTTTTTTTTTTTTTTTTTTAAGTGAGAGAAATTACAGCATATTTGACTGCTGGTGGGAGTTTTCCAGAAGAGAGGGAAGAATTGATAATGTTGGAGAAATGGGAGAGCAGTTGTTGGAATGATGTTCTGGAATAAGTGAGGACAGTCTAGGGCATAAGGGTGTGCATCTTTGATAGGAGCACAGGCCATCCATATCCACAGTAGCAGGAGGGAGAACTGGGGCACACGCCCAGGGACAGGGGACAGGTAGATTCTTACAGACATTCTCTTCTGATTTTCTGTTTTCTCACCTGAGAGTGAGGATGAGGGACAAATGTTAGAAATTTAAGGAAGGCCGGGAGCAGTGGCTCACACCTGTAATCCCAGCACTTTGGGAGGCCAAGGTGGGCAGATTTGTTGAGCTCAGGAGTTTGAGACCAGCCCGGGCAACATGGCAAAACCCCATCTCTACTAAAAGCACAAAAGTTAGCCAGGCATGGTCCAGCTTAAACTCCTGGCCTGTAATCCCAGCTACTTGGGCTGAGGTGGGAGGATTGCTTGAGCTGGGAGGCAGAGGTTGAGGTGAGCTGAGATTGCACCACTGCACTCCAGCCTGGGTGATGGGGCAAGACCTATCTCCAACAAAAAAAAAAAAAAAGAAAAGAAAAAAGAAATTTGAGGAGGGGTTAAAAGGTATGATTTATTTTCCTCTTTCCTCTAGGAAAGGGGGATGCTAGAGAGGTGAAGCGGGCTTGATAGGAGCCTGGGAGAAAAGTGGACCCTGGGCTTGGCAGCATAGACACTGTGATTTCGAGGAAAAAGCCTCATTCCAAAAACTAGGTGTCCTGTCCCTAGCTCTTAAACTAATTAATATGACGGGGGGCCAGGGGGCAGCTCACATTTATTTGAGTGATACATTTCGTAAGGGCTATAGGGCTTTAGAGGGAGATATCCTTGTGGTTGGAGCCATTAAGAAAGGCTCCTTGGAGAACGTGGATCTAGAGCCAGGCCTTAAAAATAGGGGAGTGGGTTTAGATGAAGAGGAGGAGATGAGAGGGCATTTTAGATGAGGGGGGACAGTGTGAACAGGAGAACCAGCCCAGCCTCGCCGGAGTACAGAGAGGGTGATGGAGGGAGTTTAGAGGGAGCAGGGGTACAGGGGCAGCGGGAAGGGAAACAGGCATTTTGTTTTGACGGAAAGGAATAAGATGCCATTGATGATTTTTCCCTAGGAAATCATCATCATAATGAAATTCAGGAAGTTGTTCTAGTAGCCTAGGAAGTAGAGAGAAATCAGGGATTTCAGAGACAAGTAGGAGAAAAGATTGATGGGCCCAAAGGACTGCTTCAGTATAGGAAGTGGAGGCATTGAGATTGGAGGCCTGGGGTGTGGCCCCTGGGTGGGAGGATTTACTGCCAGAGCATCCACTCTCATGACAGGTCTTTGAAGCTGCATTGGCCTGGGTCAGATACGACCGGGAGCAGAGGGGTCCCTACCTGCCTGAGCTGCTGTCCAATATCCGCCTGCCCCTCTGTAGGCCCCAGTTCCTTTCAGACAGAGTGCAGCAGGATGACCTGGTGCGTTGCTGCCACAAATGCAGGTGAGTGAGGGTGGACCTGCACAGGACACTGCCAAAGGTCTAAGGAGGGAAGAGGAGTTGGCCACCTGTTCCAGTTCTGGAAAGAAAGCATTTAGAGTGATCAGTCTAATTCATGGCACACAGATTGGTCTGCCCTCTGTCTAGAAGCTGGAACAGGAAGTGTGAAGAGCCCGAATCTTATGCCGTGAGCAGAGAGATATGCCATGTGGGAGCATCAAAGCAGAAAGGGCTTTCCCCTGCTGAGTTATCTGAGGATTTTCCAGCATCTTTCCCCACTGAGTTATTTATGAATGTGCAACCATCTTTACTGCCTGCTCTGACCCTGTCCACACCAGCAGCTCACTCAGTGGTGTAAATGGGACTTCCTGGGGCTCATTGCCCTCTTCAGTAAATATTAGTCAGTGCCGTGGGCATGGGGGGCCTCCGGCAGGTGTAGGCTTTACATCTACGATGATGGGCAAGGGGCAGACGTGTTTACCAACACATGAAACTTTTACTCAGAGTAAATCAATGACAACATGGCACAGCAGAGTTACCCAAACAGTTCAGAAGATGGCAGCCCTATAGGATGATTGCTGTAAAAGTAGAACAGCAGAGGAAAAATGTTCATTCTCCTCCAGATTGCTTGTCAAGTTCACAACCCTGAAATATTTTTTTCTCCTTTGCTGATAAAAACTTTACACATATTCAGCTTTCTTTCATTTTCCAACTCCTGGTTGGGATTAGCTGGTTCAGGAGGAAGTAAGTGCCTGTCCATGGCAGGTGGTGTGAAGGTGTGTGTCAGGATGGGGTGGAGTTGTGTCTGGAGGTAGCTAGGGCCCAGTGACCAGCGGTCTCAAGGGTGTTGTTGAGGAGTTTGGACTTTATTCTGTCGGCAGTGGGTGGCTATTGAAGGTTCTTAGCTTGAACTCTAGTGTGGAAGTGGAATGGAGGGGCAGACCAGAGGCAGGGAGGTGTGTCAGGAGCTGCCACCGTGTAGGTGAGTGGTGATTAATTGCAGGTTGCAAGCCACAGTGCAGTCGTAGGGATGGAAAGGAAGGGCTAGGTCTAAGTGGCAACAGGGTGCATGCTGCTTGTCGAAACTCCCAGGTCCAGCCATTTAGGCCACTACCCTGTTTTTCTCATGCCTAATCTGTACCCGATTACACTAGCTGAGGGGGGGTCTTTGCTTGTCTTGCCCTTTTAATTTTGAGTATATCTCAGTAGCCATGTATGATTTTCCCAGAACTCACCTGGTTTCTTTGAGACCAGACCTTCCAGAAGGCTTCTCCTCCCAGGTTTCCCCTGCAGTTGGCAGTGGGGAGCCAGGCTCAGAGATGCAGACGAGGACTAAGTCAGGGGGATACCCCCTGTTCTAGCATCTTCCACCTTATTCCAGGGACCTGGTAGACGAAGCAAAGGACTACCACCTCATGCCAGAGCGCCGGCCCCACCTGCCAGCTTTCAGAACCCGGCCACGCTGCTGCACGTCCATCGCTGGGCTTATCTACGCCGTAGGGGGCCTCAACTCAGCAGGTACCTTGCGGCTCCCCTTTATAGACCCTCATCTTGGACTCCATGGATGAGGAAGCACCAAACAAATTAGCCTGGCCCTTCTGGTTTCTGTTTTGTGCTGTCACCACCCTTGCCGCTCTTGATTTTATACAATTGCTCTACAGTTAGAGCATGTCACATATTCATGCCATTGAATCAGAATATCAGTGCTAAAGAGACCTTCTAGAAATCTTTGAGGCCTAGCCTGCTTACCTGACAAGTGAGGAAATTAAGTCCCACAGAACTTTCACTATGTTCATACAATTGTTTTTGGCAGAGCAAGGACTAGAACTCGGGTGTTCTGATTCCTGAGCCAGCACTTTTGCCCTAATATCACATTGGCTATGGTACAGCATCCTATCAGCGCTGGATAGGATACAGTCAGAGACCCAATTCCATACCAGGCTATTCACATTTGGTCATATGGATCTCTGGGGTTAGACTGAGAATGTCCCCAAGAGAAAGATTATCCAAATACACAGGGTCTACCACTGTCAATAATACTTTTTACTCTTCAGCCCCACCCCCTGTGAAACACACACATGCTTTACAGTCCGTGGGTTATTGGCAGTTTTTGAATCTAAAAGTAAGGTTTTCAGAAAGCTGCATGGCCTCCCAACTTGGGGGGACTTGGTGGGCACTCCCAGGCAGTTTTGCTTTTATTTTTTATTGTTTTTAATTTTTTTGAGATGGAGTGTCACTCTTGTCACTCAGGCTGGAGTGCAGTGGCGCAATCTCAGCTCACTGCAACCTCTGCCTCCCAGGTTCAAGCAATTCTCCTGCCTTAGCCTCCTGAGTAGCTGAGACTACAAGCACGTGCTACCACACCCAGCTAATTTTTGTATTTTTAGTAGAGATGGGGTTTCACCATGTTGGCCAGGCTGGTTTTGAGTTCCTGACCTCAAGTGATCTGCCCACCTTGGCCTCCCAAAGTGCTGGGATTACAGGTGTGAGCCACCTCACCTGGCCCAGTTTTGTTTTTAATTGAAGGTTAATGAGAGTTAGGTACTAGCTGCTGCTTGTTAATCATAGGACCTGGAACAGGTAAGTCCTCAACTCAGTGCACGCTGGAGCAGCGTGCAAATGAAATGCTAAGTGCCCCACAGCAGCATACCACAGGAAGAGGGGGTTATTTTATTTGATCATCACAAAAACCTGACGAAAAAGGTAGGGCTGGAATGATCATTCCTTGTTAATATGACTATTTATTGAGCACTAAGTATATTCTAGAACCATGCTAGGTGCTTTACCTGTTATATCATTTAATCCATAAAGATTATCTCCATTTCACATGTGAAGCAGAGGGTGGGGACACAAAGCCCCTTGCCTTGGGTCACCCACCAGCAAATGAAAGCACTGGAGCGCATGCCTGTCCCTCTGGCATGCCTCCTGCCTGGAGGAAATATTGTATCGATTTGCCTATACCTTTGGCTTTAAGCAGGTAGAGTACCTGATTGTAACTGGAAACTACCCTCTCTAAAAAATAAATACCTCCTGTCTGATTCTGATTTTCCTTAAAGAATTAGGTTTGAGGTGATCATGGCTGAAATTTCTTAGTGGGCCCTTGTGCCTTGAGTAATTCTGTGGGAAGAGCTAATGGAATTGAGTCAAATGTTCCATGTAATCAATGCCCAATAGCTGTGATCTAAACAAGTGGTCTCATTTGTTTTAATTTGAGTAGCAAATTTTTATGCAGGTGATTCCCTGAATGTGGTGGAAGTGTTCGACCCCATCGCCAATCACTGGGAGAGATGCCGTCCCATGACAACCGCCCGCAGCCGCGTTGGCGTGGCTGTGGTGAACGGGCTTCTCTATGCCATTGGAGGATATGACGGCCAGCTACGGCTGAGCACTGTGGAGGCCTACAACCCGGAGACAGACACATGGACCAGAGTGGGGAGCATGAATAGCAAGAGAAGGTATTCTGGAAGCCACGTGCAGCCTGAACATACACTCTGAGCACCTGGGGAGCGCCATGCTAGACGAGCAGGGGCACACAGTAGAGTAAAATACAAGCTTTGGCCTGGGAGTTCCCTGCAGCCAGGCCAGCCACTGCCAGTACCTCCTGGGAGCAAGCCCCCATCTGCTTAAAAGTAAAATACCCGCCTTGTCCTTTGGGGAACTTGGGGAGACCAGACGTGGACATGTGGAAGTTGTGTTGTTATTTTAAGTGCCAGATAAGGACTGGAAATGTGTATTATGGAAGATTCAAGGAGGGAGAGAAACTGGACTGGAACTTCTGGAAGATTTCAGGGAAGAGGTGGGATTAAAGTTGAAACTTGAGGAATAAGGAGGATTTACTTTTATTAGTGATAAAAGGAAATCCAAGGTGTTTTAATGTATACCTTCCTTCCCCAGGACTCCCCTCACACATGCGCTTCCACTACCTGGGGAGAATACGAACCAAAGCAATGTTCTTTTATTTAGGTCACACACATTCTCCCAGACAGGAGCACATAGGTATTTGCAAGGTGGGCCAAGTTGATATGTCACTCAGTACATTCTAGCTACCTGCTCCCTCCACTTCTCTGTTTATATTGCCTGAATAAGAAGTGGGATTAGAAGACATCCCAGTGCCTGTGTTTAGCCCTTCTTAATGCTGAGGTGACAGGTGGCATGTTTCATTATGTCAGACACATGATGGAGTCATCACATGTGTGGGCAGCTGAAAGGCTGGCACAGCCCAAGGAGGGGAGAGGAAAGCTGCCCAGGGCCCCCTTGCCCATTACCCAGGACAGCTCTACACTGATCGCTTTTACACATTAAGCTTGCTTGACATATGCCTAATGTTGTTCCACATCCAGCAGCGTTCGCATGTGGATGTGAGCTGGGAGGGATCTGCCTTTGTACTGGTGAGACCAGTTCATAAAGCATCGGAGTAGGTTCCTTTGGGAAGAAAAAAATACGTAAGATCTGCCCCTCCCAAGAACGCGTTGAGAGTCCTTTCCTCCCACCATCCCCACTTTTGCTCCTTGGATACTTTGCAGCTTCCTATGTTTGAGTGACTCATTGCCCCATGTCCCCAACCATGAGTAGCTTTTTTGCTTTGACTGCAGTCAGCTGTCCTTCCATGTGTGTCTGCTCTGGACCACTTCCTTACTTTGATGTTACTGGGTTTAGAGTGCTGTCTTGGAGGAAAGTTCTCTGGGTATTCCTTTCCTTTACTGTGGTTAATATCCTGTTATTAGTGTGGGCCCGGTTCCATTACATCCCTTTTAAATTACAGGCTACCTTAAAACGTTCCTAGTCACTTCTCTTCTGACATCCCACACAGCCAGTTAGTGACATCCTGCCATCTTTCCTTCCTATCTCCCCCAGTGTTCTACGCCATCCTATAGAGCTTTCTTACACTGGACTATTCCAGTCCATGCTGATCAGCATTTTCTCCTTCTCTTCACACTAGCCTTTACCACCTAGTTGATAGTTAATCTCATGCAGTTTTGGGGCACCTCTTAATTCATTTTCATATTGTTCAACACCTGTTTTGTTATGTAATTTTTATGTTTGTTTTGTGTCCGTATCCAGAAGGATAGTGATCATGTCTAGTAAATTTGTGATCTTCCCACAGTACTTGCCTAAGGCAAGTCCCTCTCCTCTTTCGGGCTGGTTCAGGGGGTCTGTTATCATTTCCCTGAAAGGGACATTCTGTGGATCAGTTTGATTACTGTGTACATTTAAAAGGTAGCAGCAAACCAGGCACAGTGGCTCACACCTATAATCCCAGCACTTTGCGAGACCAAGGAGGGCGGATCACCTAAGGTTAGGAGTTTGAGACCAGCCTGACCAGCATGGTGAAACCCTGTCTTTACTAAAAATACAAAAATTAGCTAGGCATGGTGGCGGGCGCCTATAATCCCAGCTACTTGGGAAGCTAAGGCAGGGAGAATTGCTTAAACCAGGGAGGCGGGGGTTGCAGTGAGCTAAGATCCCACCACTGCATTCCAGCCTGGTTGACAGAGTGAGACTCCGTCTCAAAAAAAAAAATGGTAGCATTAAGCCTGGTATGTTTTATTTTCCTGTTTGTTAGAAACCTAGATTCATTTTTAATCTTCACCAGCATCACATTTGAAAATAGTGAATTGGGCAGCTTGGCATTTGTGCTGAATTCCTTATAAGGCATTGTGTAGAAGGGAAGATTACATGATTACGCCAGACCCCTGGGTCTTTGATATTAGGAGAGCTTGGCATGTAAGGAGTTTGGGAGTTGGGCTTGTCTCATTTAAATCTGAGGCAGGCCTCTCTCTGGGCAGTCTTGAGGAGAGACCTCAGCCTCCCCAAGCTATGGCTGCCTGTCTGTACAGTGATTATGGTGCTCTTTCCTTCGTTGCAGGGTATGCTAAGGGCTGAAAATAGCAGGTAGGCCATGCACAGTGGCTCACACCTGTAATCCCAGCACTTTGGGAGGCTAAGGCGGGAGGATTGCTGGAGCCCAGGAGTTTAAGACCACCCTGGGCAACATAGTGAGACCCCCGTCTATACAAAAACAAATTAGCTGGGCATGGTGCCATGCGCCTGTAGTCCCAGCTACTGGGGAGTCTGAGGTGGGAGAATCCCTTGAACCCAGGAGGTCAAGACTGCTGTGAACCATCATTGTGCTATTGCACTCCAGCCTGATGATAGAGCAAGACCTCATCTCAAAAAAAACAAGAAAAAGAAAATAGCAAATGTAGAGTACCTAACACACGTAGTAAATGCACAGCAAACAGGAGCTGTGCACAGCAAACAGTGGCATCAGCCACTACGATAAATTAGAGGCCATGCACATGATGAAAACAACATTTGTGAATTGAGTGGGAAAAAGCAGAGGTAACACAACAAACATACATTCAGAGCCTGTTACATACAGGACATCATACTTATCACTGTGAGGGTCACACAGATGAAGACCCTTTCCTGTCTTCCAGGAGCTCCTCACTTATTAAGAGGTGGCAGATAGATTGGCTGGGTGTGGTGGCTCACTCTTGTAATCCCAGCACTTTGGGAGGCTGAGACAAGAGGACAGCTTGAGGACAGAAGTTTGAGACCAGCCTGGGCAACATAGCAAGACCCCGTCTCGAAACAAAAAAATTAGCTGGGTGTGGTGGTGCACACCTGTAATCCCAGCTACTTGGGAGGCTGAGGTACAGGAAGATCGATTGAGCACAGGAGTTCAAGGCACAGTGAGCTATGATGGTACCACTGCACTCTAGCCTGAGTGACAGAGCAAGGCTCTGATTAAAAATTACACACACACAGAAGTGGCAGATAGATTCCTGGTAGCCTATAATGTCAGAACATAAGTGCTTTGTGGGCTGGAACTTTGGCTTGCTTACCACTCTAAACCCCAACTGTTAAAGATCTGATGGATGAATGAATGATTGTAACAACTGCTGTAATAAGCCACTCAGGGAGCGTGGGTGTGGGAAAGAGTAATTCTTACAAAGGGAAGAGGAGAGTGGAAGTTGAGTTGGGCCTTCAAGGTAAATTCAACCTTCACATGGTGAGGTGGAAGGTAAGCATTTTAGAAAGATTAAGGACAGAGAAGAGCAGGAAGGGGAGGCAGCCTGCTGTAGAAGGGTGGGGCACAAGAGGAATGATGGGGCAGCTTCTGTCACCTCAGTTTTATGCCTTTACTTAGTCACATACCTGAGATTTACGTTGCAGAAAGAGGCAATTGGTAGGTTTGTTTTTCAGTGGGCAAAAGAGGCTGCTCCAGGAAGGCTGTGGCTCGTCTGGGATAACAGCTCTGTCTGTTTCAGTGCCATGGGGACAGTCGTGCTGGACGGGCAGATCTACGTCTGTGGGGGCTACGATGGCAACTCTTCCCTCAGCTCCGTGGAGACCTACTCACCTGAGACGGACAAGTAAGGACTCCAGCTCCCTTGGGGCAACTGGAGCTTATAAACAGAGAGTATAAAAATCAGAACTGCAGTTTTTTTTAATTTAAGCTTCTCGAGGGTAGAGAATGTCTTACCTTTTTGCCCCTATAGTACTTTGTATATACTAGATATTTAATAACCCTTGGTTAAGTGAAAGAATGAGTAAATAAAATTTTAAAACAAATAGTCTACATAGATGCTTGGAAATAGTTATTTAATGGTCTGTACCTCTTAGCTAAATCAGCCCATTTTAATGGAAATACAGGCAAGAGGGGATAAGAAGTAGATGAACAGCATGTTGCAAAGTGGGTAGGATATGATTTGGAAAAAAAAAATGTTTTTAAGTTCTATGGTCAGATAGGCTTGGGAAATGTTGATGTCTGAACTGCCAGAGTCCTTGTCTTTCCATAAGATATATTGACATTTTAAAGGCTCTAAGAAACCCTGCAGTAAATAACTCTGTTTAACCTCGGGTTTTATATACACACCAGTCACCATCTTGTGGGACTCATTTGTGGAACACTCTTTGAAAAACATTGACAAGGTTAGCTCGAGTTTTTCATTTCAGTATTTGAATTCACTCATATAATAAAATATAAACAAATTAGTTGAATGGACTTATTAGGATGCCTTTAAGCCAGTATTCTGTTCGCTTAACCAATCTACTATGGATCAGACAGCAAGCTGGGTGTCTGAGATCCTTTAAAGCACCCAATGTGGTTGGGCCATGGGTTGCATCATGATCATCCTACCCTGGAGGCCTGTGTCAGAAGCTCTTGGGCACAGAGCAGAGAGAACCTTCGTCTTCCCCAGGGTTGCCGGAAGGGACAGGGTAGCAAGGATGTCTTCCAAGGTGAGACCTGTCATGGATAGCCAATGGGAGGTGTTTGCTCATCATAGGCAGGGAGACAACAAGGAGCGAGGCTGCAATAAGAAAGAGTTCACTGTAATCGAGAACAGCAGTGATCCTCTCGTGGGCTAGAGCACAGTGTGTGGATGGGAGATGGAGCAGGGTGGGTGGCATGTGGTGTGGGGTGAAGCTGAAGGGTGGATGAGGACCAAGAGGTGAAGAACCACATGAAGGGCGGGGCACAGTGGCTCACGCCTGTAATCCCAACGCTTTGGGAGGCCGAGACAGGAAGGTAACTTGAGCCCAGGAGTTTGAGACCAGCCTAGGCAACATAGGGAGACCCTGTCTCTACAAAAAAAAAAAAAGAGAGAGAGAAAAATTAGCCAGGCATGGTGGCGTGAGCCTGTAGTCCCAGCTACTGAGAAGGCTGAGGCAGGAAGATTGCTTGATTCTGGGAAGTCAGAACTGCAGTGAGCTATGATTGCACCACTGCACTCCAGCCTGGGTGACAGAGTGAGACCCTGTCTCAAAAATGAAAAAAATTAAAAACCACATGAAGGAACCTGGACTCTTTTAGAGGAGACAGTGAGGAGCCACTGGACAGACATGGTGCAGGTACAGGAGGAGCAGTCCCTCTGGCCGGGTGGGGTCGGATGGGACTGGTGTGAAAGCCAGGCTGCCTGTAAAGAGGCTGTTGCAGTGGTCCAGATGAGAGGTCAGGGGTAGGGCACCGGTAGTGGGGATGGGAACAAGCACTGACTAGGAAGCAAACCAGCCAGGACTTGGGGGACCACAGGAATGTTGATGGTGAGGGAGAAGCAGCCAGAATAGCACTGAGCTTTATAAGTACAGCAGCTAGAGAGCTGGTGGTCTGCTTAACAAGGCAGGGAGTGCAGGGAGGAGCAGAACTGTAGGAGAAAGAGGCCTTGTATGAGACACAATGATTTTGAGCAGCCATGGAGATGAGCAGAGAAGATGGGTTGTGGGTTTGCGGCTTGGGTGAGAGGCAGCAGCCAGGGAGAGCTGTCAGAGAGGTGGTGGGAGAGGTGATAAGAGGTAGAGAGATGGCCAGCACAGTTTACCTGAACCCTGCTAGGCTGTCGTGGGGGGACAAGAACCCTGAATCTCATGCTTCCCCTCCTATTTTGACTCTTTCCTGAAGGTGGACAGTGGTGACCTCGATGAGCTCGAATCGCAGTGCTGCTGGGGTTACAGTCTTTGAGGGCAGGATATATGTGTCAGGCGGCCATGATGGTTTGCAGATCTTCAGCAGTGTGAGTCTGGGCTCCCCCTGGGATAAGGGCACCTACTTCTTCTGTCTTTGAGATTTATTTTAGAAGGTCGTTATTTGAAAAACCTTCAGCCTTGCCATAGCTGGATAAAGTATCATCTAGTGAGGTTTCAGGCTATCCACTGCATCTTCTGAAATTCTGAACTTCCAGAGAATGAGCCAGTGTACACAAAAGAACAGTAAAGGGTAGTCACATCTGCAGCCACCACCCTGTTCTACTGTCTGTTGAACACTTCATAGACCTTGTGAGATTCCTGCCCAAAGTAAGTTCAATTATAGACCAAGTGTAAATTTGCAAACAGTTGTATTCTTTTGGATAATTTGTTTGAAATTGTATTTATTCTGTAAAAAATGCTCAACAGCCATTTACTAGTCATTCCATAGTCAGTCAGTGCTGCAGTGGAAAGCCCTGGAGATTACAGGAGACCCAGCTCTCATACAGGTTCTGTCACTACCTAGCATTGCATCCTTGGGCACATCCTTTTTGTTTCCTTAGATGCAAACAGAAAGGGTCAGGTGAGGTGACCTCTCCCTGCCCGCATACACCAAAGAGCAGGCCTGCAGCAGAGGGAATACTGGCAGAGCTCCTCGTCCCCATGCCTCCCACAGGAGTTTGGCATCATGGGGGCTGCTGTGCCCTGCACGGTCACTCCATGGACTGAGCTTTGCCTCTGACTGTCCTGTACCTGTGCCTCTCTCCCTACTGCAGGTGGAGCACTACAACCACCACACCGCCACCTGGCACCCTGCAGCTGGCATGCTCAACAAGCGCTGCCGGCACGGAGCCGCTTCCCTGGGGAGCAAGATGTTTGTCTGTGGGGGCTACGATGGCTCTGGCTTCCTCAGCATTGCCGAGATGTACAGCTCTGTGGCAGACCAGTGGTGCCTGATTGTCCCCATGCACACGCGCCGGAGCCGGGTCTCCCTGGTGGCCAGCTGTGGGCGCCTCTACGCTGTTGGGGGCTATGACGGACAGTCAAACCTAAGCTCAGTGGAGATGTACGACCCAGAGACAGACCGCTGGACATTCATGGCCCCCATGGCGTGCCATGAGGGAGGGGTCGGTGTGGGCTGCATCCCTCTCCTCACCATCTAAGGCAGAGGATGGGATGTGCTGGGGCAGGAATCTGGTACAGACATAGGCGCTTCCTTCCAGGAACAGTCCCTCAGGAGAGGCAGTGGACCAGAAGAGATGGCAAAACGCGAGCTCGCCAGAGGTACAGTTTTTCCAGGTGCTTAAGCCCTCCCCCACTGTGCCACCCTTGTGACCTTCAGGCCTGGGTCATCAAGATGCACAGCATGGAACACAAGCTCCTCTGGATCCTGCAGCTGGTGACATGGAACTGTTTTCTGGTCCACATGAACACAGGCTCCATCCAGGCCCAGCTCCTACCCACCGCCTCTCTGTGGGCCAGCTGTTCACAGAAGGCCTTCCATCTGATGCTCCCCTTCGCCTGCTTGTTCTCCAGCCAAGTTCTGGCCAATTTGCCATGGGGAGGCTGCAGTGTCCAAGCCTGCTGGAAACTGGGATGTAGCTGGGGACAAAAGGACAGACCCAAGCGTTCTCCCTGCCTGAGATGGTGTGGCCACAGCAGTGGAGGGCCACACACAGGCACGTTCCTTCTTCCACAGTGGGGCACCAAGGATTATGTCCTCATTGCTGGGTAAGCAGGGAGAAGAGAAGTTTTCCCCATGTCTAATTTTGGGATTTCAGTGAGGCCTTTTCCATCTGTCCAGGAGAACAGAAGGGGAAAAAAAGATACTTGAAAGAAACTGAAGGAAATCTAAACAAAGAAACACTTGAAAGAAACTGGAAAGAAAAATAATTTTTTTTATGTGAACAAATTTTGCAGGAAGAAAAAAAGCATAAAAGACACTAACGGCAAATCTATGTTTAAATGGAAAACCGTCTAACTGGAGAAGGGCGGTATCCACCCCACATTCGGATCCCAGGGTCCTGAGGCCTCGCATTGAGCTGGGGGTTCCCTCTGAGCCCCAGTGTGTGTGGAATCAGTGCACTCTTGACTGGGCCTGTAGTAAGGTGCTCATGGGGTTTGTCTTCACACCCACCGTCAGAGGACTTTTAAAATCATAGGTGTAGAGAGTTAGCTATCTGCTGAATTACTGCCACTCTTCTTGGTGGGGGCTCCTAGCTGTGGCTGGGGGCTCCAGACGCCCCTGTGATTACCTCCTACTGCCACCATGGCGCTCATTCAGATTCCCCACTCTCACTGACATTCCTTCCTTTTTTGACCAGCAGGAAACAGCAGGTCTGGCCAGATTCTCACTTGCCCATCGATCTCGTTCTTGGATGATTTCCCTCATTGTGATGCTTCTGGAGCACGTTGACCATATGCACCTCTAGAACCTAACCAGGGGCTTCCTTCTACCAGCTGTGGGCTGGCTTGGTCTGGTAACCTTGTCTGCCCTGCCGTTCCACTGCTCTTCCATCCACTTGCCAATCCCAAGAGTCTGGCCTCCCTCCAGCCCTGGGCAGACTGACTAGCAAGGTGGACCTTTACATTCAAGCACAGCTGGCTTTTATGACATAAAGAACTAAAGGCCGAAAGAATCTCTTGCTGCTGCAAAGAACAGATTTTATATTTCTTCCTGTAATCATGGCAAATGACCTTTACCTTTTGGAAAGATTTCATACTGCTTCCTCCTTCTCCCTGGATGGGACCTAATGTAGCACAGCGGGACTCAAAGAGGAGGACATTTTCTCTTGCCAGTGCACTGGGCAGTGGGGCTGTCCTTCAACTGCTGCTGCCAAAATTGGTTTTCTAAAATTCTTCCAGTAGAGACTAAAAGAAGATGCAATTCCTGTAACCCAAGACTGAGTCTTAGAGCTCCAGTCTCCACCTGCTTGGTTTCCTGTCCTTTGCTGCCTGCCTGGGGGCCTAGAAGCCTGTTCAGAAAGGCACAAGGTGGAGCCTGGGGTGTCTCCCCCACCCCAGGACCGTCAGGTTTACCAGTGTGTGCAATCGCCATGTATTCAGAGGGAAGTACCTTTGTTACCTACAACTTAGGAGCTAGGCCTCTGCTACAAGCACTTGAAAATGGTATTTTTATTTTTAACGTCTCAACAATCTGATACCGGATGTTGTTTAACCTGGGCTCGTGGTAGAGCTCCACCATTTCTCCCTCCTTCCTGGTTTGCCTGTAGGGGTAGACTCGGAAGGCGGGTGGGGTGTGCATTTCCTGTTAGGAGTGTATCAGTGCTTGTCTTATTATAAGCCCCTTTCTTTTGTGAATTTGAAGTAGCACCAGCAAGCCTGGATTGTGAAGGTATTAAGAATCAGTCTGTGGGCTACTGAGTGGGTCCTTAGGATACTGGCCCAGATTTTGCCACTGGGTATGGTAGATCATTTTCTACCATGGCCTGCTGCTCTTGTAGTGGCAATCCCACCTCCTGGTGTAGAATTTATACTGCTGCACCTGAGGTCAATGTTTCAAAGTAAGATCAAGCCAGTGTTTTGATCTGGGCTCTGAGCACAAATCAGCAAACACCAACATATTTACACTCTCCCAGTAGGTTCCTTAGTCTGATGGTGAATGGCTGTTCGTAAATGGCTGGTCTGGCTCTTTGGTGTTGGAGCCTTTCCAATAGCCCCATGAAAAGAAGCATCACCCAAGGATATTGTGAAAAGGATGTAACAAGGAGATAGGGTAGACATTGTGCTCAGTGGGCCTTGGGGCCTAGCCCAGCTCTGAGCAGAGGACTGTGGCATTCACTGTCCTTGAGTGTTTCACGTTCTTGGATAACACACGGGCCTTCTCTTCTGGATTTCATCAGAGATTACAGCCAGATGGGAGCTGAAGACCATCCTCTTGACTTGACCACAGAGGTGTGGCTATGGCAATTCCTCCCAATTTATTGTTTCCCAGAAAATCTTAGTTCCTTTTATTTATAGAATGCATGTCTTTTGTGTTAAGAAACCAAAGAGAAATAAAGAAAGAGAACACTCCTAATAGCTCTTGTCCTTTCTTGGTTCATTTCTCAGATATTAGAAGTACATGTTTGTTTTTTAATTATGATTCACTGAAAAAAATATATTGGACGAAGTGGGAATATTTCTGTGAAAATAAGGGAAAAGCCAGATGTACAGCAAATGTAGTCTTTGGAGAGATTTATTTTATGAGAGTAACTTCTGGTGAAAAATATGCAAAGACTTCATTTGCACATTGGGACTGCATATTGGTCCTGTCCAGATCGCCCCTACTCTTGGATTTCCCCTTTTCTCCATTCACTGCCCTAAAACTCCAGAGTTCCCCAGTGGAATGTGGCTGCCTGCTGACTGCCTGGAATCAGCATCTCCAGCTCCTTTTTTATGCTCTAGGTGAGAGGTGCTTTAACTTTGGTGCACATAAAAGTCACTGGAAAATGTTTAAACCACAGATCCGTTCCTAAGTCCCTCTCTAGAGACAGGTTCCCTAGGGCTGGGGTGCAGCTCAGCATTCTGGCATGAGCAAGTTTCCTTGGTGATTTGCATGCTCTTCAGTGTGAGAACTATACTCCCATCTTCAGTTTCACTTCCCCAAATACAGCCGCATTCCAGATCTGCCCTTCCAAGATTACACTGTGGTTAGTGTGGTTTTGCCTGTTGGGAAACTCTTCAGTCACACTTTTCCAAATGTCAGCTTGTGATCAGTCTTGTCCATTGAACTCTTGGATGGCAACTTTATTTTTTTAAGTTTTTGGAAGGCATATCACTCCCACACACACGCCACCAGGACATGTCTTACATATAAACACTCTTATCAGTTGAATCTCACGTGGTCCTCAGTAATCCCCACAGAGCAGGTAACAATTTAGCATAAGGAAACTGCCTCAGAAGGGCCAAGTAATTGACCTGACTCCAGCTAACCAGTGGTATTGTGAGAAATTGAGACCAGATCTCCACACTCACAGTCCAGTCTGCCTAAGGACAGCAGTGTCTTCCGCCTATGGAGGGAGCAGCATTCCTCCCAACACTGTCATAGACCTTGGAAAAGCAGACTGAGCAGCAAGGGGAAGGGTGAAGAAGCAGGTGCCTTCATGCTGAAAGAGATAGCCAGACTATCTGGGAACTCTGCCCCCTGGGAGAAAGGCCAGATGCTTGTAATAGCAGCCCTTTCCATGTAACCTATGCCCCCTTGACCAGAGCCAAAGAGCCCCATGGGTGAAGAGTGGACTGCTAAGTCAAACTGGACTCATCTGCTTGACTTTCCGTTTCTTTTTTCTTTCTTTGTTTTTGTTATTTGGACTCCTTTCCCCATCATGACCAACAGCAGAGCCCACTCCATGTCACCCCAAAGTCCAGCACTGCTGCTTTTTATTGCTACTCACAATAACATAACAGTACACAACATTGCTTACTGCATCCTTGAACTCCTGGGCTCAAGCGATCCTCCCACCTCAGCCTCCTGAGTTGCTGAGACAGCAGGTATGCACCATCATGCGTGGCTATTTATTTTTATTTTTTTGTAGAGAAGCGGTCTCACTATGTTGCCCAGGCTGGTCTTGAACGCCTAGCTTCAAGCAATCCTCCCACCTTGGCCTCCCTAAGTGGTGAGATTACAGGTGTGAGCCACCAGGCCCAGCTTAGTTCTGCAGTTCATAAAACCCAAACTTCATAGCATGACATAGAATGTCACTGAGATACTGACACTTCCTCTCAGCTGCCCAGCAACGGTCTTCAGGATCTCAGTTTAGATGTTACCTTCATGAAAACGTCTCTGGTCAGCGTGGTGCTCCTCCATCTGCTGTGCTGGCCCTTGGCCATATTCTACCATGCAGTGACCTGTTTGCCTGTTTTACCTGCTACGTGGTGAGCTCTGTGAGACTCTCCATTACTGTAGACACAGCATTGGGCATGAAGAAGAGGCTGAACAATAGCTTCTTTTTTTTTTTTTTTTTTTTTTTTTTGAGACGGAGTCTTGCTCTGTCGCCCAGGCTGGAGTGCAGTGGCGCAGTCTCGGCTCACTGCAAGCTCCGCCTCCCGGGTTCACGCCATTCTCCTGCCTCAGCCTCTCCGAGTAGCTGGGACTACAGGCGCCCGCCACCACGCCCGGCTAATTTTTTGTATTTTTAGTAGAGACGGGGTTTCACCGTGGTCTCGATCTCCTGACCTCGTGATCCGCCCGCCTCGGCCTCCCAAAGTGCTGGGATTACAAGCGTGAGCCACCGCGCCCGGCTGAACAATAGCTTCTTGAAGAATTCAGGGACAATCAGGTATCTCCACATTCAAATGTCACCTAATCATGCTCCCTTGTCTTCCTCCTTTTTACATCACTGATTTTTTAATAGTTTCATTGAGTCATAGTTTACATACCTTAAAGTTCATTCAAAGTGTCCAACTCAATGACTTTTAGTAAGTGTACAGAGCTGTGCAACCATTATCACCATCTTGTTTTAAAATATTTTCATCATTTAATCCCTTTTGCAGTTAGTTCCCCTTTTCACCTGCATCATCAGGCAACCACTATTTTATTTTGTCTCTATAGATTTTCCTATTCTGGACATTTCACATAAGTGGAATCATATAATATGTGGCCTTCTGTGGCTGGCTTCCTACTTTAGAATAATTTAGAAGTTCATATTGTAGAATGTACCAATAGTTCCTTTTATTGTTTTTAAATTGTATTCCACTGTATGTCTATACCATATTTTGTTCATTTACCTATTGAATGTTTAGATTGTTTCCAATTTGGGGCTATTATGAATAATACGGCTATGAACATTCATGTATAAGTCTTTGTTAAACATATATTTTCATTCCTCTTGGGTAGATCCTAGGAGTGAAACTGCTGGGATCATATAGTAGGTTTAGGTTTAACTTTTTAAGAAATTGCCAAGCTTTTCCAAAGTGGCTGTCCCTCTTTACATTTCCACCAGCAATGTATAATGGTTCAGGTTCCTCCACATTCTTGCCAGCACTTGGACTTTTCTGTTTTATTGTAGCCATTCTAGTGGATGCAAAGTGACATTTCATTGTGGTTCATTTGCATTTCTCTGACAACTAATGATTTGAGCATCTTTTAATGTGATTGTTAACCATTTGTATATCTTTAGTGAAATATCTATTCAATTCTTGCTCATTTTTAAATTGGCTCACATGCCTTATTAATGAATTGTAAGAAAGTTTTACATATTCTGGATACAAATCCTTTATTTATCAAATACACGATTTGCAAATGTTTTATCCCAGTCTTGGCTTGTCTTTATTTTCATTTTCTTTCTTTCTCTCTTTTTTTTTTTTTTTGAGACAGTCTTACTCTGTTGCCAGGCTGGAGTGCAGTGGCGTGATCTTGGCTCACTGCAACCTCCGCCTCCCAGGTTCAAGAGATTCTCCTGCCTCAGCGTCCTGAGTAGTGGGACTACAGGTGCCCGCCACCACGCCTGGCTAATTTTTGTATTTTTAGTAAAGACGGGGTTTCACCATGTTGGACAGGATGGTCTTGATCTCCTGACCTCGTGATCTGCCCTCCTCGGCCTCCCAAAGTGCTGGGATTACAGGCGTGAGCCACCGCGCCCAGCCCTTTCTCTTTTTTTTTTACTCACCACTATACTAACAAGGACTCTTTTCATTTTCTTAGTGGTGGTGGTTGAATTGTAAAAGTTTTTTACTTTGATGAAGTTTAGTTTATCAGTTGTTTCTTTTATGGATCATGCCTTTGGTGTCGTATCTTAAGAACTTTTTGAAGTCTTGTTTTATTCTTACATGTAGGCATGTGATCCACTTTGTGTTCATTTTTGGGCATGGTGTAAGGGAAGAGTCTAAATTCATCTTTTCATGGGCGGATTTCCATTTGTCCCAGCACCATTTGTTGCAGAGTATCTTTTCCCCATTGAATTGCTTTGACACCTTTGTCTAAATCAGTTGGGCATAAATATAAGGGTTTATTTCTAAACTCTTAGTTCTGTTCCATTGATCTGTGCCTGTCCATGATTGTGTGGTATTGATGACTCTGGCTTTAAAGTATTCGTAAGTCATTAAATCAGGTAATGTAATGCCTCCAACTTTGTTCTTTTTCAAAATTCTTTTGACTTTTCTAGATACTTTGCATTCCCATGTCACTTTTATGATGAGATTGTCAATTACTACAGAAAAGCCTTCTGAGGTTTTAAATATATATTGTGTTTAATTTACAGATCAATTTGAGAATTGCCATTTTGACAATATAGTCTTCCAGTCTGTGAACATGGGAGTTTGTGTCCATTTATTTAGATATTCCTTGATTTCTCTTAGTAGTATTTTGTTATTTTCAGTATATAAGTCTCACACTCCTTTTGTTAAAATGTTCATATTACTTTGCTATTATGAATGGAAGTGCTTGCTGAATTTTGTTTTCAGACTTTTTGGTGCTAGTATATAGAAATACCATTGATTTTTGTTTATTGATCTTATATGCTGTGACCTGTCTAAATTCAATCTGTTTTATCATTTTTTTTAAATGTCCGTGTGCGTCTTCCTTGAGATTTTCTACATTATCGTGTCATCTGCAAATAAAGACATTTACTTCTTTCTTTCCAATCTGTATGCCTTTAATTTTTTCCTGTATTATCATACTGGCTAGAAATCCAGTACAGTGTTGAATGAAAGTGGCAAAAGTGGACATCCTTGCCTTGTTCTCAATCTTAGGAGGAAAACCTTCAGTCCATCACTGTTCAATCTGATGTTAACCTGTGGGTTTTTCATCTATACCTTTTCCAAATTGAGGAAGTTTCATTCTGTTATTAGTTTCTTGAGAGTTTGTATCATGAATTGGTGTGAGATTTCATCAGATGCTTTTTCTGCATCTATGAGGTGACATGGTTTTTGTTCTTTAGCCTGTTAATATTGTTATAACATTATTTTTAAGATGTTGATCCAACATTGCATTACTGGGATAAATCCCACTTGGTTGTGGTGTATAATTATTTTTTATGTTGTCGGATGTGGTTTGCTAATATTAAGTATTTTTGCATCTGTGTTCACTTGAGATATTTTCTGTAGTTTCCTTTCCATGTAATGTCTTTGGTCAGTAATACCAGCTTTACAGAATGAGTTAGGGAGTGTTGCTTACATCTGTCTTTCTGAAAGAGTGTGTGAAGGATTGGTATTTTTTCTTTTTAAAATATTTGATAGAATTCACCAAAGGAGCCATCTGGGCCTCTGTTTTTGTGGGAAATTTTTAAATTTCTAATTCATTTTCCTGACTCGTCTGGGGTGCCTCTTAGGGTGGGCACCTGCTTCTCTTAGGGGGTGGGACCCTTGTGGTTAGAGAGATTCTTGCCCCACCAGCAGGGATTGAGATAACCAGAGTGAGCATGGTGTGTGTCCTTACAAGCTCCTCACTTTTCCTCTCTCCCTTGCCTTAGGGTGCTCACCTCTCCTTGTCTCAGAGACCATCCCTGTTCTCCACTCTTATACTGCCCACCACCACCTTTTTCTAACTTGTGAATATAAGAGGCCTTGGAGCTCAGCCCTGGGTTCTGATTTCACTCCATGCATTCTCCCTAGCTGGTACCACCTTATCCCACATGTGAGGAAGGTGTCTGGAATCTTATTTTTTGGACTGGCCCAGATTCATGCACTCACTTGGATATGTCCAATATGATCATAGTTCAAAGTGGAAATTTTGATTTTATCCTCAAACCTGGTCATCCCCCAGTTTCCCCCAATCTTCTCACCTACCCAGTTGCTCATTCAGGAACCCAGCAGTGGGTTTTGGAGGTGGGAGAAGTTGAGGGTCATTCATTTCCTTCTTCCTCCTCTCCAATAACCAAGTCATGACCTAGTTCTGTTGACACTACTTCCAATTCAGTTCTCTCCTCTCTTGCCACACTAGTCCACACCATCAGCATATCTTTTAGAAGCTGGATTATGGGCTGGGCGCAGTGGCTTACGCCTGTAATCCCAACACTTTGGGAGGCCGAAGAGGGCAGATCACGAGGTCAGGAGTTCAAGACCAGCCTGGCCAACATGGTGAAACCCCCGTCTCTACTAAAAATACAAAAATTAGCCGGGCGTGGTGGCGGGTGCCTATAATACCAGCCACTTGGGAGGCTGAGGCAGGAGAATCACTTGAACCCAGGAGGCAGAGATTGCAGTGAGCCGAGATTGCGCCACTGCACTCCAGCCTGGGCGACAGAGCAAGACTCCATCCCCCCAGCCCAGAAAAAAAAAAAAAAAGAACCTGGATTACTACAATGATCTCCTAACTGGTTTTCCTACTTCCCCTTGCTCCCCCTCCAATCTATAGACAGCAGAGCAGCCAGAATGAAATTGTAAAGGTGTAAATTGCAGCATGCTCAGATCCCTCCAGTGGCTCCCAGGACCTCAGGGCCTATTCTCCTACTGGGATGGCCTGGGGAACAATTCATATATAGTACCCCTAACAGACAGGATGTGTGCCCCCAACCCAGGATGGAGGGTCTGGGGCACTTAGCCCCTGCATTCCAAGCAGAGCTGTCCTTCATTCTTGATTTTTTTTTTTTTTTTTTTTTGAGATGGATTCTTGCTCTGTCACTCAGGCTGGAGTGCAATGGCGTGATCTGGGCTCATTGCAGCCTCTGCCTTGGGTTCAAGCGATTCTACTGCTTCAGCCTCTGGGGTAGCTGGGATTACAGGCACCTGCCACCATGCCTGGCTAATTTTTGTATTTTTAGTAGAGATGGGGGATTCACCATGTTGGCCAGGCTGGTCTTGAACTCCTGACTTCAGGTGATCTGCCTGCCTTGGCCTCCCAATGTACTGGGATTACAGGCATAAGCCACCGTGCCCGGCCTCACGATTTATTTTTAATTAAAAATACTGAATTTTAGATTTGGGGACAAAGCAGTAAACAAAACTGATAAAATTCCCTGCATCTTAGAGCTGAAACTAGAACAAGACTTGCCTTTCCGTCGTATTCAGATCTAATTTTGTGTGTTTTAATAAGATTGGGCTCTAATTTGGTTGAATTTAATCTGCAAGAATCTAGAGGAAGCCTAAACTGGGAGTTTTAGGGTAGGAAAGGACTTGGCTTCTTGTCTGCTGGGTGTAACAGTGTGGGTGAAGGACCCCGGGAGAGCAGGGCCACGGACACTATTCTCAGCATTACTTTTATTATTTGCTGGTAGACTATGGCAAACTTGTTCATAATGTTATTTTTTATACTATCTTTAAGTTTTAGCATTAAGCATGGATTGAGGAGCTTTACGTCTTTCTCCTTGATTTTGAATTAAATAACTTTTTTTTTTTTTTTCTGAGATGGAGTCTTACTCTGTTGCCCAGGCTGGAGTGCAGTGGTGCGATCTCAGCTCAATGCAACCTCCTCCTCCCTGGCTCAAGTGATTCTCCTGCCTCAGCCTCCCAAGTAGCTGGGATTACAGGCATGCACCACCACACCCGGCTAATTTTTGTATTTTTAGTAGAGACTAGTTTTCACCATGTTGGCCAGGCTGGTCTTGAACTCTTGGCCTCAAGTGATCCACCTACCTCAGCTTCCCAAAATGCTGGGATTACAGGCATGAGCCACTGTGCCTGGCCAAATTAAATAACTATTATCTAGGTGCTCACACATAAATTATTTTATGCAAACTATTGGCAAAGTTTAAATAATTTTGGAAGTGCATGTCGTTTAAAGCCTCACTACTCAACATGTAGTCCATGGACAGGCAGCATCAGCATCACCCAGAAGCAGGCCCTTGTGGCTGGTCCTACAGGCCAGCCTCATCTTGCAAGGCCAGTTTCCCCAGACCTTGTGTGATGTGTGATGTTGACCACCATAGATGGGCCCTGAGTTTCCTGGGAGAAGTCACCCAACCCAGTCCCATTGTGTGCAGGATCCAAGAGGCTGGGCCTAGTGACCCACAGAAGACCTGGATGAGGCCAGGTAGCACTCTTTTTTCGTAGTGGAGGATTCTGCAAGGGAGTGATGTGGCGTGAATGAGGCACATTTGCATTCTGTGGGCCTGCAAGTGTTGGAAGTAGCCTTTGCCAGCTGAACATCAATTTCTTCGCTGTGGGAGAGGATCTGAGGGTCTTGACTTATCTTGCTCAGCCCAAACCTGCCCATTTCCCAACCTCACTCCCGAGTCACCTCTTGCAGCATCCCTTTTCCCCTCCTCTTACCCACCAGTGGGTGCCAACCAGGATTTAGGTGCCAACTAGGCCGGGCGTGGTAGTTCACACCTGTAATCCCAGCACTTTGGGAGGCTGAGGGGGGCAGATCGTTTGAGGCCAGGAGTTCGAGACCAGCCTAGGCAACATAGCAAAACCAAGTCTCCTCAAATAATACAAAAATCAGCCGGATGTGGTGGTGCATGCCCATAGTCCTAGTCTGCTGTTCAGGGAGAAGTTCTGGCTGGAGCTGTGTTATAAAGGTGGGGACATTAAGAAACTAAAGGGGCTGAGGGGGCTGGCAGCTGACTCCTCTGCCTTCCTGAGCCTCCAGGCCCGCCCTCTGATGGCCCCCAGTTTCTCTCCATGGTTCCTACCCTGACCTCAGGGAGTCCCCTGACCCCCACCCAGAGCCTGACTCATTGGTGTCCTTACCTCTCATCAAGCCAGTCCAGCCTCTCTCTAACACTTTATTCATTCACTCATTCACTTAATCATTTTTTTCAGAAATGCTTTATTAAGCCTCACTTGTGGTTCTCTCCCAAGGGTGGGCTGCCCCCTTTGGGGGTGTCCGGATATGTGAAAGGGCATTTGGTTGTCATGTGACTGGGCAGGGAGCAGAGGTGTTCAGGTCCCTCACAAAACAAACTGCCTCCCAGGATGCCAGGAGCACCTTATAGAGAACGTTGTTCCACAGGCCACCTACAGCTGGTTTAGGAGGGTGCACTGTGAGCCAACACAGTACTGTCTGAACATTGAGAGTAAAGAGATAAGGGAAGGGCATTTCTACCTGGGAGAGTAGAGAGGCTTCCTGGAGGAGGTGACTTTTGAGCTGTGCCTTGAAGGATGAGTAGGGTTTACAGATATAGGATGAGGCAGGAATTCCAGGCAGAGGAAAGCAGGTGTGCGAAGGCAGAGGAGTGTGGACAGGCTCAGAGTTTTGGGGGCTCTCTAAAGGGGACACCCCCAGACTGTGCAGGACAGGGGTGCTGAAGGCCCCAGAGTGAGCTGGACAGGTGGGGAAAGGGAGGTCTGTGGCAGGCCTCCCCTCCCTTTTCCAGCCCTAGAAATGACTTAGGATGTTGGTAATGGTGTCTACTTGACTTTCTCATATAGGTCCCTGACCACAGGTGGTAGCTTGGTGTTCTCAGGCTGGGAGGAGGGCATGGCTGCCTCAGAGGACCCGCAACTCCCTGGAGGCACCTGCAGAAGCTACGCTGAATAGTCACCACCATCACCGTCACTGACCGACCCCTCCCTCAAGGCCTGGGTGAGGGGGCTGAGGCGCCGGCAGGCAGGGCTAAAGGATGGAGCTAGAGGCGGCCCCTGGCTGAACCCCCTTCCCCAGAGCCCAGCGGGCCCAGACTCTGAGACTTGTTTCCGTCCTGGCTGTTCTTCTCAATTGCCAGGAAGCTCCACTTATGCCTCCAGTTTTCCCAAATGTGGGATTAAGGGGAGGGTGGGTTTCCAAGGAATCTTTTGGAGGCAGAGCCCAGGGTCCGGAGCACAGCCAGGGCCCTGACAGCACCGAGCGCCCTCAGCCAGCCCGGACCCCGGGCCCCTCCTCCTCGTCTCCTGCGGAGGACTAGCAACCACCGAGACCCTCGCATTCCCCACACACTACAGGCCTCCCCCTTCCCAACAGCTTGCGTTGAGAAGTGCTGGATCCGCCCCCACTTTCCAGGTGAGGAAACTGAGGCGCCACGCTCTGAATTGCTGGCCCAGGCGGCGGCACCCCAGCGGTCGGGAGGTAACCAGGATAAACCCGCCGGCGAGGGAAAAGACGAGATTCGCGGCGGAGTTTCAGGGAGGCGCGTCTGCGGGCTAGAGGAGGGACCCGGGGGACTACACCGGGGCGGGCTCACCTCTGGCTCGCGCCGGGATCTTTGTTGGAACCGAGGGTCAGGAATCGCAAATACTGCGTGAAGAATTCCCCCGTGGCCAATCTGCACGGGGGAATTCTTCACGCTGAGCCATTTGCGGTTCCTGACCCACGGTTGCAACAAAGATCCCGGCGCGAGCCACAGGTGAGCCCGCCCCGGTCCGGGCCACCCACCCCGAGAGTGGCGGGACTGCCCGAGCCCAGGACCCTGGCTGTCCAGGGAGGCCGGAGCCTGGAGGGCCGTGTAGACCCATGGGAATCCCATGCCCCACCGTGGGATTTTCCCCTAAGTCATTCTCAAACCATAGATGCAAGCCAGAGCCAGGAGCGAGAGACAATCGCTAGGAAGAACCCCAGTGGACTAGACACGCGTCCATTAAAATAAAGGATGGCCACTTATTTATTTATTTATTTAATTTATTTATTTAGATACAGGGTCTCGCTCTGTCGCCCAGGCTGGAGTGCAGTGGTGAGATCTCAGTTCACTGCAGCCTTGACTTCCTGCGCTCCAGCGATCATCCCACCTCAGCCTCCCCAGCAGCTGCTACCACAGGCCCGCACCGCCACACTCGGCTAGTTTTTGTATTTTTGGTAGAGAAAGGGTTTCCCCATGTTGCCCAGGCTGGACTCAAACTCCTGAGTTCAAGCGATCCAGCCACCTCAGCCTCCCAAAGTGCTGGGATACAGGCTTGAGCCACCCTGTCAGGTGTGTTCTTTTTATATTTAGTAATTTTTAAAGTATGTATTGCTTTTATAAATAAGGATTTGCAATAATTTATAGCAAGGAAAAACAATGATAAAAAATCAGATTTTTTCCACATTCGAACCTCAGGTGAAGTGATCAGGTGAGGTGGGTGGAGGCAGACACACATCTTCTTTAGAGCAAGAGAGGAGGGGACCTTTCGCTCACAGGGGCTGGGAGCTGGAGGGATGAAGACTCAGTTGCCCTCCCTGAAGGCACATTTTTGGGGCCATCTCCCAGCTGGAAATGCATACCATCTCCTTAATCCTAAAGCTGAGTTCTAAAGAAGCAACAAAAAAAGTCCTGATCATCTCCCTTTTACAGGTGAGGGAACAAAGGCACAGAGAGGTTAAGGTTACACAGCTGGAAGGGTCTTAGCCCAGGTCTGCACTTTTCACCAAAGCCAGGGGGCTTGTTAAGTGGTCTCAGCAGAGGTTTAAGGTGCTTCAGCTTTTGGAAAGTAGCCAAAGGATACCACTTACTAACTGTACAACCCTGAGGGGTCATAATATAGTTTGAGCATATCTTCCTGCCAAATCTCATGTTGAATTGTGATCCCCAGTGTTGGAGGTAGGACCTGGTAGGAGGTGTTTGGATCATGGGGACTAATCCCTCATAAATGGCTTGGGCCATGCTCTTGGTGATAAGCGAACTCTCACTCTGAGTTCACACAAGATCTGGTCATTTAAAAGTGTGTGGCAACTCCTCCTCCATTCCCTCTTGTTTCTGCTTTCACCATATGCCTTTTCCCACTTCACCTTCCACCATGATTGCAAGCTTCCTGAGGCCTCCCTGGAAGCCAAGCACATGCCAGTACCATGCTTCCTATAAAGCCTGCAGAACTGTGAGCCAGTTAAACTCCTTCTCTTGATAAATTACCCAGTCTCAGGTATTTTTTTTAATATAGCAATGCAAGAACGGCCTAATACAGAAAATTGATAACGAGGATTGGGGCATTACTATAAAGATACCTGAAAGTGTAGAACTGACTTTGGAACTGGGTAACAGGTAGAGTTTGGAAGAGTTTGGAGGGCTCAGGCCGGGCGTGGTGGCTCACACCTGTAGTCTCAGCACCTTCAGAGGCTGAGGTGAGCAGATCACCTGAGGTTGGGAATTCAAGACCAGCCTAGCCAATATGGTGAAACCCTGTCTCTAACTAAAAATACAAAAATTAGCCGGTCATGGTGGCACATGCCTGTACTCCAAGCTAATCGGGAGGCTGAAGCAGGAGAATCACTTGAACACGGGAGGTGGAGGTTGTAGTGAGCCGACATCGTGCCACTGCACTCCAGCCTGGCAACAGAGTGGGACTCTGTCTCAAAAAAAAAAAAAAAGAGTTTGGAGAGTTTGGAAGAAGACAGGAAAATGAGAGATTTGGAACTTCTTAGAGACTGGTTAAATGGCTGTGACCAAAATGCTGATAGTGATACAGACAATGAAGTCCAGGCTGCCAAGGTCTCAGATGGAAATGAGGAATTATTGGTAACTGGAGCAAAAGTAACCCATGTTATGCCTTAGCAAAGAGCTTGGCTGCATTGTGTTCATGCCATAGGGATCTGTGGAAGTTTGATTTAGGGTATTGCAGAAGAAATTACTAAGCAGCAAAGCATTCAGGATATGGCCTGGCTGCTTCTAACAACCTACACTCAGGTGTGGGAGCAAAGAAATGACTTAAAGTTGGAATATATATATATATCTATATATATATATTTTGTTTGTTTGTTTGTTTGTTCGTTTATTTGTTTTTGAGATGGAGTTTCACTCTTGTTGCCCAGGTTGGAGTGCAATGGTGGAGTCTCAGCTCACTGCAACATCCGCCTCCCAGGTTCAAGCAGCTCTCCTGCCTCGGCCTCCTGAGTAGCTGGGATCAAAGGCATGCACCACCACACCTGGCTAATTTTTTTGTATTTTTAGTAGAGACGGGGTTTCACCATGTTGGTCTGTCTGGTCTTGAGCTCCTGACCTCAGACAGTTCACCTGCCTCAGCTTCCCAAAGTGCTGGGATTACAGGCATGAGCCACCATGCCTGGCCAGAACTTATATTTAAAAGGGAAGCAGAATGTATAAGTTTGGAAATTTTACAACCTGGCCATGTGGTAGAAAAGCAAAGCCCATTTTCAGGGAGAGAATTCAAGCAGGCTGTGGCACAACGACTTGCTAGAGATATTTGCATAGCTAAAAGGAAGCCAAATGCTAATAACCAAGACAACGGGGAAAAGGTCTTGAAGGCATTTCAGAGAACTTCGTGGCAGCCCCTCCCATCACAGGCCCTGAGGCCTAGTGGGGAAGAATGATTTCATGGGCCAGGCCTAGGGCCCTGCTGCCCTGCACACCCTCAGGACACTGCTTCCCACATCCTGACCACTCCAGCTCCAGCCAAGGCTCAAAGGGGCCCAAGTATAGCTCAAGCTGCTGCCACTTTGCAGTCTCACTTTGGAGAATGCAAGTGGTAAGCCTTGGCAGCTTCCATATTATGTTAATCCTGTGGGTGCACAGAGTCCAAAAGTGAAGGCTTGGCAGCCTCCACCTAGATTTCAGAGGATGTATGAGGAAAGCCTGGGTGTCTGGGCAGAAGTCTGCTGCAGGGGCACTGCCCTCAGAGAATCTCTACTAGGGCAGTGCCAAGGGGAAATGTGGAGTTAGACCCCGCACACAGAGTCCCCAGTGGGGCACTGCCTGGTGGAGCTGTTGGAAGGAGGCTGCCATCCTCCTAACCCAGGAATGTTAGAGCCACCACCAATGGCTTGCAATTTCAGCGTGGAAAAGTCATAGAGGCAGAGCTGCCCAAGGCCTTGGGAACCCACCCCTCCCACCAGTGTCCCTTGAATGCAGGATATGGAGTCAAAGAAGATTATTTTGGAGCATTAAGATTTAATGAATGGGCTGGGCGCAGTGGCTCATGCCTGTAATCCCAGTGTTATAAATAAAGTTTTGGTGCAGCAAAAGAAATAGCACTTGAATGTAAAATTTTCTTTTTTTCGTCTCAGCAAGACAATTTACTTCTATGGAAGGGTGTGCCCTCACAGATGGACCAATGGTGAGTGCAAACCTGGGCAAGGGAGGGGAAGAGTTTCTCCTGCTGCTGTGTTGTTCCCCTACTGGCTAGGGTTAGACCACACAGGCTAAACTAATTCTGATTGGCTAATTTAAAGAGAGTGATGAGGTAAGTGGTTTGGCAGGAAAAATGGTTATGGAATGAGTCAGGGTGGAGAATGAGTCAGGGCAGAGCAGGTAATTGAAATGAGTCAGGGTGGAGCAGGTAATGGGAATGAGTCAGGGTGGAGCAGGTTTGCTTTATGAGGAAGTTAAGTTTAAAAGTAGAAGGCAAAGAATGGAACATAGTGACATATTGATTCTTTGAAGAGAAATTTAGGACTCATATCTAACACCGGGACTTTGGGAGGCTGAGGTGGGCAGATCACCTGAGGTCAGGAGTTCAAGACCAGCCTGGCCAACATGGTGAAACCCTGTCTCTACTAAAAATGCAAAAATTAGGCAAGGTGCAGTGGCTCAGGCCTGTAATCCCAGCACCTTGGGAGGCCAAGGCAGGTGGATCACCTGAGGTCAGGAGTTTGAGACCAGCCTGACCAACAACATGGTCTCTACTAAAAATACACAAAAAATTAGCTGGGCGTGGTGATGGGCACCTGTAATCCCAGCTACTCAGGAGGCTGAGGCAGGAGAATTGCTTGAACCCAGGAGGGGGAGGTTGCAGTGACCCGAGATCTCACCATTGCACTCCAGCCTAGGTGACAAGAGCAAAACGCCATCTCAAAAAAAAAAAAAAAAAAAAAGATTTAATGAATGGCTTCTGGATTTTGGACTTGCATGGGGCCTGTAGCCCCTTTCTTTTGGCCAAATTCTCCCTTTTGGAATGATAATGTTTACTCAATGCCTATACCCCCACTGTATCTTGGAGGTAAATAACTTCTTTTTGATTTTACAGACTCCTAGGTGGAAGGGACTCATATCTAGGTGAGACTTTGGACTTGAGACTTTTTTTTTTTTTTTTTTTTTGAGTCAGATTCTTGCTCTGTCACCCAGGCTGGAGTGCAGTGGCTTTATCTTGGCTCACTGCAACCTCCGCTTCCCGGGTTCAAGCGATTCTCCTGCCTCAGCCTCCTGAGTAGCTGGGATTACAAGCGCGTGCCACCACGCCCAGCTAATTTTTGTATTTTTAGTAGAGACAGGTTTTCACCATGTTGGTCAGGCTAGGGGACTTTTGAGTTAATGCTGGAATGAGTTAAGACTTTGGAGTCTAAGTGCTTGGGAGTTGATAAAACAATTTTTAAAATAAATAAATAAGTAGGCCAGGAGCAGTAGCTCATACCTGTCATCCCAGCATTTTGGGAGGCTAAGGCGGGAGAATGACTCGAGTCCAGGAGTTCAAGACCAGCGTGGGCAACGTGATGAAATCCCAACTCTACAAAAAAATATAAAAATTAGCCAGGCATGGTGGCATGCGCCTGTGGTCCCAGCTACTCGGGAGGCTGAAATAGAAGAAGCACTTTAGCCTGGAAGGTGGAGGTTGCAGTGAGCAGAGATAGCACCACTGCACTCCAGCCAGGGCGACAGAGCAATAACTTGTCTCAAAAAAATAAAATTAGGCCAGGCACGGTAGCTCACGCCTATAATCCCAGCATTTTGGGAGGCCGAGGCAAGTGGATCACCTGAGGTCAGGAGTTCAAGACCAGCCTGGCCAACATGGTGAAACGCCGTGTCTACTAAAAATATTTTAAAATTAGCCAGGCATGGTGGTGGGCACCTGTAATCCCAGCTACTCCAGAGACTGAGGCAGGAGAATCGCTTGAACCTGGGAGGCAGAGGTTGCAGTGATCCGAGGTCGCACCATTGTACTTCAGCCTGGGCAACAAGAGTGAAACTCCATCTCAAAAAAAAAAAAAAAAAAAAATTACACAAATAAATGAGATTTTAGGGGACTGTCGTAAAGGCATAATCGTATTTTGCAATGTGAGAAGGACATGAGATTTTGGGGGGCCATGGGCAGAATGATATAGTTTGACTGTATGTCTTTACCAAATCTCATGTCAAATTGTAGTCCCCAATGTTGGAGGTAGGGCCTGGTGGGAGGTGTTTGGATCTTGGGGGCGGATCCCTTATGAATGACCTGGGCCATCCCCTTCATGATAAATGAGCTCTTTCTCTGAGTTCACACAAGATCTGGTAGTTTAAATGTGTGTGGCACATCCCCTCCACCTTGTTCCTGCCTTCACCATGTGACGTGCCTGCTCACCTTTCACCTTCTGCCATGATGGCAAGCTTCCTGACGCCTCTTCAGAAGCCAAGCAGATGCCAGGACCATGCTTCCTGTAAAGCCTGCAGAACTGTGAGCCAATTAAACCTCTTTTCTTTATAAATTACCCAGTCTCTGGTATTTCTTTATAGCAATGCAAGAACGGCCTGATACAAGTCATTTCCTGTCTTTGTCCCTGAATTTCCTCCTCTGTGTGAGGAAACAGGAAGAAGAATCCCTGCCCTGCATGTTCAGCTGCCACGTGAGGTAATAGTGCAGGAAGGGGAAATTGGAAATCCCCAGAGGTGTTGGTGAGACCAGTTCCCTTCCTGTCTGTCCTCTGAAACAGCTCTGCATATTCTCCCAAGCCCAGGGCCTGAGTATAGTCTGGATCCCCAGACTTCGCTGGATGAAGCTCTAAATTTACCAGCCAGCCAGCTTTCAGGCCCGAGATTACTATCTTGTCTTACCTTCAGGTGAGAGAAACATTATAATAACATCAATAATGAACAGTAACCAAGCACTTGGTGCCTGTGCCAGGCATTCTTTCCTGCCAGCCATCCTCACAGGTATGAGGCAGGCAATACCTGCTTCCCCACTGTCTCCTACCCGAGCCTGGGCCCGTGAGACACTCACCAACCTAGCTAATGGGATGGCCTCTAGCAGTGGAAATGGGGCTCTTCCCATTATCCCCATGGTAGATTTTTAAGGCCTGGGTGACAATCTCATAGCTCAACAGCACTGGGCCACCACTGTCAAGCCTACCAACACTCATGCCCTCCAGGCCCCTGCCATTATCCCTTCTCTGATAGACTGCCACTTTTAGGCAGAAGAGATATGTAACTTACTACTCTTTATATATAGATATTAGAATGCATCTCTTGAAATGATACACATTTTCTAACACCCCCAAAATGCCAGTAAGAGTGATTAAAGGGCTGGGTGTCGTGGCACACGCCCATAGTCCCAGCTACTCCAGAGACAGAAGAGGGAGAATGCTTGAGCCCAGGAGTTCATCAGCCTGACCCCAACACAGCAAGAGCCCATCTCCACAACAATTAAAAAATTAGTCAGGCATGGTGGCACACACCTGTAGTCCTAACTATTCAGGAGGCTGAGATGGGAGGAGTGCTTGAGCCTAGGAGTCAGAGGCTCAAGTGTGAGAACAGACACTCGTAGCTCATGGCATAAGCTATGATCATGCCACTGTAGGTATTTTTTAAAAGATTAAAGGTTGAGGGGGTGGAAAATGGGATGGGATAGGAAATGGGGTGGGAAAAATAAAAATAAAAGCAGAGAGGGGGATTGAGCAGACCAAGGAAGATAGCATGTCAACCCAACCCCCAATTTAAGGCATAACTCCTTGTGTATAAAAGTGAGCACCAATCAACATCCTAACAATATCATTAGTAGGGCATCTGAAAGGATGTTCACTAAAGTTAACAATGCTTATTTCTATGTTTCTTCTTTTAGCTTTTATTATTTGAAAAATTTTTAAATAATAAACAACTTTCAGTTTTACAAAAATAACAAAAGTATTTTTAAAATGCCCATGCGGAGTCCGCATTTTATTCCACAATACATCTGCAACTTTTTTTTTCTTTTTTTGAGGTGGGTCCTGCTCTGTCCCTCTGTAGCTGGGTGCTCTGCAGCTGTAGCTACAGGCATGCGCCACCAAGCCTGACTAATTTTTTGAGGAGGCAAGGGTCTCACTATGTTGCCCAGTCTAGTCTCAAACTCCTGGGCTCAAGCGATTCTTCCACCTTGACCTCCCAAAGTGCTGGGATTGCAGGCATGAGCCACCATGCCTAGCCAGCTTTTTATTTTTTTATTTTTTTATTTTTTTATTTTTTGAGACAGAGTCTCAAAACATTTATGGACAGCTCAACATAAAATATATAATAATTTGGCCAGGCGCAGCGGTTCACTCCTGTAATCCCAGCACTTTGGGAGGCCGAGGCGGGCGGATCACGAGGTCAGGAGATTGAGACCATCCTGGCTAACATGGTGAAACCCCGTCTCTACTAAAAATACAAAAAATTAGCCGGGTGTAGTGGCTGGCGCCTGTAGTCCCAGCTACTCGGGAGGCTGAGGCAGGAGAATGGCGTGAACCCAGGAGGTGGAGCTTGCAGTGAGCCGAGATCGCACCACTGCACTCCAGCCTGGGCAAGAGACCAAGACTCCATCTTAAAAAAAAAAAAAAAGAAATATTTTGTATTAATATTTCCATGGTGGGGCAGAAACTCCAGTAAAATCAAGCCTTTAGATGCTATGGATGTGTTTGTTCAGGGACTGTGTACTCCCAATATGTGACCCCCCGTCAGCTTGAGAAGCTTAGATTGCCCCCCGCATTGACAGATGAGGAAAATGAGGCCCCTAGCCAGCTTTTTAAAAAGTTCAATGGAACTCCTTTTATTGAGATAAAGTTTATGTACCATAAAATACACCCTTTTAAAGTGTACAGTTCAGAACATTGTCATGAGCCCCAAAAAGAAACTTTGTACCATTAGCAGTCATTCTCCCACGTTCCCCTCCTCTCCATCTCCTGACAACCAATACACTCTGCCTTTATGGACTCACCTATTTAGCACATTTCATGTAAATGGAATCGTGTTATTCTGTGGCATTTGGTGTCTGGCTTCTTACACTTAGTGCGGTATTTTCAAGGCTCATCTATGTTCTGGCGTGTGTTAGTACTTCATTCCTTTTTATGGCTGAACTGTATTCTGTGGTATGAATAGTCCACATTTTATTTATTCATTCATCAGTTTATAGCCATTTAGGTTGTTTCCATGTTTGGCTATTATGAATAATGCTGCTATGAATATTCATATAGGAGGTTTTGTATGGAGATATGTTTTCAATTATCCAGAAATGTATAGCTAGAAGTGAAATTTCTGGGTTATATGGTAACTCTATGTTTAACTTTTTGAGGAACTGCCAAACTGCTTCCCATAGAGGCTGTGTCATTTTACATTTCCGCCAGCAATCTGTGAGGGTTCCAATATTCCCATACTCTTGCCAACATTTGTCCCTCTCGCTTTTTTTTTTTCTGAGACAGACTTTGTTGCCCAGGCTGGAGTTCAGTGGCATGATCATGACTCATTGCAGCCTTGAACTCTCAGGTTCAAGCGATCCTCCACCTCAGCCTCTCAAGTAGATGGGACTACAGGTGCAAGTCATGACACCTGGCTAATTTTTTTTAATTAAAATTTTTTGTAGAGATGGGATCTCACTATGTTGCCCAGGCTGGTCTTGAACTCCTGGGCTCACATGATCCTCCCATCTTGGCCCCCAAACTGCTAGGATTACAGCCGTGAGCCACCATGCCCAGTCTGCCCCTCTTTTTATTACAGCCATCCTAGTGTGTATGAAATGATATTTCACTGTGGTTTTGATTTGCATTTTCCTAATAGCTAATGATGTTGAATATCTTTTCTTATGCTTATTGTCCATTTACATATCGTCTTTGAGAAATGCCTATTCAAGTCCTTTGCACATTTTAAAATTATTATTATTACTATTATTATTATTATTTTGGGACAGTCTTGCTTTGCCTAAGCTGGAGTGCAGTGGTGCAATCCCAGCTCACTTCAACCTCCACCTCCCGGGTTCACACGATTCTCCTGCCTCAGCCTCCCGAGTAGTTGGGATTGCAAGCACCTGCCACCACACCCAGCTAATTTTTCTATTTTTAGTAGAGACTGGGTTTCACTGTGTTGGTCAGGCTAGTTTCAAACTCCTGACCTCAAGTGATCCACCTGCCTCGGCCTCCCAAAGTGCTGGGATTACAGGTGTAAGCCATTGCGCCCAGCCAAATTATTATGTTTTTTATTATTGAGTTGTCCATAACTGTTTTAACATTGAAACATTTTGTATTAATATTTCCACGGTGGGGCAGAAACTCCAGTAAAATCAAGCCTTTAGATGCTGTAGTGTGTTTGTTCAGGGACTCTGCACTCCCAATATGTGACTCCCCATCAGTTTGAGAAGCTCAGATTGCCCCCAGCACTGACAGGTGAGGAAAATGAGGCCTGTACAAGTTAGGAAACTGGCTGGGTGTGGTGGCTCATTCCCATAATCCCAACACTTTGGGAGGCTGAGGCGGATTGCTTGAGCCCAGGAGTTCAAGACCAGCCTGGGCAACATAGCAAGACCCCATCTCTACAAAAAATAAAAAATTAGCCAAGGGTGGTGGCATGCACCTGTAGTTCCAGTTACTCAGGATGCTGAGGTGGGAGGATTCTTTGAGCCCAGGAGTTCAAGGCTCCAGTGAACTATGATTGCACCACTGCACTCTAGCCTGGGTGACAGACGAAGATCTTGACTCTTAAAAAAAAAAAAAAAAAAAAGTTGGCCAGGTGTGGTGGCTCATGCCTCTAATCCTAGCACTTTGGGAGGCCAAGGTGGGCGGATCACCTGAGGTCAGGAGTTCAAGACCAGCCTGGCCAACATGGTGAAACCCCATCTCTACTACGAATACAAAAATTAGCTGGGCATGGTGGTGTGCACCTGTAATCCCAGCTACTCAGCAGGCTGAAGCATGAGAATCGCTTGAACCTGGAAGGCGGAGGTTGTAGTGAGTCAAGATCACGCCACCGCACTCCAGCCTAGATGACAGAGTGAGACTCTGTCTCAACAACAACAATAACAACAAAAGTTAGGAAACTTGTTCAAATTACACAGCCAAGTCTTATGTAGAATAATGGGAAACTGGAAGATTTACCTGGAGGAGAGGAGCGGAGCAACAAGGAGATTTCAGTTCCCGGCTCTGCCTTTGAAAGGCTGCGACAAACAAGACAACCAGAATGTTTTTGTGGCCTCAGAGCCAGAATCAGAGATTGGATTCTCAGAGGGAGACATGTCAATGGGAAAGGCCTCCTGACAACAGCTGGAGCCTAGCATGACGGAGGCGGCTTGGGAGACATTGAACTATGTCTGGACAATCCATTGGCAGGAAAATCGTAGGAAACTGTAGGGGCCATCTGATGCTTGGCCTCTTCAGCGTCTATTTCCCCTACCTTTTTTCCCTTCAAATCAGGCCCCAATTTCCTTTTGAGGATCTGCATGGTTCTAGGAGTGGAACTTAGACTAACTAGACTTAGTCGAAGTCTACCAGTGCCTCCCATCCCTCCATTAATGTGGTTCAGGGTATGCATGTGATTACCAATTAGAATACATCTCAAAACTTTTGGTGGGAACACAGAACACTTTCTCTTTCTTTCTTCCCTGCCCTCCCTCTCGTCTTCTTCTTCTTCTTTTTTTTTTTTTGTTTTTTTGAGATGGAGGAGTTTTGCTCTGGTTGTCCAGGCTGGAGTGCAGTGGTGCGATCTCGGCTCACTGCAACCTCCGCCTCCTGGGTTCAAGCGATTCTCCTGCCTCAGCCTCCCGAGTAGCTGGGATTAAGGTGCCTGCCACAACACCTGGCTAGTTTTTTTGTATTTTTAGTAGAGACAGGGTTTTGCTATGTTGAGCAGCCTGGTCTTCAATTCCTGACCTCGGGTGATCTGCCCACCTCGGCCTCCCAAAGTGCTGGGATTACAGGCGTGAGCCACCATGCCTGGCCTGCCTGGCCGGCCTGCCTGCCCGCCTGCCTGCCTGCCTGCCTGCCTGCCTTCCTTCCTTTTTTCTTTCTCTTTCTTTCCTCCTCCTTCATCTTCTTTTTTTTCCTCTTCTTCTGATTCCTTTCTTCTCTCTTTCTTTTGAGACAGACACTCTGTTACCAAGGCTGGAGTACAGTGGCACAATCCTAGCTCATTGTAGCCTCAACCTCCCAGGCTCAAGCAATCCTTCTGCTCAGCTTCCTGAGTAGCTGGGACTACAGGCATACACCACCACACCCAGCGAATCTTTTTAATTTTTTGGTAGAAACGGGGTATCACTATGTTGCTCAGGCTGATCTCAAACTCCTAGGCTCCAGCAGTCCTCCCACCTTGGCCTCATAAACTGCTGGAGTTACCAGTGTGTGCCACTGCACCAGACCAAGATATTTCCTGCTCCTTGGAAATAACAAGGGAGCCTGACTAGATGTGACAAAGAAAACATCTCGGATATGAGGTGGGCTGCCCTTAAAATGAGATCAGAAGCACAGAAGGCACAGAGGAGAGAGAGAAAGAAACAAATCCTTACTGATATCGCTGAGCTGCTGGGTCACACTTTGCCTGAAGGTGGAGGGGCCTCTGGAGTTTACTGTTTGAGCTAGTTTGAGTGGGCTTTTCTGTTATTAGCAACATGAATGCAATAAATATACGGCTCAGGCATCCAATGGAGAGGGGTGGGGACAAAACCTTGTAGCCTTTATGATCCTGTCAAACCCTAAGCCTCTATAACATGTCCAAAGACTTGAGGTTGGAAGGCAGTAGAGTCAGTCTTGGGAACTCAGGTGGGAGGCTCTCAACTGGAAGAAAGGTGTTTTTTTTTGTTTTTTGTTTTTGAGACAGAGTCTCGCTCTGTCGCCCAGGCTGGAGTGCAGTGGCACAATCTCGGCTCACTGCAAGCTCTGCCTCCCGGGTTCACGCCATTCTCCTGCCTCAGCCTCTCCGAGTAGCTGGGACTACAGGCGCCTGCCATCATGCCCGGCTAATTTTTTGTATTTTTTAGTAGAGACGGAGTTTCACTGTGGTCTCGATCTCCTGACCTCGTGATCCGCCCGCCTCGGCCTCCCAAAGTGCTGGGATTACAAGCGTGAGCCACCGCGCCCAGCCAGAAATGTGTTTTTGATAGGTAGACTTTACAGGGTATGAGTTCAAATGATCAAACTCCGCTATAGCTACATGAAAACCCTTCAGTAACCTGTGCTTGATAATCAACCCAGAGCAGCTTCAGGGTACAGCTGTATGAGCCCCTCCTCTGCTCCAGGGTCCCATAGATCTGGGTTCAAATCCCACCTCTGCCACTTCCCCACTGCTTCTTAGTCAATCTCTTTGGGATTCAGTTTCTTCATCTATAAAGCAGACAGAAAGCTAATATGGGCAACATGGGCCAGTGTGGGAGGTAGGGGAAGCTTCAGGTATGGTGGCTTTTGCTGCAGTGATGGTGCAGAGATACACCAGAGACCCTTATCAAACACAGAGCTCTTATCCCTGCCAGGCATAGACAAGGGGACTACCATTAACTCAATTTTGCAGATAAGGAAACAAAGGCACTGGGAGGTTAAGAACGGGACCCAGGCCGGGCGTGGTGGCTCACGCCTGTAATCTCAGCACTTGGGGAGCCAAAGCAGGTGGATCACCTGAGGTCAGGAGTTCGAGACCAGCCTGGCCAACATGGTGAAACCCCGTCTCTACCAAAAAAAAAAAAATTAGCCAGGCGTGGTGGCGAGTACCTGTAATCCCAGCTACTCAGGAGGCTGAGACAGGAGAATCGCTTGAACCCAGGAGGGGGTGGTGGTGGTGAACTGCCACACCACCCCACCTCGGCCTGGGGAAAAAAAGGGAAACCCCATCCTTAAAAAAAAAAAAAAAAAAACAGGACCCGGCACAGAGCTGGTAAGTGGAGGTGCTGGGGATCCACCCCAGGGTAGTGTCACCCCCCAGGCTGCTCTGCTCTCAGAGGAGGAGCGGCAGTCTGATGTTGGTTTGGCTGCTGGGGCCTGAGCTGCAGAAGGCGAGAGAAGGATTCCAGGCACCCAGCAAGAGCTTTCTCCAAGACCCACCCACATGTGACTTGACCCTGGGGCCTGAGGTTGGGTGACAGCTGGAAGGTGCAGAGAGCCGGAAGTGGATTCCCCCACCTCATCCTGGAAAAAGTCTTCACCTGCAGGAGATGAAAGATCCCTTTCAGGTGAGCGGTTCCACTCCAATTATTATTCCCATCTTCTCCGCACAGAGCCAGCACTACAGGCAGCTGAGACCTGTGACTCCTTTTGGATGTCCCCAAAGCCTCTACACCTCCCTTGAAAAGATGGCTGGAGCAAACAGCTTTCACAAGGGCTAAAGAACTGATGAAAGAACCCTGGTGGGCCTGTGTAAGCTCTGGACCTCAGTGGCAGCTTCTCTTTGCTATAATGAATTAGCCAGGAGGCAGGCACAGATTCTAGGAACCCTTGCCTAAGTGGCCTGCACAAGTTGAATGGGGTGAAGAAAGCGGCTGTGGCCACAGTGGGGCCACATGGGGCATCACCTGATGTTCCAAAACCCAAATGGTGGATACAAGTCACTCTACTACCCATGGAGACAGAGACCTTGGCTAGGAAGGCTTTGCATCTGAGAGTCCCACAGGTGATCCCAGTCCTGACCCAGTGGCTTTGGCACCCTCAAGAGGGTGCTGCCCAGTCAGCCTGCAGGGTCTCACTGCAAAGGCGAGGATGTCTCAAAGTTCCACCACGTTCTGCTGTGCTGTAGCTCACTGCCTGGCACCAGAAAACCTCGGAGGATGTACTTAGGCAATCCCAAAGGCCCCATTTGCCCCGGAGGCCCTTCCTTCCTTTCAGTGGCCTGAACTTGGGAGTTTGTACCAGCCAGGAGAGGAATAAATTCTCCATTGCTACCTTTCCTTTCACAGACACTGGTACCAAAGGGCCACTTGTATAAGAATTAAATCTGGTCCTGAGCAAAAAAAAGCCCTGATTTTAAATATTTGAGTGTGTTTTTGTGCAACCCAAGGCCCCCCAGGATTATGGCCGTGTTGTGGCAACACTGTGGCCTTGGCGCCATCTGCTGGCCGAGTGACCCCCCGCCCCCCGCCCCGCCCCCTGCCCACCCAACCGCTAGGCTGGGAGCTGGGGAGGGGTTGTGATTTTGTGGATGGATTCAGAGGCTTCCAACCTTCCTGAATATTTGCAAACCCGGGATGTTGGATCCTTTCCTAGGGAGAATGTGCCCAGCGCTCCGAGAGTTCCTGGAGGGTCTGGGACCCTCTGGAGGGAAGAGGAGTGCTGCACCACTGAGCAGCCTCTTTTCTGCTCTGATGGGGAAGGTCCCCACTGCTCTCTAGGCCAGTGGAAGAGGGCTGCCTCAGAGACCCCTCCCCGAGCTCTAGGATCCTGGCTGGTGGCTGGGAGGGAAGGAATAAGATGGGGATGCTTCCTGCTCTGGCCTCCACTCTGCCAAGTGTGAGACCAAGAAAGCTCCCCGCTTTTCCCCTTTCCCCTTCTGTTATCCTCCTCTCCACTTCTCCTGCCACAGCAGACCTCTCTTCTGGCCCTCCCTCAGAGCCCACATGGTGTTTTGGACAGCCCCATTCCCATCGCACACCTCAGTTTCCCCACCTGTAATGCAGTGGTTCTGGATTCTCATCCATGGGAGATGGCAGCAGGGGAGGACTCCATGTTTCCTGTTTGGGTGGCTATGACTATTCCTTCCTGACACAGCTCCTGGTGCTGTACACAGGAGTCTTTCAACGGTATACAGGCACCCAGCAGGTCACAGGGGCTGATAGTGTCAACTTGACTAAATAAAGCCAGTTTTCCGGCCGGGTGCGGTGGCTCACGCTTGTAATCCCAGCACTTTGGGAGGCCGAGGCGGGCGGATCACGAGGTCAGGAGATCGAGACCATGGTGAAACCCTGTCTCTACTAAAAATACAAAAAAAAAATTAGCCGGGCGTAGTGGCGGGCGCCTGTAGTCCCAGCTACTCGGAGAGGCTGAGGCAGCAGAATGGCGTGAACCCGGGAGGCGGAGCTTGCAGTGAGCCGAGAGCGCGCCACTGCACTCCAGCCTGGGCGACAGAGCGAGACTCCGTCTCAAAAATAAATAAATAAATAAATAAAAATAAAAATAAAAATAAAGCCAGTTTTCCAAAATGGTGGCACCAATTCACAGCCCTATCTACAGCCCCATCTCACCAACACTTATTATTGACAGATGTATACGCATCATTCTGATGAGTATCAAGTGACATCTCAGTGTAGTTGGGGTTTGCATTTTCCTGGTTACTTATGAGGTTGGACATCTTTCCATGTGGTTTTGGCTGTTCCTGTAAGTTCCCATCCCAGTTGTGTGCCCATTTTTCCACTGGATTGTTTGTCTCTCTTGAGAACTCATTAGACTTTTTTACATATCCTTAATGGTAATCCTTTTTTGATTATGTCTCACAAATATCTTCTCCCAGTTTAGTCTTGTCTGTTCTTTTTCTTTATGATGTCTTGTTTTACTTTTTAACTTTTTATTTTGACATAATCTCAGACTTACATCGAAAAGTTGCATGAATAGTGCAAAGAATTTCTTCATACCCTTTACCCCAGTTCCCCAAATGTTAACATTTGACATTTGTGTCCCTCTCTCTTTCTTTCAGTGCCCCCATATATACACACATATCTCCCCTCCCCTTTCCTGAGCGAGCCCCAAGTCGCTTGGGAGTAAGGGGCAGAATACTGCCTTTTTACTCCTAAATACTTCAGTGTATATTTCATTTTTTTTTAGACGGACTTTCACTCTTGTTGCCCAGGAATGCAGTGGTGCAATATCTACTCACTGCAATCTCCCAGGTTCAAGTGATTCTCCTGCCTCTGCCTACTGAGTAGCCGGGATTACAGGCACACACCACCACACCCAACTAATTTTTGTATTTTTAATAGAGATGGGGTTTCACCATGTTGGCCAGGCTGGTCTCGAACTCCTGACCTCAAGTGATCTGCCCGCCTTGGCCTGCCAAAGTGCTGGGATTACAGGTGTGAGCTACCGTGCCTGCCCCAGTGTATATTTCTTAAAAACAAGAACATTCTCCTATATGTAAACATTACCACTGAACAACTGTCAAATTCAGGAAATTAACACTGAAACACTACCATTATCTAATCTACAGACGTTATTCAGATTTCATCACTCATACTAGTAATGTCCCTTGGAGCCGAGGTCCCCAGCCCCTGGTATCAGTCCATGGCCTGTCAGGAACTGCACAGCAGGAGGTGAGTGGTGGGTGGCGAGCATTACCACCTGAGTTCCACCTCCTGTCAGATCAGCTGCATTAGATTCTCATAGGAGCACAAATCCTATTGTGAACTGCACAGGTGAGGGATCTAGGTTGTGTGCTCCTTATGAGAATCTAATGCCTGATGATCTGAGGGGAATAGCTTCATCCTGAAACCATCCCCTGCCCCTCATCCATGGAAAAATCATCTTCCATGAAACCGGTCCCTGGTCCCAAAAAGGTTGGGGACTGCTTCCTTAGAGCAAAAAGAACATCCCACATCATGTGTTATTCTTCTTTAGTATACTAAAGAGGTTATGTCTATGTCTCTTTATACTTTAATCTAGAATAGTATTTCTTTGTGTTTCATAAGACTGACTTTTTGGAGATGATAGACCAGTTATTTTATAGAATGTCCTTCAATTTGGGATTGTCTAATGTTTCTTCGTGATTAGATTAAGGTAATGCATTTTGGGTACTGTGTCCTCAGAGCATCATACCAGAAGGCACATGATCTAGATTTCTCTCATTGCTGGTGATATTAAACTTCATCACATGGGTAAGGTGAGGTCTACTAAGTTTCTCCATATAAAGTTACTGTTTTTCCCTTTGTGATTTTTAAGTATCTAGGGGAGATACCATGGACTGTGTAATTACCCTATTACTTTATTTCTCAAGTCTACTGGTTTTTATGTCCATTGATGATTTTTGTCGAATTATTAATATGGCTGCCAAACAGTGATTTTCTAATTTTATCCTTCCTCATATCTCATACATCTATTAGTTGGCTTTTGTTTGTTTGTTTGTTGTCTCTCTTGTAGCCTAGGCTGGAGTGCACCGGCACAATCTCAGCTCAGTGCAACCTCTGCCTCCCGGGTTCAAGAGATTCTCCTGCCTCAGCCTCCCAAGTAGCTGGGATTACAGGTGCCTGCCACCACGCCCAGCTAGTTTTTGTATTTTTAGTAGAGACAGGGTTTCACCATCTTGGCCAGGCTGGTCTTGAACTCCTGACCTTGTGATCCACCCACCTTGGCCTCCCAAAGTGCTGGGATTACAGGTGTGAGCCCCACCATGCTTGGCCTGATTAGAACCTATCTTAATCCAGTATGACCTCACCTTAATTTGATTATATCTACAAAGACCTTATTTCCAAATAAGGCCATATTCACAGATACTGGTGGGGGGTGCTAAGGCTTCAATATATCTTTTTTTTTTTTTTTTGAGACGGAGTCTCGCTCTGTCACCCAGGCTGGAGTGCAGTGGCGCGATCTCGGCTCACTGCAAGCTCCGCCTCCCGGGTTCATGCCATTCTCCTGCCTCAGCCTCCGGAGTAGCTGGGACTACAGGCACCCGCCACCGCGCCGGCTAATTTTTTGTATTTTTAGTAGAGACGGGGTTTCACCGTGGTCTCGATCTCCTGACCTCGTGATCCACCCGCCTCGGCCTCCCAAAGTGCTGGGATTACAGGCGTGAGCCACTGCGCCCGGCCTTCAATATATCTTTTAAGGGGAACAATTCAACCTGTAACAGACTCCAATTTGTTTTTCTTTTTTCATATGGATGACTAGTTAGCCTGCATCATTTATTCAGTAGCCATCCTCCCTCACTGGCCTGCAATACTACCTCTGAATCCATTAAGTAGATGTGGATGCCTTGGGTATATTTCTGGGTTTTCTGTTCAGTTCTGAGGGTCTAATGTTGCATTCCTGAACAAACACCCACACTGTCCCAATTACTGACCTTTCTAGCAGGCCTAGATATCTGGTAAAACAGGTCTGCTCATTTTGTTTCTCTTCAAGATTGTCTAGTGCCTGGGCACAGTGGCTCATGTCTATAATCCCAGTACTTTGGGAAGCTAAGGCAGGAGGATTACTGGAGGCCAGAGTTTGAGACCAGCCTGGGCAACATAGCAAGACCCTTCTCCACAAAAAATTTAAAAATTAGCCAGGCATGGTGGCACACACCTGTAGTCCTAGCTACTTAGGAGGCTGAGACCGGTGGAGTACTTGAGCCTGGGAGTTTCAGGCTGCAGTGAGCTAGGATCATGCCACTGCACTCCAGCCTGGGCAATAGACCAAGACCTTGTCTCTTAAAAAAAAAAAAAAAAAAAAAGAGAAAGAGACTGTCTAGGCTCTTCTACAGTCTTTGCTTTTCCATATAAATTTGAGAAACAGTATGCCAACTTTCTCACAAAAAAACTTGGGAGTTTGGCAGGAATTGCACCGAGCCTATGGATCACGTCTCTTCTTCCAGGAAACCTTCCCTCCTCACGAGCCCCGTTAAGCTCTGTCCCCTCTGGTTTCACACTATCCCTACCCCATTCTGTGGGGGTGATCTGGCCCCCTTAACTGGCCTGAATACTGCAAACCACAGGGGTATGTTCCTTTCAAAAGTCTCCTTCATGTCTCTTGCGTGTGTCCATACCAAGATCTGACTATGACGACCCTGAAAGCTAGATCTGAGTGACGCAGTTCTCCTGTCTCCACTCTCCCCTCTACAGAGCCCAGAGTGTTGTCTTAGGAATCTTTGGTAGGGGTCTTCCTCTAATCCCCTACTCAGACTATGTAACCCTTAAACAAACATAGGCCAGATCATATCCCTAGGTCTATTCAAACCCTCCCCATGGTTCCCCAGCTTGTCCAAAGAAAACCCACGTCCTCATCATGGTCTCGAGATCCGACTCCATCTGCAACCCCTCACCTCACCCCTCCTCATTGTCTCTGTGACCCCATCTCCTCTATTCTACACACTCACTCGACCTCAGACACTCTGGCCTCCCTGCTGTTCTTCAGGTATGCCAGACACAGTCCTGGTTCAAGACCTTTGCATTTGCTGTTCCCTCTTTCTGAAACACTCTTCCCCTAGTTATGCCGTCTTGCTCCTTCACTTCGTTCAGATCTCCACTCAAATAGCGTCTTCTCAGTGAAGCCTCCCCTGACCACCCAATATAAAATTGCATTGTCCCCTGCCTATACTCCCACCTTCCTCTCCCTGTTTGATTTTCTTGCAACCACAGCAGTTGTTGCCATCTAACATACTGTCTATTCTTTATTGTGTTAATGTTTATGTCAATCCCTAAAATGGGACCTCATGTGGGCAGAGGTCTTTACCTGTTTTGTTCAACAGCACCTAGAACAATGTCTAGGACACTGTGGGTGTTGAATAAATATTTGTTGAATAAAAGAACTGAGAGAGATGAGACTCATGTCCAGCCCAGACTCTTTTTTTTTTTTTTTTTTTTTTTTTTGAGACAGAGTCTCGCTCTGTCTCCAGTCTGGAGTGCAGTGGCATGATCTCAGCTCACTGCAACCTCTGCCTCCCGGGTACAAGCAATTCCCCTGCCTCAGCCTCCCAAGCAGCTGGGATTACAGGTGCCCGCCACCATGCCCGGCTAATGTTTGTATTTTTTAGTAGAGATGGAGTTTCACTATGTTGGCAAAGCTGATCTTGAACTCCTGACCTCAGGTGATCTGTCTGCCTCTGCATCCCAAAGTGCAGCCCAGACTCATTTATATTCACTTGTTGAGAGACTTTGGGTGGTCCCCTCCCCAGTCCAGGCCTGGGTTTCTATATTGGTAAAATGGGGAAGGGTGTGTGTGTTTTTAAGGGCCCATCCGACTCTGCTGGGTGTGATGGGGAGGCTGTCTTGAGAAAAGGGTGTGCTGCCCCCTCGTGATGAGGCAGACTTTTCCCCAGGACCATCAAGTCTTAGGCTTCTAACTCCCAACTCTGCCAGGAAATACATGTTAGGAGGGCACTCCCTGCCCCGGAGTGAGGAGTCACCCTTTCTGCCGTCTCACCTCCACCAACCCATCCCTGCTCTCAGGATTCGAGGCCTGTGAAGTTCCTCTTGGTCTTTGATGCCTTTCACACCAATTGCCCTTCACGTCACTGTGACCCTGTGTTATGGGCTAAATGTGCCCCCTCCATTACTCCCCATTTCATGTTTGAAGTCCTAACCTCCAGTACCTCAGAATGTGACTGAATTTAAAGGCAGGATCACCAGGCCCAGGGATAAGATGGCTCTTAACAAGCCAAAGAGAGAGGCCTCAGAAGAAACCAACTCTGCTAATACCTTATCTTAGACCTCTAGCCTCCAGAACTGTGAGGAAATACATTTCTGCTTAACCCACTCAGTATGTAGTACTTTCTTATGGCCACTCTAGCAAATGAATACACCCCGGAACTCACAGAATAATTTATTTCATTTGTCGTAGTTCAACTCCAGAAGCACCATGTGGGGACAAAGTGTTCCCATTCCACCTTGGGAGGGGAGGCCAGGGGAAGGAAAGGCAGTAGGGCCAAAGCTATCACCCTAGGAAGCTCATGAGATACGGACCCATCTGCCCAGCTCTCCTGAATCCTGGAGCCTAGCCAGAGCTCCCTCTTGCATCTGCGATTCCACCTACCTGGAATGCCCATCTCTATAGGTCTTCTCTGTCTTGCAAGGCCCAATTTAGGGGTTCCTACTTCTCCCCTTCCTCTCTCACTTCCTGTTCCAGCCCATACTGAATGGCAACAGCTTAATCCTGACCCCTTGCTGGCCTCAAGTTTGGGTCCTGGGCTGTCTGTGTCTTGTGGCCAAACGGCCACCTCCTTCTTTGCTCAGTGATGCTATGATGTAGTCTCCCAATTCCCAGCCTGCTCTGGACTCAGCCATTGTGCCTAGGTCTTGCAGCTCCCTTATGACTGACCACTGCCTCACCATCAGAAAGCCCCAAGTTAGGCTGCTTTATGCTTTTGTATTTTACTTACTACAAATTGTGTTAGGGCAGTTTTGCAGGGTGTGGGCCTTCCCATAATTTCTTTCTTGTGTTTGTTTTGAGACAGAGTCTTGCTCTGTCACCCAGGCTGGAGTGCAGTGGTGCAATCTTGGCTCACTGCAACCTCCACCTCCCAGGTTTAAGCGATTTCTTGCCTCAGCCTCCCTCGTAGCTGGGACTACAGCCACATGCCACCACACTCAGCTAATTTTTGTATTTTTAGTAGAGATGGGGTTTCACTATATTAACCAGGTTGGTCTTGAACTCCTGACCTTAAGTGATCCGCCCGCCTTGGCCTCCAAAAGTGCTGGGATTCCAGGTGTGAGCCACCATGCCCGGCTTTGCCCGAAATGTCTCTACCTCTGACCAGGTGACCTCAAGATGGTCTTACAGGCTGGGAGCAGTGGCTCATGTCTGTAATCCCAGCACTTTGGGAGGTTGAGACAGGCAGATTGCTTGAGCCTAGGAGTTCAAGACTAGCCTGGGCAACATGGCAAAAACCCATCTCTACAAAAAATACAAGAAAAAATTAGCCAGGCCTGGTGGCACATGCCTGTACTCCAGCCACTAGGGAGGCTGAGGTTGGAGAATTGAGTGAGCTCAGGAGGCCAAGGCTGCAGTGAGCCGACATCACACCACTGCACTCTGGCCTGGCAAACAGAGCGAGACTCTGTCTCAAAAAAAAAAAAAAAAAAAAAAAAAGTCTTCCAGAAACAAGCTGTTCTAAGATGCTGGAAGAACTGGCAAAATTTTTCTTTCTCTTTAAATAAATTATTTGCAAGGTCTTATATTTTACTTTTTTTTAAACTGTGGTAAAATATACCTAACAAAGTTTACAATTTTTTTTTTTGAGACGGAGTTTTGCTCTTTGTTGCCCAGGCTGGAGTGCAATGGCGCAAATCTTGGCTCACCACGACCTCCGCTTCCCGGGTTCAAGCGATACTCCTGCCTCAGCCTCCTGAGTAGCTGGGATTACAGGCATGCGCCACCACACCTGGCTAATTTTGCATTTTTAGTAGAGATGGGGTTTCTCCCTGTTGGTCAGGCTGGTCTCGAACTCCCAAATCAGGCGATCCACTCGCCTTGGCCTCCCAAAGTGCTGGAATTACAGGTGTGAGCTACCGTGCCCGGCCACAAAGTTTACAGTTTCAAGCATACAGTTCAGTGGCATTAAATTGTTCAGACTGTTGTACAGCCATTAAACAGTAACTCCCCATTCTGCCCTCCCCTGGCCCAACAAACACCATTCTACTTTCTGTCTCCATAAATCTGACTAACTAGGTATCTCAAATAAGCAGAATACAGTATTTGTCCTTTTGCAACTGGCTTATTTCACTTAGCATAATGTCTTCAGGGTTCATTCATGTTGCAGCATGTAACAGAATTTCATTCCTTTTTAAGGCTGAATAATATTCCATTGTATGTACATACAACATCTTTATTCATGCATCCATCCATCAATGCATGGATTGCTTCTCCCTTTTGGCTACTGTGAAATGGTACTGCTATGAACATTCATGTAATTTCATTTTCTTCTGCTCTAACTCCAACTGGAATGAAGCTAGGCCCTTGACTAAGTCTTGAAAGGGTTTGAGGTCTCATAACAAAGGGACCTGGGCTCTACCTTGTGGGTGAAGCCTGTCTTAGAATCCCAGATCCCACCCACATCCCACAGTCTCCACAATTTTTCCTTTTTTTTTTTTTGACACATGGTTTCACTTTTGTCGCTGCAATGGCACAATCACGGCTCACTGCAACCTCTGCCTCCCGGGCTCAAGGATCCTCCCGCCTCAGCCTCCTGAGTAGCTGGGACTACAGGTGTACGTGAGCCACCACGTCCTGCTAATTTTTGTATTTTTTGTAGAGACGGGGTTTGGCCATGTGGGCCAGGCTGGTCTTGAACTCCCCGGCTTAAGCGATCCGCCCGCCTCGGCCTCCCAAAGTGATGGGATTACAAGCGTGAGCCACCGCGCCCGGCATCGTGGTCTCCATTTCATCCAGAACGAGTCAAAGGCCTTGACCTCGAGCTTAACATGGACCTGAACCTGCTCTTCCCCTGTTTTCCCTTATCAGTAAACAGCCCCACAGCAAGGCCAGAAGCTTGGAAATCATATTCGACGTCCTCATGCCCTTACATCCATCTATTCCAAGTTCTGATACTTTTGTCTCTAAAATATTCCTCAAATATTTCTCAAAGTGGGCAAAATATTTCTTTGCTCACCTTTTACTTCCCTCTGCTCCAAGCCATAATCACCTGTCTCCTGGAAGACTACAAAAGGCTCACTGGTCTCCCAGCTCGCACTTTTGCACTCACTATCTCCAGGCCATTCTCTGTTATTTATTTCTGTTGTTACTATTATTATTCTGAGACGGAGTCTCGCTCTGTCGCTCAGGCTGGAGAGCAGTGGCACGATCTAGGCTCACCGCAATCTCCGCCTCCCGGGTTCAAGCGATTGAACCTCCAGCCTCAGCCTCCCGAGTAGCCTATTAATTGTTTCTAAAAGTAGGTGATACAGCCATATGATTTAACAATTCCTGCTCTACAGGTCCCCTCTCCAGAGGCAACAGGTGCTCTCCATTCCGTGGTCTTCCAGATACTGCGGGAGTCCCTGGGTGCTCACCTGGCCAGATACCTTCCCTCACCCACTTCCCCACAGGGCCCGGGGCCTCCTCGCTCCGCTTGAGACGCCCCATCCAGGCGCTCCCTCCCTATCGTCCGTCTCCCTTGGGCACTGCCCGGCCTCCTAGGCTGGGCTGAGTAGGCCAGTCTCCGGTCAGTCATTCTTCTGTTTCAAAGCTCGAAAGCCTTCGCAGCACTGGGAATGAAACCCCCTGCTCTCAGCCCCGACTCCTTCAGGCCAGGTGTCCCCTCCGTACCCTCTCTAAGGCCCGTTTTCGCGTCCTCTCTTCCCAGCGGCCCGCCCGCCACGTCATCTCTACCACAGCGCTAGTCCTCCACGGCCCTTGACAATACTTAGGAGGGCAAGTTCATAGGTGAGGTCTCATGCTCTTCCTAGGAGAGAGGAGCGCGGCGGGCAGGACCGGCAGGTGGGCTTGGCCCCGGAAGGGGGAATAAGCTCGCCCCGCGCCTCTCAGTTCAGAGGAGGAAGACTACTATCCCAGAAACCCTTTCGCCTCGGGCTGGCGAGCACCTGTCCGCACTACTCCCTCCGCGAGAATAAGGCTGAGCATGCGCAACAGGGACTGCGCCTGCGCAAAAGACCACGCGGGCGTGGGGCTGGGGGGCACTGCAACTCCCGGCAGGCCGGTGGAATTTTTCATTCCCTCTCGTGACCAGTGACTTCCGGCGCGAAGGGGCGGGGCTGGGCTCGTGGCTGAGCCAGCCGCTGCAGTAGCTACGGGAGTGGCCGGGTGGCAGGCGGGTGCCAGCCGCCATGGAGGCCGTGCCCCGCATGCCCATGATCTGGCTGGACCTGAAGGAGGCTGGTGACTTTCACTTCCAGCCAGCTGTGAAGAAGGTGAGCTTGCCTTCCATCTTCCCCCCATCCGCCGCGTATCTCCGTCGTCTGCCAGCGCGTGACGCCCCCCTGCGCGCCATCACCTCAGGCCGGGTCGCAGGGTCCGGTGAGGCGAGGAGGGGCCTCCCCCGGTTTTCCTCAGCCTGTCCCACACCCCGGCGCCCGCAGGCCATTCTTCTCCCCGATAGCCCCGTGCTAGCACCTGCATCCTCATCTGAACCCGCTACCCGACTTCTTCCTCGAGTCATCCGCAGTTCCCACTGAGGCACCACACTTCCTCCTTCTGACGCTCGGGACCCAGTTCTGCCCCGCCCCTCCTCCATGCCAGGACCGCCCCGCGCGGGAGCGGTGGGCGGCCCTGACCGTGCGGATTCTTCTGCTGCGCCCGGCCCTCGGTGCGCTGTCAAGTCCACGACCCGCCTGGGACAGACACTGGGGATGGCTCAGGGCGTGTGTTTCAGACGTGAGCCCCGGTGGCCCAGGGAGATGCCCGACCCCTGCGGTGGGGGTTTGTTTTACAGTTGCTGCGATTCTGTGTGGTCTCCCATTCGGGAGTCTCTTTGGACCAAACAATACAATTCCATGACATTTTTAGGAGGGTTACTGCTTTTCGTAACCGACTGGAGGGCATAAACAGTGTTGTAGAGCTCAGAGAAATCTTACTGTATTGGAAGAACAGACGGGCAGGTTTGGCGTTGACTAAGGCAAGGAACTTCTGTGGAGAGGTCCAGGTATGGTGATTGAACACAGGTGCCCTCCGAGACATCCGCTGTATTGGTAGCACTGAGGGCTAGAGCAGAAGTGAAAAAGAACAACCAGGAGGCCGTCGCAGGTGGTGGGCCTTGTGGGCTTAGCACAGCAGATGCCAGAGTAAGCCCCAGTCTAGATGGTGCATCACTTAGCGAGATGCTTGGGAAAACAAATAGGAAAAAGAAAATGGGTTTGGAAGTAGTTTCCCAAGAAGCTGTCTCCCCTCTTCTCTCCATACACCATTGCCTTAGTTCAGACAGTGTTTGAATCCATCATCTAGCCTCTTGGGCCCAGGAAATGAGGGTAATTGATCCAACATTCTAGACTTTTGTTAACTGTTGTCCAGACGTTGCTCTCTTCTTCATCTGCTGTTTCTTTTTTTTACCTTTTTTTTTTTTTTTTTGAGACAGAATTTCGCTCTTGTTGCCCAGGCTGGAGTGCAGTGGCAGGATCTCGGCTCACTGCAACGTCAGCCTCCCGGGTTCAAGCGATTCTCCTGCCTCAGACTTCTGAGTAGCTGGAATTACAGGCATGCGCCACCATGCCCGGCTAATTTTGTATTTTTAGTAGAGATGGGGTTTCGCCATGTTGGTCAGACTGGTCTCGAACTCCCGACCTCAGGTCAGACTGGTCCCGAACTCCCGATCCGCCTGCCTTGGCCTCCCAAAGTGCTGGGATTACAGGCCTTCATCTGCTCTTTCATACAAATACAATTGGATGAATTTTTCTAAGACACAACAAAACTCCTGTTTTCTTTTTCTTTTTTTTTTTTTTTTTTAGACGGAGTCTCACTCTGTCACCCAGGCTGGAGTGCAGTGGTGGGATCTCAGCTCCCTGCAAGCTCCGCCTCCCGAGGTCATGCCATTCTCCTGCCTCAGCCTCCCAAGTAGCTGGGACTACAGGCACCTGCCACCACGCCTGCCTAATTTTTTGTATTTTTAGTGGAGAGGGGGTTTCATCGTGTAGCCAGGATGGTCTCGATCTCCTGACCTCGTGATCCACCCGCCTCCGCCTCCCAAAGTGCTGGGATTACAGGCATGAGCCACCATGCCTGGCCAAAACTCCTGTTTTCTATTTTATAGAATAGATCCAGTATCTGTTTTTTTTTTTTTTTTTTGACAGAGTCTTGGAATAGAGCCAGTATCTTTAGTTTTCCATTAGACTTATCCCAGTTCTTTCAGCATTTATTGAGTCCCCACTGTGTGCTTCATCTACTGTGTGCATCTGATAGTGGTACCCTAGATTCTGTTCTCAGTCACTTGCTGTTTCCTTACCATACTCTGTTTCCTCTTCTGTGCCTTTGGTCATGGAATTCTTCCTGCCTAGAAGAGCTCTCATTTTGCCCTGTGGGGTGGTGAGGTGCCCTTCTTCAATCTCTGTGAATTCATTTTCTTGTCTCTCATCCAACTTTCAAGGTCTACTTAAGCTCTCCTTTCTGCAGAGCCTTTCTTAATCTTTCTACCTGGATTAATCTTTCTCTTCTCTTAATTCCTTAACTCTTTTCATCCTTTCCCTGGTGACAGTTATGTATGCTGTGTTTTAACCCCCCTGTTAAAGTATATGTTACCTGAGAAGCATCTCTGTGTTCCCCAGAGCCTAACAGTGTACCCTCTAAATAGTTGGCAGTCAGAAAAATGTTTCTCAAATGATTGAATTACAGCTAAGCGGAAATTTAGAGATGGTGACCATAAATATATGGGAATGCAGTAGATAAAATCTTGGCCCAGAAACTCCTAGGAAGAATTTTTGTTTGAACTTAGCCTTTGCTGCTCTGACCATTCACACCGAGCCCAAAGGGTATTGTGTGACCAGTGACTTCCCTCGATGCACCTGGGCCTCCAGGAGAGGAGTTGCTCATTAGCCCTTTAGCCCGAGGTGGTATCAGATACGAAACAATTCCTTCCACAGACATTGGAGGAGACTGTGCAGACACCACTGCAGCCTGGGGTCCTGCACCCCCTTCCCCAACTGCAGAGCCCTTTCTCTGCCTTCTGCCACTGGTACCTTTGTCCTTCTTTATCCTTGCTCTGAGCTGTGGGAACCTCTGCCAGTGAATTGGAGCTGAGGGTTAGAATTTAATTTAGAATAGAAGGGTGAAAATTGGTTCTGTTTACATCAACTGGTTAAGTACTATGCTGAACCCTGATAAGCAGACAAATAAGAGACAACCCTTTTTTTTTTCAAGGAATTCATAAAGGAAATTTAAAAATTATAGTGATGACATTAATAGTAGAAGTATTTGTAGGCCGGGTGCGGTGGCTCTCGCCTGTAATCCCAGCACTTTGGGAGGCCAAGGCGGGCAGATCACGAGGTCAGGAGATCAAGACCATCCTGGCTAACACGGTGAAAACCCATCTCTACTAAAAATACAAAAAATTAGCCGGGCATAGTGGCGGGTGCCTGTAGTCCCAGCTACTCGGGAGGCTGAGTCAGGAGAATGGCATGAACCCAGGAGACGGAGCTTGCAGTGAGCCGAGATTGTGCCACTGCACTCCAGCCTGGGCAACAGAGCGAGACTCCGTCTCAAAAAAAAAAAAAAAGAAAAAGAGTAGAAGTATTTGCAGTGTATAGAAATACCAGCCTGAGGAGGGGCCATCAGGGAAGGCTTGCCAGAGATGGATTTTAAAGGACGAATAGGAGTTTTCCAGACAGGTAAAGGGGTTCGTTGTTTGAAAGTGCTGGGCTTTTGACAAATCTTTCTTTTTTTTTTTTTTTTTTTTG